>NC_134572.1:56787135-57117135 GCF_050947875.1 Dermacentor variabilis | reverse complement strand
GATTTAGTGAAACGTATAACAAACTAGATTGGGTGAGGAAACAAACGCGAGTTAATGACATCTTAGTTGAAATCATGAAAAAGAAATGGGCATGGGCAGGACATGTATTGAGGAGGGAAGGTAACCGATGGTCATTAAGGGTTACGGACTAGATTCCAAGAGAAGGGAAGCGTAGCAGGGGGCGGCAGAAAGTTAGGTGGGCTGATGAGATTAAGAAATTTGCAGGGACAACATGGCCACAGTTAGCACATGACCGGGGTAGTTGGAGAAGTATGGGAGAGGCCTTTGCTCTGCAGGGCGCGTAACCAGGATTATGATGATGATTTAAGTGGATCGGGATGAAATGAACTGCATGGAACATTGAGATCTTTTCCGCATCCGACAGCATACTGATTTTGCCCCAGTGTTTTGCCACAAACTTGTTCAGCTCACTGGCCCCATTGACGATTGTCATATTGCAATATCGCTTGCGATATCACCTGTAATACCAAGGCAGATACCAAGGCAGAGAGGGTGTATACAGAGCTGAGTTTACGTGCTACACAAATTTCGCCACCACCGTTGGCAGGCGAGCCACCAAACCAACCAATCTGTGGGCGCGTTGCGTTGCCCTTTTTCCCCACTCCTTGCTTCCTTCACTGATTAAGCGACGGGCCGTCAATATTTTCCGACGCCTATGGGCGCGCGCCGTCTCGTCCGCCAATCCTTTTAAATCCACGTCGGAGCTGGCGCGCGCACACAATATCTCAAAGCATGCGTGGTTGTTTCATTGCGGACGTATGTATGTACACGCACACGCGTCCACACACCCATATCTCGAGTGCTTCCTCGCAGCGCACCGTATGCGCGACGGCCTCTATCCGCGCTTCTGGGCAGCGCGCTGCTGGAGGATTGCGAAGGGCAGCCTTGAGCCGAGACGCGATAATATGCCACACCTGCGGCGTCTTATGTACGCGCTCACTCAAGCGGTGTGTGGCTCGCGCGCGCCTTCGCTTCCATATGTCATGAGGCTGGACATTCTCCAATAGTGTCGCGTAAATTTGACGCGAACGTGGGCTTTCGTTCGAGGCTGCAGCTGTTTCGCAAGCGCGGTATATTGCACCTATTACTACGGGACTCTTCGGCAAACTAATTACGCGGGGAGACCCGAGGCGCTGTAATACCATGTTTGCAGGTATGCAACTCCGGCTGTGGCATTACGAATATAACCTACGAAGTTCGCCTCCCGTTGGCTGGTTGGCCCCTAATGATCTCTGGATTAATACAGACTATAATAAGGCACTTTTCGTTGATGCGAGTAGCTTTGAAGAAACTGAAGAGCTTACATGATAGAATAGGTACCACTGCTGCTTAAACAAGTTTGACATTGGTTGAATCGGTAAGTTGAGTTACTTCGACAGCTGTTATGTCGAGAAGAGTGGAACTTCAAAAAGAAATTAACAGCTCGAAGACACGAAAGAGCGTGAGCTTAGCAATGCACGCTGATGAATAGCACTTCACGGTCCAGCGAAACAATGCCATTGGAGGTGCGCACGAGCTCGTAGAGAGGAGCGGCGTCCACACGTGGCTGTACATATGAGCCAGGCACCTAGCGGGGGCGTGAAGGAGTGCGTGCGTGCTATAGACGGCGGTTGTGCTGCGTGCGTGCCCCACGCCATCTACGTTCCGCAAGAATTAGCAGCGCTTCGCTTACACAAAAGCGGGAGGTATGGAAAAAGCCCTTAGGCCTCACAGCCCAGGAACTTTTCATTTTGACGTTATTT
Source organism: Dermacentor variabilis (assembly GCF_050947875.1). Lineage (NCBI taxonomy): Eukaryota > Metazoa > Arthropoda > Arachnida > Ixodida > Ixodidae > Dermacentor > Dermacentor variabilis. The sequence continues at coordinate 57,115,372 of NC_134572.1, read as the reverse complement.
CTTTTTCTGAACTGCTCCTAGGAACCACCTGTCCGCTCCTTTTATTTGCGAGCCAATTGGATTGCTGCGGTGATCTTATGACGGGGACGTTGCGTGGACGTGGCAGGGAAAACGACGAAGCCGCCATCGCCCCTAGACGCTTTTCCTGCAACATCTTGGTTTCTTTCACTGCTGCTCAAAGGAGAGCCGCCGGCTTTCGTGAGGATGCGTGCGACCACGCCATCGAGTTCTAAACCTGTCTCATTTGGGCTTATAACCGTAGTCAGACACGCGCGCGCAGCGGCAAACTGCAAGTTATACATGCGCACTGCCGGATGTCATTGCATTTAGAAGGGTAGCTCTCCGCGTTCTTTTTTTTTTTTTTTTTTTTGCTGCAGTGGCGTGCTGTTTGCAAGTGCCGCCGACAATGTTGTCATTTGTCTGAAGGTAAAGGCGGAAGAAAGAGAATACGAAACAAAGAAACGGCATCGAGGACAGAAAATGGAGTTTACAAGATAAACGCGAAATGAATGCCGTTTTGTCTGTCTTACTGTAAGTCTTTCATTTTCACTTTCCATTTCGGGGGTAAATAGCGTGTACGTTTCGTTTGACGAAGCTTGAGTGGTCATGCTGTAGCCAAGAAGTACTATATAACGACAGCTTAAGTTGACGTCAATATAAAGGCGCAAGTTCGTATAAAGAACAAAGACATTCTCAACCACTGATGATGCTTAAAAGCTCGGTAACACGATGCAAAGGTACCACGCCCCCGCATACGCCTTCGTGAATCGGTGCAAGCGCACGAAAGAAAAGATCGAGAACAGACGCCAAATGGGCAGCTCGTAATCTTTTCCGCAGCTATTGCACTGCTCAGAAGCGAACGTCGCCAATCTTTCTTCCCGTACATTTCCAGTAGCCCGCGCAGACTCGTTTGTTCGCCGTGGACGTGTTCTGATGGAGAGCCCAGGCAGCTAGAAAGAGAACAAGTGACGAGGCAACATAAAAAAGTAAAAAAAAAATTAAGTAAGGGCGATCGAATAAAGAGAAGGTCCGCGTGCGAGCAGCGTGAGTCAAAGAGGCAGCGCATGTGCCAGATGAAGAACGGCGGGGGTTTTCTTTTTCGTCTTCTTCGATGACCAAGTGCCTTATCCACCACTATGCGGTCGCCACCGCTGAGACCCGCTACCTGCCTTACGCGCGAGCTGGCCGCCTTAATAACGAACACACCTTTCGCCGGCGCGGTGCATGTGGTCGAGATCGGCTCGGAGCCTCGCCCTATTAGCATTCTAGTGCTCCGCTTGCTACTGCTGCTGTTGCTGCCGCCGCCGCCGCTTCTGCGGCTGCCGCTGTTGCCGTGCAGAAACCGCACCTCTGACTGCTCGGCTGAGCAGCGGACAAGTCTTCCGTTGCCGGATAAACCCATCTCTTTCGCCCTCACGCTGCATTCACATATGGGCTGCATGGGAGAGCCCCTCGCCTTTGCTGGCGAGGCGCGCCGTCGCGCGATGATTATTTCGGGGGCGCTCCGTCGGAAAACGACTTGTGACAGTTGTTCGAAAATGCGAAACCTCTCTCGGCTGTTGCTGTATTGACTGAGCATGTCAGAATTTTCGACCTTGTTGTATACCTATAAAAACGCCAGGATCACTGAATAGAGAGAAACAAAGGAAAGAAAGATAGAAATAAAGGGGGAGAAAGGCCCTGTTGGCGTTTGGGGATGAAATAAGATTGATCCTGTCAGGTAACTTAATGTTGCGTGTATACGAGCATGTGTATGGGGAACAGAGGAGGCAGGAAGAGAAGGGAGTCTGCCGAGCGTACGATATAGAAATGTGCCCCGCGTTTCTTTCTTTATTTTTTTTATGAAGCATGCTCTGTGATAGGGACGTCAATTTAAATAAAAGTCCCACAGTACCCTGTTCTTGGTGCCCCATCGCTTCTTCGTTGCTTGGTATTAGTGACGTTCACTCTTTCTTTTTTTTATTTCCAGAAGTGCATATAATCTTAAAGATTCCTCGCGGTATAGAAAGATGGCAGAAGTGCTCAACGAATTCATTTTATTGTTGCGCGAAGTTGACGAAATTGTAGTTGGATCACTGCTGTTGTCACAACACTTAGAAAGTTGCGTGGAACGACCTAAACAGCCCTGTCTATTTTTCGCAACGTAACAAGTGATCTAACAAAAACAGTTTTTTATTTTTATTTTGTTTTGGCCTGTTCGCCCTGCAGGGGACATGGATTTTGTCTAAGTTAGGCAGCTTCGCTTTGTAATAATTTGGCAATAATATCTATGTAGTTAAATACAGTACCCCATTTTTTCCAAGACATTTTTAGTTCAGCGAAGCGACTAACTCGCTCTCAAGAGACAGGTCTGTTGCGCTTTAACGCCTGATGCTCGAATGACCTAATGACAACAGGGATGTTAACTGCGAACGTGCAAGGGAATTCAGAGGGCAGAAGATATACAGATTTGCCTCAGTATTTACCACGGTATTTGAAGCATGAGCGCTTTCATATTAGCGTTGCGATCACGCATTGCTGCGATGTTCTCTAAGAATTACATCTGGTGAACGCCTATTTTGACACTCCTTTGGTTACTTGGTTTACTCAAAGGATATGCTTGTCTTAGGCATCAAGGTTCATATAGCTTGCACTTTTCATTTATTTTGCACGACCACTAAATCGCTAGAAGTGAGTGAGGGAGGGAGGCCTAATTCTTGACAAATCCATGTCCGCAAGCGAGTGCTCATAAAAGAATATGCAGCTAACTTTCTCTGTTTGATAAGGCCGTAGCTGAGACATCTTTCTTCTCATCATGCCTTTGTAGCACTTCACGAAAATTTTCACCCAACAGCCACTAATAGAATGAAGGAATTAATCACATTTATTAATAAAGGGTGGTGCACAAGTCCTCTGTAAGAAGCGATAGGAGCGTTGCCGGAATGTAGTTATATTTCACTGAATCCCATGCCTTGGTCAAGGCTCCAAGTGAGTTGACGAGTGATCATTTGCACTGAAGCTGTACCCGGTTACGTAATTTCACATTAAGTGAGGGTATCATCCTCTAGACAAGTAAAGCGAATTCCATGGCCCGATCGCAGATGAGAGTTACTCGATCGCGAACGTTGCTCGCTATAGGTGTGACGGCTCCAAATTGGAAGGCGAAGCGTTGTCTTGCAGAAGCCTCACGCTCGGTCGTCCGAGGATAAAACAGTGGTTACAGAGCAGGGGGGCGACCAGCCACGAGAGGTAATAGCTACTCTTGTCGGGATCTTTCAGCTGCCCTCCGAGACGGAGCAGGAGAGGCAGTGGCATATCTTCGTTGAATCTTCAGACACTGACAGTGCGCCAGACCACGACACCTAAGCCTTTGCGCTTGACTCCGAAAAAAAGAATGAAACAAGAGTTTGAACCAACAGGCTTGTACACTGAAGTCCATCTTAGAAAAAAAAAAACTGCAAGTTGTTTCGTGCTTGTTTTTCTTCTTCCGGTCTACGTTAGTAAATTTGTAATAAAAGGAAAGAAAGACGAAGTGAGAAGTACAGTACGAATGGGTTTCTTTGGGGACTGTTCCCTCTGTCCTTCGCAGTTTGTATTTCTTCTCTATACGTAAAATGTACTGCAGCAGTGGGTGGGTGGCGGCAGGTACAGTTGAAGCAGTGAGCACACGATGTCCTTCCACGTGCACACAACGCAATCGAAGTTCGGCAGTATGTTGCACTCGCGTAACACAAGAAGGCGAGAGCCTGCTGCACACTTGGTGATGCGCCGTCTCGCCTCGTCGCGTTGCTGCTTTCGCGGTTCGGCTTCTTTGGCTCGTTTTCGACGCTTCTTCGCGCGCTCGTATATCGGTTCCAGACTCGCACCATCGACGTTTCTCTTCGACTTTACGTCGCGTACTCTCAGCAGAGAATTTAAACGTTTGCTTTTCTGTGTGCTGTATGGGTGATTTCAATGAATGTCTGAGCTGTTCGCTTTACATTGCTGAGGGCTTGCAGCCTCAGCCATAGGGTAGTATGATATATTTTTTTTTCTTGCTTAGGAGGGTATGAACCACTAAAAAAAATTACGTGTTTTTTTTTTTTTTTTTTAGTATTAATAGACTAGACGCCTCGTTTCTGTACATTCTATGCGCGATTTCAATGAATGTATGCACTGTACGTTTCATTTTGGTGAGTGATTGAAGCCTCCGCATTACGAGAGGGAAGAGCCATCGTATGTTTTGCTTGTTTAGGGGGTATGAGCCATTGTCGATGATGATAATTTTTGTACCATTGGACCGGACGACGCGTTCTTTTCAATGCTATCTGGGGTATAGGAGCCTCTTAATGCTTTCGCATTAAAACTGCATGGCGAGCTAATGGTAGCTTGCTAGTGGTGGCTTGCTAGCGGCTTACTTTAGGAAAGGCAAAACTGGTAAACTGGAGCTTCCGCAGGTATTATTAGCATATACCTTATTATTTTGATACAGCTGGTCACTCGACTTTGCGTCATGGTTTAATGGGTGATCCCTTTCTTGATGTTGTTCATACCTGTTCGTTGTATAGCATTTTTCTTTCTTGAATAAGGCTAGAAGACTGTTGGATACTAGTTCGTTTATCTCATTTTTCGTAGCCTTACGTTTAAGCACAACTACAACGTTACTATACTAGGTCACGCAGCAAACTTAATAGCATTGTTTGTTGCGGCATGAAACAAAACAAAAATTGCATATTTATAGCTCCAATATTTGTGGAATGAATGAGAAAACATCGCGAAACTTGGGTACTTCTTGAGCTCTTTGCCGCGCGCAGAGTCGCATGGGATGTCGCGGATCTTGCGTCGCTCGAGGAGGACTTCAGCCGTGGAGGGGCGTCGCCCGGCAGGCTCGTCGTTAAACTCTGCAATTCGCGCCAGTTGTAATCGGCGAAGCCAACACTGCGTTCGCAGGGCAACTCGCGACAGCGCTTTCTTGCTCTGCGCACTCGGCGTCTAAAATGTGCTGACGCCCTCGTCGCGTCGTCTGTGCAGCTGCGCACGAGACAGCCGTCGCTCCGAGGGCTGCCGAAGTGGCGCCTGCGTGCGCAGCACTTCTCAGTCTGTATAGAGTCCGTGAGAGTCGCGTCTCGTTAATCCCAGCTCGTAAAGCATGTACGAAAGAACGACCCTCGAAAGATGGGGACACAGGCGCGCACCGCGAAGAACCATGAACGGCGCTGTGCGGACTGTAAACTAGAGTGTGTGTGCGTGTGTATGCGTGCGGATTGTTCGGCGATAACGGCGACCACTATCCTCAGAGCCCATCGTGTAATTGTCTTGCTTCGTGCAGTGGCGGCTTAAAAGCTTCTCCCCCGTCGTCATCGCCGTAGTTGCCGCGGGTGTCTTGGGCTGCCGCCGCGATATCAGCAGGAACGCGTCCGCCGTCGCTGCAGAGTGCGGCAGTTTACCGTTCCAAACACTCAAATATAGTACAGGGCCCATTGGCAGCAATTAGACGCAATCTGAAAAGATAACCGGCAACTCGGCGACGGCCGCCCCCCCCCCTCTTTCTCCCTCTTCTCGCTACAAGTCCTTCCTGTTCCTCCGCCCTCCCTCCCGGCCAGCGGCTTCATCCGCGCAGTCTGGGTCCGTTAACGGGCCTTCCTGTGTCCATCCAGCTCCGGGTTCGCCTGTTGCGCGGCTAATAAAAGGGATTTAGCCCATTGCCAGGTCCGTCGTCGCTCTGTCGCCATTCTTTTGCTGCCGCTGGAATAGCGTCGCCGGCTTGCACTCCTGTTCCGCGGTTCAGTCGCACGCTGCAGGCCTCCAGTATAGAGCATATCGAGGTGGACGTGCGCCGCGAGAATCTCGAAAATTTCTTTTTCTTCCTTTCTTTTTTTTCGCCGAAGCCACGCAGAAGAGGCAAGAAAGAAAAAGCTAGCATGCGGCAAGAAGCTGGTGGTCGCTTATCGCTGCATACACCGCGAAGCTCGCACTGGCGCGCGGGCGCGCATTCGCGGCCAAGCCTGGCTCGGCACGGAGGCGACGATGCGTTACCGCTCGCGTGAAACGCCCGCCCGCCGCTGCTGAGCTGAAGAAAAGCGGGCAATTCTCCGCCGGCACTAATTACTTTATGCCCGCGAGCCCGACTGGAAGGCTGCGGAGGCATGCCGTTTCTCTCTCTTTTTTTTTTTCTTGTCGCGAAAGCGAAGTGCCCGAGGGCGTGCAACCACGTGCATGGAACGTCGCTGCCGTCGCCTTTTCGTCGAGTGGGCGGCCATTCCCTCGGTTTTGACACCAAGGCGCCTGTCGCACCGCGGCGTGCTACGTGGGCGACACGTGTACGCAATTCGCACGCGTCCACGGCACAGAAGGAATCTGTATACGCGAGCTGGTCGCCGATTGGATTTTCGCGTAAACCACTAGCCGAATCCTGCCGCGGCGCGGTTTCGTAAAAGCGCTAGCACGTTTGTGCGCAGTAGAGGCAAGCCAAGATCGAAAACGGTGATAGCCACTCAGATGCTGTGCGCTAATGAACATCACAGAGCAGGCGTGGCGTGTTCGTGGTGTCCGCGAATTCCGATGCGAGTAGATATTGGCTTCTTCGAACTTGGGGAGAGGCGGGGGGGAGATGTCAGCGCGGATACCGTGGCTCGGAGCCAGGATGGGTGAAAAAATGCCAACGGAGTGCTTACACCCTGTTTATGACAATTTCGTCATGAATGTAGCCAATCATTGCGCGCTCGAAAAGAGGCGGAAATAATTTACTTACGAAAAATACCGAAAGAGCGGCTTAGGCTAAGTTGTATATAGGTTGCTTCTTATAGCTAGTTGCTACTCCTGTTAGCGAGGGGAAATGGTGGTAAGAAAGCAGTGATAATGAAGAGGAGTTGCTGCCGGTACATATACATGCGCATGCATGACGCTGGGGCGTTGCTAAAGTCGCACCGCATCACTTTGAATTTATAAAGTGGTAGTATTGTCATCACCATGGACGTCGAAGAAATTGTGAAGAACTTCCTTTGCGAAAGGGAGGAATTTCATGCCGCACAGCTCTTCATCGATGTACACATACTATAACAAATCGGGCTCCTTTACTTGCTTGGCTCGAGCGAAACAGCATACCAGCCGACAATGAGGAACAAACATTTGAACAAACACCTGCTCAACATCTGTGTTGAACAGGCGGATGCGACCGTGATAATTATAGCCATATATAACACATAACACATGATTTAACACATATAGGCAGCAAAGTAGGATGTCGAAAGCCTGTCCTTTATCCCACGACATTGTCGGCTACAAATTTGTATTTTATTTTTTTGTTCATTGGGTGCATTAGAGAGAGTAAGTGTAGGGCTACTATAACTCATGCTAACACTTCCCACAAGCTTCCCCGACTTCACTGTCGACGAAATGTAGTGCCAACTGTGACTGAGGTTTCACGATCCAAAATGAAGCGCTCAACACGACGAACATTTGCTGAGAAGCAATAAGAAAATAAAATGGGAATACAAGCCGACATGGTGGCGTTCGAACAACACAGAGTGGTGAAGCCGCATACTGGAGTGTTATAGAGACGCGTCGCTTCATTCGCCAAGTGCCACATTCCTAATCTGATGCTGCCTTTGTGAAGCACAAAAAGGCCTTGAGACGCTACGAGATTACAGGAGAGCTTTTGTGTGCTCAACCCGAACCGACCGTTCGCCTATAGCAGCATCTGGTACGGAAAACGAATTCCTCCGTGCTTCCTCCGCTCAAGGCAAAAGGAGTCGCCATGCATTGAACCTCTGAGCGAGGCAGCGGCGCAGCCGCGTCACCCGGAGTCAATGATACAGTTCACCGAAACGCCAACCAGAGAGGGCGAAGGAAGGGGGTGAGGTCGGTGGCGTTGCAACTCTTCACAGCCTGCTTTACACGAGCGAAATCAAACGCCCCCCGGTGCGAAACGCTATGTAATTTCTTTCTTCCTGCCCCCCTCCTCCCCCCTGCCTTCCGATCGGCAGCTGAAAGAGTGTAGAGCCAAAGGATCAGCGCACGTCGCCTTACACGAACGCGCAATGTCGCATGCTATAGCGCAACTCGCATGCTATAGTGTATAAGGGAGTCGCGTATCCTTTGCCGGTCCGGAAAGCGCATTATTGCGGGGTGACAAGTTAAGTGCGCGTATACATAACGCCGCCGCGTGCTCGAGACGCATTCTCGCAATTACCCGACGGGGACTCGGGCACGCCGCTGCAAGGACTCTCTCGTTCCCCGCATATGCTTCCTCCCCCCCCCCCCCTCCATCCCTGCACGTCGTCGTCCCACTGGGTCAGAGTGCTTTGTGCCGCGCGGTTCCATGGCGCCCACTGTTCAGGAGACGGGACGCCGCTCCGAAAGAGGTGAAACCTGTTGCGCTGCGCGCGCGCGCTGGGCGCAATTCAGCGTGAATAATATTACACGCGCCGCTGCGGCATCAAGCGAGCGGGGCGCGTTTTCTTGTTTGTTTGTTTGTTTCGGATTACTTTCTTTTTCTTTCCTCCCAGATGTATCGCAATTTTGCTCGCGCTACTCGTACAAGAAACCACGGGCGCGCATGCGCGGTTGCACTACGGCTTTTCACTTTCGTCGTTTATTTGTTTTGAACTGTTTCGCTCATTATTTCCTTCTCGCCACTGTAAGATGTGCATACTTCTTTGGCGTTGGCGGAGGACTGCGTACATTGTTTCTTTCGAAAGAACTGTGCCTCGTTGCAAAATACCCCAGTGTGAGTGGGAACGCTGGAGAGGGGCATTACAAAAGCCTCTTCTCGCTAGTCCCCACTGCTTTGTCATTATTGAGTGCACGCTGATTAGGTTGCCCTGTGCTAAAGGTTTGCAGGTTTTGGATACTAGTACGTTGTACTGTACACCGAACGGTGAGTGCATGCTAGTATTCGCTCCTATAGACTGATAAAAAATTACAATGCGAGACGCTGCCATTGGGCACGGAAGTAGAGCCTGTTTCGTAGCCTCAAGTGCTGCAACCGTTTAGGGAAATTCAGAGGAAAAACAGTACCTACAACTCCTTTTCGCGCATAGCGGCACCTCAGGGGCAGGAGAGAAGATCTGAGTCCCTTCTGAAAATTCAACGTGTATATATAGAAGCGCAATATGCCTTTCTATACGCTTACTCACCTTTCAATTAAAACGTCCTTGCCGTTGAGATTAAGCAAGGCGGTTGCTTTTAACATATATAAGAAATTAACATTCGCATAGACAAATCTAGCCGTGCCGAGGCCAGCGTCGATCTAGCGTTGTCAGCCAGCGTTGCCAGCAAGCGTATAGATCGAAAGTATAGAAACAAGAAAAGCAGGGGTCACAATCACAATGCTTTTCGTTCGTAAGTGTTACTTGCTTCGCTAATCGTATGCCCAGCAACAAGAATGGCTGGAATCGGCTCTTGCGAAAAATTCTAGCATAAGAGCTTTTTGTGAATACGTACGCTCCCAGAAGAACAGACACCCCCCACACATCCTGTATTTGACCCCACCCCCACTCTTCCTCTCTTTTCTTTTTGTCACGTAAATGTAAAGATACAACTGGCAAGCATCGACAGCTTTGTTGTTCTATCTTTTGCAACACTATAGCTGTCTTGTGGGCGGGTGTACTGTGTCCTCTTAAGAAGGCTGGCTGTACCTGGCTCGAAGGACACAGAACCCCGGCGTCCCGCGCTCGACTGCCAGGCATATACTGATACGCGGACAGTGGAAGGACACTCTTCGAAGCCAAGAAATAACATGTTCGGTGTTTTCCCGACCGCACGTCGTGGTTTGTACCCACCCCAAAATGGGTGCTCGATCGGCTCGCGCGAGGCCAAATAGGCGCCTCGACGGACGCGCGGCGCGTATACAGCGCCCTATACCGGCACCTCCGCCACGAGACCTTCGTCGGCGTCATCATCGTTGTCGACTTCGCACTCTCGGCGCGTGCGCTCAGCACCGGGAGGAGGCGACCATCGACGAACGCGGTTGAAGGACTGAAATTGCAGGGTCCGCTGCACTGTCGCTCTCGGGTATACACGTACACATACAACAGCAGCCACGGTGCGCTCCATCCCGTGCCACCGAGCACAGCTTTGGCTCTGGCCTTCGCTTCGAGATCGAAAATGCGCAGGTGGTTTCGGTTCGTCGTGTCCTCTGCAGGTGGTGCGAGAGGTGGCTGTGGGGAGCAGGCATGCCGCGAGAGTGTTTTATGACCTGGAATTAGCGACCTTCTGCCTTGTGTGTGGGTGCATTTGGCTGTTCTTATCCTGTCTATGCACCCTCTTCTTTTCTAGCTTTCTTTCCCTCCTCTTCTCTCTCTCTCTCTTTCTTTCTTTTATATTTTGGTGGCAATGTCAATGTTTTGAGACTAAACTCCGAGTTACCCCACCTCCGCGATTATTCTACTTCTGCAGAGAATAATAACGGTGACAGCTGCTATGCTGCTTAACAAGCTGTCAGTGTAACAGGAATCGGGAAACTGGGGAGAGAAAACAGAGCAGGCTGGGATATTAATCAGAAGATTGTTTGGTTCGCTATCCTACGCTGGTAGAGGGGAATAGAGGAATAGGAAGACTAGAGAAAGTAGACTACGTACGGATGGTTATCAGACGGTAGTTTAGCTCTACTATTTTGCCTAGCCGTGTTTCTGCTTGACACGCGTGTGTTTACATTGCCAGAAAGAAAGCCTATAGAAGCAATATTTTATTCTAAATGCCTGGATTGGAGTACCTGCATCTGTTTACAATTCTTGCCCGTGCAAACTATAGCGAAGCGTATTCCATTGTGGCTACGATGCTTCGTATCCTATATAGCTTGTCAACACCAAATGATCGTCTACGCTCACAGAGCGTAGACGATGAAATGCTTCTTAACAATAACATAGAACGCCACGTAACCTTTGACATACTCTAGCAGGCTGAGACTCATCAATCGTCACCTTTACCTTTCAGGAGTGACAACAAAGCCATTTTAACAGCGCGCTTACACGTCCCAAGACATTTATTTGGAGGCACCATTTTGCTACGAGAATTGAAAACATTGTTCTTCTTTTCTTCTTTTTTCCTGTGTTGTCTTAGCAGCAGTTTTTTCTTTCACACTGTACTTACTCATAGCATGTACACCTTCAGCTCTTCCTACGAGCCAGGTGTGAACAAAAGCTCTGGTTCCATACCCATACCCCACGTCAGATGTTCTGACTGCAGGGTCCAGCCAGCCGAACTCTATAGCGAACTTCATGGTTTTGAAGAAGCAAGCTTGGCGACTCATAATGCAGGCAAAAAGGAGCAGAGAAGCACATAACGCTCAATTATATTCGGCCGTTGCGCCACAAGACGCCACATTCGTCATCATCACATAGCACTCTGGTAAACCGCTTCTTTACTGTTCCCTGATATAATAATTAATAACCTTCAGTAAGCAACTCGTTGAAAACTTGCCCACAAGTGTTCATCTCGTCCACCGAGAAGTCTTGCATCATTAGAAGTTGCCTTCTAAATAAAACTATCACTACCTGCGCTGAAACTCACGGCAGTGTTTCCCAACTTCGTGACGTCACGCTCTGGAGCTTGTTTACAGGCGCAGTACAGTAAGCTTAAAATTGTAAGCTGATTTATGACTGTCAAATTACGGTGGCATGTTTCCTGTGCTCCTTAAACAAACTACCCGACACGGGCTTCACGCGCGCTAGCACCGGTACTTCTGCGTGTCATTATCGTCCGGACGTGCGCTATCGCCACCGCACGAACCGGACGACGAGCAACGCATGCCTGTGGACCCCTCCGCCTCCTCCTAGCCCTCTCCTGCGGGATGCACGCGCCGGCGCCAGTCAGGCTCGCGAACTTTGGGCGTCACCCTGGCGGGTCGCGCTGCGCGAGGCCACGAAAATTGAGCCAGCGACACGAAGAGCCTCCACTGGACACACTGGCGTGCGTTCGAGCGCGCGTCGTGCGCGCTCGCCGCCAAAGCTTTGCTCGAAGCGCTCTTCCTTCTGCAGCGCATCCCTGATGAGAGGGCGCGGCCGCGACATAACCATAGAGCCCCGGCCAAATGTGTCCCCTCGCCCGACCATCCCACCCCTTAGGGCTCGTTGTTCTGCGTCTTCTCGCTGCGAGCGTCTTATTTTTTACTTTTCCTCTCTGCTCCGGTTAATTGCTGCGGCTCGGAAAAAAAAAAAGCGCCTGGGGAAACGAGCTTGGGCGATGCGACACCACCGACTGTGGCCGAAAGAAGAAGAGTACGGCGGGAAGATGGACCGAGCAAGCCTTGGGCCTGCCGCTGCCTCCTCGCCGATGATGATCGACGGACATTTCGGTGTCCAGACAAGCGAGAAGGGGAGGTTGGCCACGACGGTCGTCGCCGAGATGTCGCCTCGATAGCGCCGAGCCGCTGTGGCGACCGGCCGGCCCGCACGCTCCCGAGGCGGTCGCCGAAATTTCCACCGGCGGCGTCGCCACGGCCTATAGCCACCGCCGCCCCTGATACCGTGCGTGCGTGTGCGCGTGCTTGTGCGTGTAATACGGGTGGCTCCTGCCTGTCGCCTCCCCTTTCCCCGCACCACCTTCTCGCACGTGTTCTCGCCGCCGATGCACGCTGCGCTGCGGGGCAATTTTTCTCTCCCCCTTCGCCATCTTCTTCGGCTCACCTCTCGGCGCTTCCCTCCGATTACAATAAATGAGGCGCTCGCGTGCTCCAACCGTTGCAACTCGCTACTGGTGCCCCTTGTGCATGCGCGTATATATAGGAGAGCGGGTTTGGTGTGCGCGTTGTCCTCGGGCGCGCTCTGTCGGAACGCGCCGACCAGTGCGGCGTCGTTTCGCTCCACCGGGTGTGGGGCATGCGTGTAAGCGCTGGACAGCATAGCCACGAACGTGCGCATCCACAGCGCTGGTGGTACTCGGTTCCAGCATGGGTTGAAGGGAAAAACATGTGGACGAGGGCTATATGCTGGCCGTAGTCTGGCTGCTCGTGCGCTGCTGCAACGCGAGGTTTGTTCTCCCCATAGGCGGCATCGTACTGACTGAAAGGGCTGCCACCGTCTGCTCTTGATTTACGTTGCGTAGGAAAGATGGTCCCCATTTTTAAGACAAATTGTTAAAAATAACGTGAAGGAAATATTTGGGAGCAGTAGCCATGACGACACGTTGCGGTAACACAGAGGAATAGTCTTGATTCATTAAACAATTGCATTGTGTTAGCGCTCCAGCCTGCCGATGGTGGCTTGTGATAGGACTAAAATGCACTGCTACTCATGAAATGTTCAAATTTGAGGGAATACTGCGCTATCAACGCAAGGCAATATTTAGCTTCTGATCCATGAACGAAGGCATAAAGCGAGACACGTACTTTGAATCTAACAAGATGTCTGGAGATTGTGCTTCGCTAATTTGTTGCAGGGATCAAACTGAGTGGTGATGGCCCAAAACGCATCAGAAGGAGCAGCCGAAAACTTTGCTTAAGACTAAATGCAACTTCAGTTAGAGAGCTTGCGATTTTGCAAGCTTCCTTTCCCGCCACGTTTAGGAAGAGGGTGCAGAAACAGTCGGCGCTCGTTGTCTCCTCTCTGAAGATTTACCAGAGGAAGACGGATTTCCAGTAATCCTTGCTCCACCGATACCTTCTACAACAGCGGAAGCACACGAATATACGCCAGCGTCTTCCTAAACATTGCCCAACGCCTTGACGACGGATTGCGCGCACGCGCGAGGTCGAACGCGCGCGCTCCCGCCACCCAGCCCCGGAAGTGTGGCGAACGTTCGCGGCAGCAGCGCGTTCGCGCGGGCACTCGTCACGGGTTAAATCGCCCATCTGGTGCGCGCGAGCTCGCTTTTGTTTCTGCGAACGATGCCGGGGGCACGCCACGCGGCGCTCTCGTCACTCACGGCGTTCCGCGGTTCCACCACGCAATACACGGGGGCGTCTGCGCGTGGCCCTTAGGCGTGGAGCGATACAGCAGAGACGAGCCGAGTCGGTCCGCTTGGGATGCTGCTGCTGCTGCTGCTTCAGAGCGTGTGTGTGTAAACCCCTCCCCCCCCCCCCCACCCCCCCCGTTCCCTCGATGCGAGGCCGCGAACCGGCGTGCCACTGCCCCGATGCTATTCGCCCCCTTTCTCTCCGCTCGTGTTTGCGTGTGTGTCCGGGCGCTGCCCGAACGAAACTCCGCGGCAGCGCGTGCCGCCGACATGCAGGGTCGTCGTCGCTTGGCCTCTTGTTCCTCCCACGCGGCACGCGCAGCCATCATCATTCGCCAGCACAGACGGACGCGCGCGGCAAACACGCGCTGGTTTGCGTTGGGGCGAATCGAGGCTGCGCTTGTCAGCGCGGAGAGACGCTTGCTCGTCGTACGTGAAGTGGTTGCGGGGAAGAGGGTCTCCGGGGCTGGCAAGGCGTGCGCGGCAAACTAATGCGAGAGCGCGCTTTCGGAAAAGCGGCTTTGTTTTGTTTTCCGTCCTTCTCTTCCTGTCGTTGCCCAGATTACTCAGTTGACTGAGCACCTTTGCATTACGTCTACTGAAGTCTGCAAACGCGAATGCTATCGACTGTTGCACACACGCGAAGAGCGACGGTAGAGTGATTCTCCTCACGCATGCCGGTCCTCTCCTGCGATGGTACAACATTCAGTAATGGAATGAACAATTAGCTGTTCCTAGGAAGGCGGACATCGGATGTACCGATGACGCCTGAGGATGTACAGCACATCATCATAGGTCAGTGATGACAGTCTATAACACTTCGTTATGCATTAGGCCTTAAAGTACAGTCATTCCGTCGCTCAATATTTCAAAAAAGCAAGCACGTACATGCAAAGGTACTGGAGAAAGCAGCTGTTAGGTTCTCGAATTCGCACTGATATATTTAAAAAAAAACAGGTGTAATGAGGCAGCAGCAAGAAAGCTAGCGTGATGCATATTCACAAAAGAGGATTCACAATATTTTGTGAACTTATGTAATGCAAAATTATGCATGTATATATTTATTATCATTTATTTAGTTAGAGATACTGCACGCCTAAGAATTTATTTTAGCAGAGTGGCATAATACAATCAGGAATATAGAACAAACAAGCGGCAGAAAAAATGAGCTGGTAAAACGTATACACCCAGCAATACCAGAAAAGATAAACCAAGGAAACGAAAATTATTACACGTGCAACAAGCATAGATATACAATGTGACGCAAATAAGTAGAAATAAATTCCAATCACATAAGTGATATACTCTGAATTAGTTTATTATTTGCTGAGGAAAAACGGTTATCTATTACTTTTAGATCATCTTAAAGTGCAGTCTAACTACGCGTGAGATTATTTACAATTGCAAAGGTCACTGTTGCTTTCTCTACTAAAAATTCTCTTCCTCCTGCTTTCTTTTCTCCTTGCACTTGACGCAGGTGATAAGCCTCACATATGCGAGTACTGCCAAAAGAGGTTCGCCTTGGCCTGCAATCTGCGAGCTCACCTGAAAACCCACGAAGGTATGGAGTGATGCTCCCACGACCCAGATCACGCCTCTTGTCACGCCCGCATGAATGGGTGTCACAGCGCAGTGATGAACGGCATTCCAGCTCCGCGTCTCATTCCAGTATAGGGCGAAATAGCTTATTCCTGCACGTACGCCTCTACAGCCTGCGTCGCTTTTTTCGTGTTGCGTTTATCTACTTCTTAGACTTTAATAAGAGATGTGGAGTTTGCATCGGATATATTTACGCCGTATCACTCACTAGGATGCCTATGTGGCAAGGAATGGCGTTTCTTTTGTTAGTTCACCCACACTGAAACATATCCTGGTAGTGGAAGCTTTCGTTCTACCTGTAGAAGTAATAGCAATGCGAACTGAGAAGCGATTGACCGTTCGCACTTATAAGTTTTTTTCCCCTTTATGAAAGAACCGTGATCTTACTGCGCATGTTTAGCCAATTATGTTAATTTCTTGTCAGAGCGCGTTTTAGTTGTGTTCGGTGTGCAGAAAACAGAAAATTTCATAAAAATATTCCTTTCTTACTGTTGTCAAACAACAAATTGATGAAATTCTTCCTCTTTTACTGCTGCCAATCACGATAACTTATAATTTTCAAACTACAATCGCACTAAACACAATAAATGCATTTATTATTTTCTTTTTGTACTAATAGAGTGTTTCAAGCACTTCTTGACACTTACACAAAAGTTAACTTTCGAGAATCACCTCGTGTGTACTTAAAAAAAAAAGTGGCGGAGACAGAGAGAATAAGGACATCGCATATATTGTCAGCAATGTACGTTTCGGCAAATTGGGGGGGGGGGGGGGGGTCGTTTTATTTCATGGTAGGGCCTTTTACTATGCACTAAGCATTTATAATGCGCAGTACCGCTAGCACTGTACTTACAGGCCATCTGATACAGCCCGAACAAAACTGATGCGTGATACACAAAATTTATCTCCCTTGCATAGCCTTGCAGGCTACTATATTTTTTAGGTATGCGCTGTTATCGATCCATATGGCAAATTTCAAGAATCTGCCACCGAGTATCCATGAACTAAGAAGAAAGAAAGAAAGAAAGAAAGAAAGAAAGAAAAAATCGTACATGGTCAATCCGAGTAATTTCCGAAGCGCGATGTTTTCACGCATCAGCAGCTGTACATCGCTTTTCGAAACTGCGGGCGAATGTTTTCTCTCCGAAACGTAAGCTCCCTGCGAAACTGCGGCGGTCAGTCGCGGCCAGACAACGACCTTCGGAGGCGCGGGAAGGTAGTTCACCTGACGTTTTGCCCGGGTTTACGAGTGCGTGGAAGAGGTCACGAAAAACGACTAAATAAAGAGCGAAAGTTGGGCGCGCAGTCTATCGGAACCGAAGATGCAGGCTCTCGTTGCCGTCGCCACGGCAAAGCAAAGGCATCCGCATCGTTCCGAATGCATCAACGGCTGCCGCTGGCAGGGAGTCGACCCATCGCTGACATTTACTGCCCTCGCATGGGCGGAGATCGCAGCACTACCAGAATTGCACTAAAATTGGCCGAGTGGTACTGGTGTTATACAGCTCTCGATCTCGATCCTTCTCTCTCTCTCTCTCTCTCTCTCTCTCTCTCTCTCTCTCTCTCTCTCTCTCTCTCTCTCTCTCTCTCTCTCACTCTCTCTCTCTCTCTCTCTCTCACTATCCCTCAATGTTTCTCCGTCCGCAGAAGGTTAACCTGTGAAGACAGCGCAGTGAAGGTTGTTCCGGGTGTTAGAGCGTTTTTATGTCTCCCGTTTGACGTGTTGTCCAGACCGTTTTAAAAAAGGCTGACGTCTTGCGGGTCGCCCACACAGTTCCACGTGGGCTGTTTGCTTAGCAGTGGGTTTCTCGAGACGCCCGACAACGTTAACTATACGAGTTTTGCATGCAGCATGCTATACTGCCACTTGTTTTGTTTCTTTCTGCAGTTTTCTTCCATATTCACCTTCAAGTCACGGCTATGGCACATAAAAGTGCGCGTAAGGGCGACCATGGTTTGTGTTTCGGTTGGCTGAACTAACCGACCTAACTGAATACGCGGAGTTGTTCACACGAGAGGTGTCGCGTAAAACGGAGTTTGGGGCACTGGTTTGAACCTATCTGATAATGGCGTCTCCTTCCTTTCGATCACCCACTGTAGTTGCGCGAGCTTATCGCGGCAACAAAACATGAATGTAAGTCACCAATTCATTGCAACTATAATGCTCAAAAAGGACGAGGACACAAGTAGAGAAATGGCGACAAGGACGGATTTCTCCGCTCGTGTCCTCATCCCCTCTGCGCAATAGTTATCAATTCGACATGCCAACCCTGCAGTAATTCTAAATCGCCAATATTTAGCTATGGTATGAACGTGGTTTACGGACGTCTTGCGCTTCTTTAAGTGTCCTTGCGTCTTCTTCTTCTCCATTTGTTCTCCCTGCTACAGCGACCCTACACTTTACCTGCATCCCGGGCCCGTCAGACGAATAAGAAGAGTTTGCTCATTATCACTGCTTCCATCTCTCTCATCGACTTTGTTTTCCTCGAATCACGTTCGCAGTCACGTATATACGGACCCGCACTGCCATGAACGCGACGAAGACGGCGACGACGAATGCGACACAAATCTCAATCTGGTTGCTTCGCGGAACCCGTGTCGCCTAGAGCGGGACCGATTTGGAGTAATGCGAACCGCCCCGATATACAAGGTGTGTCCGCGAGGCGGTTTACACTACTACTACTACTACGACTGCTACAAGCAAACCATATACGTATACAGCATCGTCATAGTCATCTCCATCGGCTCGCGTACACGCCCCAGCCAGCATCGCCGAAAGCGCGCGTCCGCGTTAAGCGCAGTGTGGTGTGTGCCTATCTCCTCTGCCCGAAGCAACACACACGCACGCACACTCAGTTTCCAGCGGCGCCCTGTTGAGGCGCGACAGGGCCGTTCCCACCGCGCTAAGCGCAGTGTAGCAGTAGACGGCCGGGCTCCCGCGCGAAGCGGTGCCTCGGAGCTACGCGTATAACTATAACGCAAGGCTGCAGAGCGCGCTTGGCCACGCGACCCGTATCTCGGCTTCTGCGGCTGTGCGGCCTACATCCCAGTGGACGACGACGCGAGAGTCTAAATGCAAGGGTGGGGCAGCGGCACCACGGCATCGGCGCGCTGTACGACTGCGTCTGCGCACCAGATTGCCACCGCCCGATGGGCGACAAGGGCCGGCCGACGCCGCCAGTCTCCCTCCGTCCTCACTTTTCGGGGCGCATTTGCCGTTTTTTCCCTGTCAGTCCCGAAGCGATGCCATATAATGCGGCGCTTCCTGCACCGTGTTGCATTTTGCTTCGTTCTCTTACTTTTCTCGTGTCTCGTGTCCGCGCTGAAGCAGTCGACGAAAAGCCTTCGTTTCTTCTCCGCGACGTTTCACGCCGTTCCTTGCTTGTCCATGTTCTTTGTCGTTTCCCTCCAGAGTTGATAGCGATTGGATAGGCAACCCTTACCAGTCAGTTTGATAGCTTTGATTGTGAGCAGCACTGCCAGTATTCTTCGTTCTGCGTTAAACGTGTTGATAATCACTTAATTAGGAAAGAATGGCAATGACAAATTGCGGAGGCCTGCGGGCTATAGTATAAGGGCTCTTGGAATGTTTTTGATCAGCGGAAAAGGGAGTGAGGACCAGTGAGTCGTTTCGGTGCGCGTCTGAAGAGTGTTAAAGAAAGTGAGCTGTGTGACGATAAGAGTTAAGAATCGCATAAATTTCATTCCATGAAATTTAGTGCTGCTGCGAGCTATTGTAGGGACGTGGATGACACGGCGCCATAATGAATGCTATTACTGGCATCTCATGTGATTTACAAGCTTACTAGGCAACACGCAGGCGTTTAAGAATTAACGTGAACGTAAAAAACAGGAATCTTTGCAATAACGAATCATGTACCTGTATAAAGCTACGTATTTGCTTCGTCGTAATGATGGCTGCTCATACAGTCACTTGATGAAAATGCATGCAGTTGCAGTGATGGTGAGGATGTTCATTGTTTCGTTAAGATTCAGCCCTGCAAAGAAGCAGTTGTTCTATATAAGCGTATTCCTCACGGATACCGTAGTTCATCATTATGCGTACAAGAGCAGCAGCTTCCTGCTGGAGTTAACGAAAAAAAAGGCCTTGTGCTTCGTAATCTTCGATGCTTAACTAAGCAGCTAACTGCCTCTCTAGCTGTTTATGACTAAATGCTACGCGTTGAGCTTCCTTATTACTCACATTTTATCGCGTGCCTAATTCCTTTAGCATTCGTTCTTCAGGCACATGCGAAGTGTATAATAAAGGCGATGAAATAATATGACCCAGGGCAGACACAAGCTGCGCAGCTTGTGCCTGCTGTATCGGTGAATTTCTCGCGAGAAATCTTGGAGTAACGCCTATGGTGTCAGTTCTTTATAACCTGGGGACACTCAGCCAAACGACACGCCTCTCTATTCTTTGGCACCACGTAGTGTTTCTCTAGGGACAACGTGGAATAAAATTTAGATTCCGCTACTGGAAAGCTCATTTTCCCCATAAGCATTTTGACGAGCTGGACTCGCTCCAAGGGAACTAATTGCACAGGTGTTTGTCGTCTGATAGGTCTCATGCACGATATCAAAGAGCAGAAAAAAATAAAAGAAAAACAAGGCGACTTCGTTCAAGGTCGCATGGCTCGGAGCACAGAACGCACTTTATGCGCACCCGATAATTTCACCGACTCGTCACATTCGTAAACGTAGCGCTTACCAAAGACGCAGTTGAGCGTAAGATTTCGTTCGCAAGCACGAACTGACCACAATATGTAAGTTTGAGTCCAAGGAGAGCGTAATAACAACTTCATCCATCTATTACAAGCACTAATACCACAGTTGTTCAAGCTACCTAACTTGTTAGAGAGAATAGATCGCGAATTTTCGGAGCTATGCTGTAAGGTATAAACAATGAGCGTTAGACTGTGCCCTCCTTGGAGCTCGGCCTCTGCAAAACAAAACGACCTCCTCCTCTTCTTTCTTTCTTGGCCTTTCGTGAGTGCGACCGCACTAAAACCAAAAATGGCGATGGTCGCAGCTAAGCCGGGAAATTCGGAAACTACATACTAAGTGCGGCTGGATAGGCATCTAAAAGCTTTTAACGTATTTCAACCTTACTGCAGTCCAGTAGCAACCTTGAAGCTGGCTATTTGTGCTGATGCAAATAGGCAGACTGAGTTCGGACATTCAGCCTGGGGGCAACAACTTGCCTTAGTTCTTATATTTCTTTTTTTTTTTCACCGGCGCAAATAGGCTTGTTCGCATATCTATTTCCAAATTTTGTTTCTCGCGAAGCAACAATCGTCGTATGCACACCTTGCACACATGACCACTCCGTGTCGTTTCCAAACCACCGGCTGTTTACTAATGCACGAGCTCTGGATCGAAGCCAAGACTTCCCGTATCTCTCTGTGCGTCTATGTCGAGAAACACTCGCGTAACTATACTACTTGGGAGCGCATGCACAGGCACCCCAAGCCGTCGTAAGGTTCTCTTTCGCTCACTCACGCTTGCGCTCCCGCGGGCGTGGTAGAGGTGCTGCTTGTGTTTGCACGTCTATGTGAGACGACGGGCCTGCTCGCTACACAGTTGGCGCGGAAATCCAGTCGGACTGCGAGCGCACGCGCGGGTGTGTGTGTGTGTGTCTCTATCTGGTTCCTCCATCGCGACCGTAGATGCGGCGCTCAATTACTGGCGAGGGAGCAACGACGGCTGCGGCGCAACCGCAGTCTGTTCGCTCAAGCGCGAAGGGGGCCGCGCGCGCCGCATGCGAGCCTCGTTGTAGCCACTCCAATATAACGCGTCCAAAAGCCTCTCTCCCTCCCTCTCTCTCTCTCTATCTCACTCTCTCTCTCTCTCACGCGCACACACTTCGTCTTACAGCAGCGGATAGTCGACGGCGTGAGCATAGCGTGAGCGACGTCGAAGCAGTCAGTCCTAGTCATCGTCTTCGTCGTCGTCGCCTTGGGAAAGTACCGCGATAAGATCGGCAACCCAGCCCACGTGTGTGCGTCTGTGTGTGTGTGTGAGTGCAGGGAGGAGACAAACCCGCACCCGAGTATTCCCGGGCTCGCGCGGTCGATGCAGGCGCGGCGACGCAATAATACACAGCTGGAGATGAAGGAAACGCGCGAGTAAGAGGAACTCTACGACGAGCGGGCAAAGCAGAAGCGGCAGTTCGCGTATCGCCTCTAATGAAGGCCTTGAATCGGCGACGAGAAGTTGGCGATAAATATGACCAGCGGGCCTATACAGCTGATTACCACGAGAATATTTATTCGTCTATTTTGTTATTTTTCTTATTAGCACGTTTCCACGCCGTGTGTCGCCGTCGTCGCCTTGGCCAAATTGGAATGTCCTCAGCTGGAATCATATATGCGACGGGGCAGGCCCTCAGCCGATGAGGAGTGCTAGCTGGCTACGGAGTCATAAACGCAATGCGTACTTCCTCGGCTGTAGCGCTCTGTCCAGTGAGACCCTCAAGGGCATTTTGCGTCATGAGCACATACCTTTCATCTTTCGCATTGCGGGAGCTTTATCTCTCTTGGCCACACTTAAAGCAGGCCACCGGTGCCGAGCATCGGTTGCTGTTAGCTGCTATATAGAGTGACGTACATCCGGTAGCAGGACGCCACAAATTGTTCTTCCCAAGAAGTGAGCCTTCGGACTACTTCTCTGGAATATTTCTCTGGTAGAGCCTCGTATCCGTCGACTTGCCTCACCAGCACCTTGGTTTTATACAGGACACACTCGTTGTATCAGCCTTTCTCTCTCTCTTTTCTTGCAGTCATACTACGGGAATTCCTATGCCGTCCTTTGAGAAGTCCATAGTGACTTGGGGATGCACAAAGAAATGTGTACTACATATATCAAGATACTCTTACACGTTTGACGCTTGAATGTATGAAACAACGACCAAAAGAAAAAAGATAAATACGCAATACTTTCTTCACAAGACTCTGTCGCAGACTCATAAATATCCGTAGCAAACGGAAGTCGAATAAAAAGCTGTTTGGAGGGTTTTTCAACTTCGATCTTGAAAAGTATGTTGCACTATTAAGTCGCATGCCATTCCTTTTTTGCCTGAATTGTCATATTGGCCATTAGGTTTCGGTTTCTCTTAGCGTAAACTGTGCTTACCGTTTCAAAAAGCGACGATACTGCCCCTCACGGAAAAGTATTTAGCTAAAGAGCACAGTGCTACCTCTCTACACCGTTAAGACTATACTCCCCTCATGAACTGCCACTTGGTCGAGCGTTATATTACCGCAACTCACACGCGCTGATGGTTTATGACAGAAGCTGTAAAGGCAGGCGCAGATTGGTAGCGCTCTGCTAAAGCACTCTAACGGAAATATTGTGACTGGTTCGCTGCTTGGGCAAGTACAAACAGCTTAGTAGGAGTAAGCGGTCACACAGGGCTTCGCCTGCAGAGTCTCTAAAGCCAGTGTTAGAATAATCGCCCGCGCAGTGGAGCGCCGAAGCTTCTGCGAAGACTTCCCGCGAATGAAGTAATCGAGGGACGCCAGGAAAGACCACAAACACAGGGGCGTTTGTGCACCGTCTCTGTGCTAGCTGCAAGCGCACGTTAAGGGACATCGATTACTACGCATGTCTTCGGCCACTTGGTTTCTTTTCGTAGAGTGGCTATATAGTGTCGTGTCTGCTTCCTCTCTGCTCCGTTTCCTGCAGACGAATACTAGCGCTCTCATTGGCCACATAGAGCTGCTCGTGACCATCGGCACTACGCCTCTAATCACAGAACGCGGACTTGCCGCTCGAGCAGCGTCGGCAACGGCGGCGACATTAAACGTCGGGACAGTGTAATTCATTCACGACAGTGTTTCGTGCCGTCGCATCATTTGTGCACACGGAGGAGGGACGCGCGTCTACTCGGGCAAAGAGAGCGTACGGTGCGAGCACAACTGCATGCTTGCTGCTGTTAGCCCGCAATACCGCGTGCACGGCGACTGCGCACCCCGCGGGCAGTGCACGTTTGAGACACGCAGAGTAGCTCTGCCGCTCGCGTTTTAGTTCGCATGCGCTTGACTTCCTTGTGATGCGGGATCCCCGACGGTCATCTTCGGGGGCCAGCTCCGTTCAGTAGCTCGGAGGACAGCGGGCGGTGAACGGTATACATACGCACGCACATGGGGCGCGGTGAGCACTTTTTTTTTTCTTGCACTATTATCGCGTTTCATTAGCTCGAAGTGTTAATTGCGAGTGCGGCAAAGATGTGCCCGCTATTACGCGCCGCACCGGTGTCTTCGCAACGGGTCGGCTGTGCGTTATAGGTGGCGGCGTATAAAAACTCAATTACAGCTCGATTGGGGGCGCGATAGCAAATGCTCGAGAAGAACTGCATACCAGCCACAAGAAAGAGAGTGGGGCTCTTCCAATTGTGATTGCATGCGGGCACTGGTTGATTTACGTCGCCGCGAAAAAGTTTTCGGCCCCCTTCAGCGTTCGGCACGCTTGTGATTTATGTGGACGTAAAAAAGGAGGAGAAAGAAAAAACGAGCGTGCTAGAAAATAAATGAGTTTAAGCGCAAACTACGTGCAAGCAGTCGAAACGGAATCGACGTAAAGCCGTACACGTAACGCGTTCCCATACACGAGCAAGATTCAGTGCTCACCGAACAGGTTTATTTTAACGTGTCTATTAACTGTATCGCGACGGGATATCAGCGCAACTCTGCTGTTGGTCGGCTTCAGTAGCATTTGAAATCATTAAATCGCAATGTGAATATACTGCCTATAGCTGCTGGCGAGATTTTCCAGCGTTTCTTACTAAAAGCAGCCAGATGAATCCACATTAAGAGACAGGAAGAGAGTAGTGTGGATCAGAGAGCAAACGGGGATAGCCGATATTCTATAGCTGACATTAAGAAAAAAAAAAAAAAAAAGAGACGGAGCTGGGCATGCAGGCCATGCAATGCGTGGGGTAGATAACCGGTGGACCATTAGTTACAAAATAGGTGCCAAGGGAAAGGAAGTGCAGTCGAAGAGGCGGTAAATTAGGTGAGGTAATGAAATTAAGAAATTTTGCAGGCACATGTTGGCATCGGCCAACGCTACACAGGGGTCAAAGGAGGTCGCAGGGAGAAGCCTTCGTGCTACAGTGGACTTTGTAAAATAGGTTAATGTTGTTGTTGTTGTTGATGATGATCATGATGGTGATGATGATGAATAATTCTTGACAGTGTTTACCGCAACACGTGAGTTGTGGCGTCAGTATTCAGCATATTGCACAGACGTGGCAAGAATGTTAGTAGGCCATGGATCGCTCGTTGCAAATATAGGTCTAATATACCAACGACACTTCAAATGCCCTCTAACCCACGATCACATGTGGCTGTCATTACTTAAGTAGGACAGCAGCTCCTTTAACCCAACTTACATTGAGCAATGCCGGATGCGCTGTGCTGGTAATAGGTGGGCCTCGTAGTATCCGGTACTGGACGGCAACCCTCGGGGGCTTGGCCCAATCATGGCTGACCCCAGTGACCGCTTTATTTTGACGATCAGAAGGTCGCTCGTTCGGGGCAAAGGGCGAATTGATCGTTGACTTCGATGCTGAAGCCAATCAAGACGAGTATCAAGTGGCGCAGTGATAGGTGGCCTGTATAGGCTTAACCATCTGTATTTGCGTGATCATTTTAGTCCTACACTTTTGAGGCGGTGCATAGTTCTGAATACTAGACATGTGGCTCACTGATCATTGAAGCCATGAAGGTGCATACCCTTCATTTGCCTTATGAACCAAATGCTAACTTGAAAGGATGTATATCGCACTGGTAAATTAAGGAATGACATATAATTTAGTTCTTCTATAAGTATGCAGGCAAGCCCAAGTCGCTCACATATTAGTCCATTCTTTAACCCTATTAAATGTAAGGAAATATCTCCCTAAGTCTATCCCTTATCAGAATGAGTAACGAGACTTATTGCAGTTCCTTATTTATGCCAATTAGTTTCACGAACACAATCAGTGATGTCCAGAGGTGTCACGAAGAATTGGCAATGGATGAGAATTTCGCTACTTCGGACATTCATAATATAATTCGATTTTATTGATTGCGTCGGCGCCAGCTCAAAACTTGATTCCGAAACTCAAGTATGCGGTGCCAATTTGCACTCATTGCATTCTACTTTCCTTATTGCTTAGGTTGCCGGGATGGCTATGAAATCGCAGATACTTTCATCTTGTATTCTCGAGACATAAGAGAGGTCATTATTTCCTATGGTCGCGGAACTGCCGGCACTTATTCATGGTGCTTTGAATCCACAAATTATGCGTAAACCTTATATTGAAGGAATCTTAGCATAGGTATGTCTTAATGCACAGCCATTTGATGGCGCAAAAAATAAAGTATCTCGCTCTGATCTTGTCTCAAGCAATTACCTTGATTATTTGGACTGATTCGATCAGAAATCTGCCATTACGATAGTGAAGCCGAGCGCCATGACGGACGACGCCAACGCTCATTTACTAGCGTTATACGTCCCAGATTCCCCCCCCCCCCCTTCCCCGTGCGCGCTCTTTGAGGGCATTTTCGTCTTTTTAGCACCGCCATCACTGTCGTTCCCTTTTAGCTGAGCAACTTGACAAGGCTTGCAGACCTGTCGACGGGGTCTTCTTCCACTCGTAGACTTCCGCCTCACTTTACCTGAATTTTATAGGCACTGGACGCGGCAGTACTTCCCAGCTTAGACCTCTCGGTTCACAGTTTCACTGCGTCGAGCCTCATTCCATCCAATTTCTATCGAGTACAGGAACAATAAGAATCAAGTATAATTGAGAAAAATGCAGCCTACTTGAAACCACGCTGTATAAGGCGGCCTGTGACCGTCACCCCGCCGCTATAGCCTCTACCACAAGCGCCAAAATCACCGGGCTTGGCTATAAAAAGGGGGACAGGATCTCTCGGGACAGGCGACGAGGATTGATAAGAGTCACGCGCAGCCAGGTGGCTATGGTGCGCGCCTCTGTGCATAGATAGCTTGCGAAAGTAGGACATAAATACGGCCCGCGCGAGAGGCGTTTCGGTCCCCGTCTGGTCAACAGGGCTTCCTCGGTTTCGAGCGGTCTCGCGGTGAGCGCTCTGGCCATCATGCCCGCCGTCTTGTCCCGACGGGGTGACCGTGTCCGCACGGACCACGCCCATCTCTACGCGGTAGCCCCTCACCATGTGCACGCGCCCCGCCGCGACAGCGCCTATGGAGTCTATGAGAGAACAACCCGCCACCGGCGCGATTTCGTGGTCGGTTAGTGCGAGCCAGAGGCAGCCACGCATTCAGGGGGACGAGAGAGAGAAGGAAGGAGCCGCCCGGTGATCGATCACATTTCGTAAGAAAGACTCTATCAGGCTATGCGCCCGCGTTGCTCACCTCCGCATCTTCGTGTGTTGCGCGCCGATTCTCGCACGGGCTTACGTACGTATATATCGGAGGCGGCTTATAATGCCACAGCTCCCGCGGAGCTCCGCGAAAATGACTGGTGAAGGCGACGTCGCCTCTTTCTGCCCCCGCTGTACGATTCCGCGCTACTTCGCTGCGCAGAGCCCGTTGACGACGGGCTTGACCGACAGAGCCTCTTTGCGCGTGGAAATACATAGGAAGGGGATGATCCTTCACTGTGAGCCCCACCTCGTGTGCGAGGGGATCCTTTCCTCAATAAGGCGGCCGTTTCAGGCCACGGCTGGCTCTGTTCTGAGACCTATTCCGGAGTAGTTTTGTTCGGAAGTAATTACTCCAGGAAAAGAAGAGTCGGACACGCCAGTTATTGCGTTAACAATTAGGCAGTACCGGTTTGCCTCGCATGTATAGCCGCTTGTTGCTAGGAAAGCGTTCTTTCGAAGCCTCCTATGCATAAATAGAGCAAGTCGTTCTAGGTGGACACATTGCTCCAGCTTTTAATTCATACAAGGCTGGAATTCGGAAGATTACATGGTGTATTTACCAACTGTTATGGTCTCAAGTTACGCCAAGTCGTCCCTAACATCGTTAGTACAAAACAAAGTTTAGTACATAGTCAAAAGGAATTAATTCTTGCGGAAGACAAAGAAAATTAGACACTGGTATCATTAAACCACTAAATAAAATGAACTGAAATTGAATTGAAATCAAGATACAATGAACGAAGGTATTTTAACCAATGTCGCCGCATTTGGTTGGCTACCCTACATTTTCAAAAAGTGATATAGACATAAAGAGCAAGAAAAAAAGAAGAAGAAAAAAAAGTAATGGCAGTGCGCATATGCACGTACAGAGGACGTGCACTGACACAGGGGCTGGTGGACTACGTAAACTCCAGGGAAAGCTACGAAAAAGCTGTTAGAAAGACGCACCTCAATGCTTGCGTGTAAAGCCTGGGGGAGTATATGAATGAGACTGGGGTCAGACGCAACCACAGCGATTGAAGCCGTAGGGCTGAGTATGTTGTAAGGCGGGGCCTTGGCCGTGAAAAGAACAAGGGCACTGGCCTGCTTGGCTGCCTGAAGTTGCGACGCACTCACTACGTCGAACGCAGCTGGGTCATTCTCCCCATAGCGCGCCCGTACTTCAGAGAGCAGCCGCTACGCACTAAACTACAGAAGCAGCGCTGTCGGCGCTGTGAACAGTGGGGAGAGAAATTGCCCAAGGCGGGAAACACAGGAAAGCACTTTTGCTCGCCGGTCGACTAATTGCCTAGCGGGGCCGACAGCAATCGACAACCCGTTCTGCGCTGTGCCGAGATCGTTCGTTTCCTGTATGCGAAACGCCTGTTGCTTGCTTGCAAGTTCAAGACTCTGGTACCTGCGAGTACGGCTTTCTTATATTTTTTTTGTCCTCACCAGGCGAAACGAAGCTGTCGGCTTCTTTCTCATTTAATCCTGCGCCGTACAGAGATGGCGGCATCTTGCTCCGCAGAGAGCGCGACTCTGATTCTGCCAGGAGACAAGTTGCTTCCACGAGGCTAGTGGCCCCTTCTACCCGTGCGAGTCAATCTGCCGCGCTGGTACGACACCGTCATTTGGGAACGGACCGAGCCATTTATATTCCGGATAGAGGGGCACCGCTGGCTCGCCCACCACCCACTGTGAAACGGGGGTCGGACAGCCTATGCGTGCGTACTGCCGCTCATATATAAACAGACGCGTATGTACCGCGAACTACGGTCGCGCCGGCTTAGAAGGCGATAACAAGGGAGGGAAGGCCACTTACTGCTCGGTGACCACCGCCTTCGGCTTTCACAGCGAATTTGCATTTCCTGCCAGCCGCCCTTTGTTTTCTGCTTTTTTTCTTCCGGCCAGACTGTTCTCGTCGACGCGTCCCAAACGCATTTGGGGAGACATGGGTCCTATAAGCTCCTATAAGGACGCGAAACCTGAAGCGGCAATCAAATCCAAGTTTAACGGTAGAGAGATTCTATTCCATGAAGAGCCGCTGACCGATTCGTTTGTTCGAAGTGATTCAGCACTGAAGATGGAGCTATACTTGCGATACAGAGGCGGATGTGTCGACAATACCGCTTCTATTCCCTTGTCGCTTCCATTTGCATCTCTTCTTAGTTTTGCTCGCCGTATCCCACGGCCACTATATTGAGGGTGCCGCTGATACCAAGACGGATGAACGCTCCCAACGGCGACTGCTGCGTGTAGTCGCGATTGTACTAATGGAATGCTGATGAGCGGTCTTGAGGAGGCCGCTTAGAGCGTATAGTTTCCCAAGCGAAACTCAGCAGTATATAATAAATCAAAAGTCAATCAGGCCCTTGGATTGAACGGTAACTTCACCTGGCGAGACGAGGAAGACGCTGCACACAAATGGTGATTAATAATTATCCCGTGCTCCCCGCCGCTATCAAGGCACTAGACGCGGTTGTTCTCAGCGCTTGCTCGGGCGCACCGAAAAAAAAAATGAAAAACTGGAGACTGCTCTTGGACGCTGAGAGGATGAAAGTGTTCTATATACAGACTTATACGCGCACTGCCAGAGATACTCGGTCCTCTTTTCCAAAATCCACATAACGCTACCGTAGGCGTGAGATAAAACGCAGTGTGTTCTCAAAAAGAAACCTTCGGCTTGAATTTCAGTGTTATCAGTGTCCTACATTTGCCGCAACCCTCCAATCGCGATATGCTCTCTACTTTGCTATCCGTCATTAGCGGATGTTTAAAAACGCATGCGACAACCACTTCAAGACGTTGAACAACAATTCTTTGCACTGAAAGTTTATGCCGAACATTTGTAGAAGACGAAGGAATAATGAGCTAAAGTACATCGAAAAGAAAACCATCCGGGACAAATACGAGACCTTTCCACCTCCTGACTGTTAATTAGCTTACTTTTCAACAAATGAGTTTCGTCAAAGGCGTTTTCTCTGTTTCTTTTCTTTTTCCTTTTTTGTCCCATGGTCAGCCAAACGTCATTGTATCTTGAATGAGAAATTGAGCGAAATTTAGCAGGCTCAGTGCTTTCTTTATTCTAATAGTTTTTGCGCCCGCAGGTCTGCTTAATAGGAAAGATACACAGTCGCAGCTGGCTACACTTGACAAATCTACATCTTTTACGAAAAGAACAAAAAAAAAGACGATACACTGCAGGCAAAGCTCACAGCAGCCACAACAAGCGCGCGTAACTTACCCGCGATATGTCGCCGTTATCGGCGAAATTCGCGATTAGCGCCTCTATCGGGGACCTCGCCTTAAAGCTCACCTTCTGGGCTGTATCTCCTTCCTCGCACAATAAACAGAGTTGTCTGGAAAGCACACGACAGCTGTACGCAGGGCCTTAGAGGCCTTAGCGCTTGTATTCGCATCTCATCGCCAGCCGGAATCGGGCGCACGTTTCTTATAGCGCGCGCGTGAGTAGGACTACAAATCGCCGGCGTCTTGGACGCCGGCGCAGCGCTATGCGCGCGTCTTCGCTCTCGGCGAGCGTGTCTATAGTATACGTGCACCTCACTCAGCGATAAGGCACGCAGTCCTGTCGCCCGTTCGAAACGGGCGCGCGAGCGTGTGCGCACGCGCCCGGATTACAAATTGAGAAGGCGTATGTATTCAAGCTAGTCTCGCGCAGATCGCACACGACACCGCACCGCCATTCCACTTCTTCCTCTCCTCTCTCTCCATGCATAGCGTGCAGGGCACGAAAGGGCGCACTGCCAACGACAGTGCGCGGCCGTGCGTGCTGGTGGCACTATGTACAGACGAGGCTGCAGCCGGGATGGCGGAATGCTGCCCTTTCCAGTCTTTCATCCACTTCTCGTTCAATTTCTTTCTCTCCGTCATTTGTTTACCGTTCACTCTTCACGTTTTTTTTTTCGTTTCTGTTGTGTGCCTCTTCCTCGCGGTTTCCCGTGGCGAAGCCATTTTCTCTCGTTGCCCCGCCGTCATTTGGATGCGGGTGTAACCGCCGCAGAAGCGTGCCGTACCGAAGCGCGCTCACTTGCCCGCACGCGCCAGGCGCGGTGCGCGACACTCCCCCTCCCACAAGCACGCCCTGTCGGGACGCAAAGAAAGCGCGCGCGCGCCGCGCCTTCACCGCGCGAGCGCGTTTCGTTTCTCCGCCGCGCCTTCTTCTTCTTCTTCTTCGTCATGCTGTTCTCTTTCAGTTTTTCTTGCACCATACCCTGCATAGTCTCGCTATTGCCCGTTCTCAGAATGCTGTTTGCGTTTTGTTTCTGTATTTCCACCTTAAGTTTTTATTTCCTTTTTCTGTGTGTGTATGGTCTGGTCCCTCATCGTCTTTGTCTCGGTGGGTTTACCTGCCGGAGACTTACCTATAGTCACAGGTCATGCGCACTGCCCTCGCGGGTGTCACTTATATGCGAAGGTATAGGCACCGTCTGTTCACCTGCAACGGCTTTCGTGACGTTGGAGACGAAGACGCGAGAAGCGGTGACGCCTAATGTTCACGAGCTTCGAAAATATGTACAGTGTATATCCTTCCTTCGCCGTAATTGTGACTAGATTTGGGCGCACAAGTCCTGAACACGTGTCTGTCGGGCGCATGGCAAGAGCAAGCTCTGTTTAAGGGGTCGCAGTGTATTACTATATTATGTTTCTGGCTTTTTTAAATAGATTTGACCACGCATGTTAGTTTTCTTTTTAACTAATTTTCGCTAAGACGCTTGAGAGCATGGCAATACCTCTACAGGTGTGGTTGACTATCTCCAATATCTAAAGAAATTGGACGTTTCAGTCCTAATTCAGCTCATTTAACTGAGTTCTACATGAAACTAATGCATACAGAAGTAAATTTTAAGGAAGAAGCATGCCACGGCCCGCGTCGATGATCTTAACGAATAATAGGTAAAATAAAGAATGGACAACGATCATGTGATCTCATATTTGAAGGTATCACATCAAGGAATTCCTACACGCAAAATAACGCCTGTACCTGTTACATTACCCGTCATTGCATTTTAATATTACAAATCATGGATGCCATAGTTTCACAGCCCCTTGTAAGCTGCCCGGAGCAGGCTTTTTGCGTGATTAATTAATGGCGTGACAGTGAGATCCCGCCAGTGAGCGCATGTTATATGCGAATAAAAGCGGTTGTTAAGCTATCTTACGACTTATCATTGTGTTTCCCTCAATCTGCTTCTTTTGGTTCGCCTTACGCTCTTAATCGTATCTCATATAGCTCTAACTATTTTCCATATACTTTATGCTCATTCGCTTGAATTGTACTGCTTCGTATATATATATATATATATATATATATATATATATATATATATATATATATATGCTGAGGAGTCATGCCGGTTCGTTCCGGACGTTGGTAATGCTCTCGGGGCGGCCGATTACACGCGTCAAAAGGGAGGCAAGAAGAAGGCGTGGGTGTAGGTCTCCTCTCAGCTCCTCGTATACAAATGTAGCGGGCGCTTCCTTGGGGCACTCTTCCCGCAGTCTCTGCTCTTGTTGCGAGACATCTTTGTCGAGGGGCGAATGCTTTCGGGTATCTCTCGCGTGCGCTTCGCCGCGGTTAATGGTTGGCCCGTCCTGCTCTGTAACGCACGCGGCACACGCCCGTGCCATCGTTGTCGTCGTCGTCTTCATCGCTGTCTTTCTGGCGCACTTGGTTCTCGCTACGGTAGTGCGCGAGCGTATAAACTGTACGACCGTGCCGCACAAGAAACGTGATTTCGAAACGGCGCAACGCCCCTGCGTTCTTGCGCGAAAGAGGACGCGCTCGTCCTCGGTTCAACTTTGCTTCCTTTGTGTGGTGCGTGCGCCGTACATACAATTCTAATGCTTTAGCGTTTTCGCCGTTATTTTGTTGCGTTTTTTGTCCGATTCGTCTAAATGCCTCTCTGACAGGGCGCATAACCAGCGTCGCTCAATAATCGCTGACGGCAGATGCGACCTGATTTGCCATTTACTTCATGTTTTCCTACATGTGTTTATAAGACATCTTTTTTTTTGTTATTGTGCATACTTCTGTCGCATTTGTTTCGGTTTTTGAAGCGTCTGCTAAGCATGTTCATACAACGCGATTTTATTAGGCATTATTGTTATATGAAAAGGAGTATTTGGAACCACTTACCGGCACCTGAAATGTATGTATCTAAAAAAAAAAGAAAAACAAAAGAAGAGAACGAAGGGGAGGGGGGAT
Organism: Dermacentor variabilis; assembly: GCF_050947875.1. Classification (NCBI taxonomy): domain Eukaryota; kingdom Metazoa; phylum Arthropoda; class Arachnida; order Ixodida; family Ixodidae; genus Dermacentor; species Dermacentor variabilis. The sequence continues at coordinate 57,082,315 of NC_134572.1, read as the reverse complement.
TGATGATATGCAGGAGCTATATATTTTACTCGTCAGGGTAGAAGAACTATGTGTCATACTTGTCAGACTTTTTTGTATGCTTGTTTTGTGCACATAAGTATAGTCCGCTTCCTGCAGTTCCGCTTTCATTTCTCGATAGCTTAAAACAAAGCTTCCGCTAAATTTCTCATATTGTATTTGTTAACAACGTGCCAGAGACTAAATCGTCGCTGAAATGACTTTATGGACAGCAAGAAAACTTACAATAATAATAATAATATTTGGGGTTTTACGTGCCAAAACCACTTTCTGATTATGAGGCACGCCGTAGTGGAGGACTCCGGAAATTTTGACCACCTGGGGTTCTTTAACGTGCACCTAAATCTAAGCACACGGGTGTTTTCGCATTTCGCCCCCATCGAAATGCGGCCGCCGTGGCCGGGATTCGATCCCGCGACCTCGTGCTCAGCAGCCCAACACCATAGCCACTGAGCAACCACGGCGGGTGAGAAAACTTACAGAACCAGTTCGTCTTATCAGGGTGACACGCGCTAGGCTCCGCACAAGATATATGGCCCGTAGAGCCCTCCAACAAATAAAAGCTATGCTTAATAGCTAGGCTTCACACACAGAAGATCTCTGATATGCCACGGTGTTGGCGTGTATGGGTATAAGCGATAATCTGAAAGATTCGCTTAACCCACGACTGGCTAACACAGGGGCTAGTATATACCGAGTTACTGAGACCTTCTTCGAGTAACGTGCTGGAAGCCTTAATAGTCAGAAAAAAAAGGTTACCAGCATGTTACAGCTTTATTTCATCGGTAGCTTCTTTGCTGGGGTAATTAATTTAAATAAACCCTAATTATCATAATCGTGGCCGACACTTGGCATGGCGAACAGCACACAGCACAGTTATTCCATTCGACTAAGCGCTGCAGCAGTTGAGTAGTTAGGAGCGATTAGTGGAGCGCATACCGGTTCTTGTGGGAAATGAATGCGCAAGTGCGGTGAACGATTCACGTGGTTGCCTTGATTGATGGCTACTTTTGTTACCACCGCCTTTCACAGGCCACAGATTTCAAGATGTTATCTCGTTTTGCTCCCATTCTATGCCATTCATTGTCTGCGGTCTCTCTTCAGAGGCCTACCCCGTTGCACTTTTTTGTTGCCGTCTAGGAAGTGTTCTTTCGCCACCCTCTTCTGTCTAGTGCGAAATTATGCAGAGTTAAAGTTACAACACCGCAGCTCGGGACGAAAGCAAAGGCGAGTTGTCCAAGCAGGCGCCTTCAGTACATAGGAGGAGACTGTGTTGCACAGTGTAAGCAAAGAGAAAAAATGAAAGGGCCGGAGTGGAGAAGGTGGGCAGAGGGAACTCGACCACCACGATTAAAGTACATTCTGTATTGAAGGAAAAAAACATATATGTCGCTTCTTCTTGGTTGTATGCCCTGAATCATGTTTAATATAAGATGCCTTTCTGCTGCGACAGAGCTGTATTATCTCAGAATAAAATTCGAGTTGTTTTCAGAGCATGATGATTTTCGCGACCGCTCGGTACAGTGAGGCTATCTTGATACACCACTTGGACTGCGCAACCAGATGCCCGTTACATACCAATATTTTAGTCATTTCGATAACAAGCAAGGTCTATATTTGGACCCCGTGTGCATCTTTTCTGTTTGACCAGGCGATAAACCAGGGTCAGTATTCACAAAATTTTTGTTACGCGAGACCTATATTTAAGTGCAGCTATCACTGCCACAATGGAAGCCAGAATCTTCCCATTTCTGAATTGCGTAGCGATGTATTTTTGCTTAGAAACGGCTCAAGGCGAGAACCACTGGTAACGATCAAGACGGTTTACGGAAGCGCTGATACGTAGCAGGGTGGCTACCTGTTAGTGTAAACTAGTGGGTGACTACCTAGCAACTTAGAGCTAGTTGTGAGTTCCAGATCTGTTTGTTTCAAGTTTGTTCTACATTGGCCAACTGACCAATCTATTCAAAGATGGCTCACACCAACAAGGCACACGTCCGTTCAGAAAATGAAACAAAACGGAATAATGCAACAACGTTATGCACACTAAAACCGGCGAAAACATCGTGGACGTTTCTCTAAACAATTTGAAGTAATGATATTCTTCTCCTTTTTACTTCTATTGCTTCTGCAGGTGAACATCAGGAGAAGTGCTCGGGCTGTGGCAAGTCCTACTCGATCAGCGCAAACGGCGGCGCTGGCCGGTTGCTGGGTCGCGGGTACTGCCCGGCGTGCCTGGGAACCCTGGCCGGTAACGGGCTGTCGTCTTCGCCCAAGACGGGCCACTACGAAGCGGAGCCTCCAAAGTCCCCTACGCTCGACTCCAACGAGGACAGCAAGGGCAGCTCGCGCTCGAACCTCGACCTGGGCGGCGCTGCGTCACCCACCACGCCACCTCCTCCCCCACGGCTCCTGTTCGGTGTGCTCGACCAGATGATGATGCGCTACCGGCAGTCAGCTCAGGCCTTCCTGCCGCCTTCCTTATCGACCATGAAGTTCTTGGAAGGCGCCTCCATGCTCACACCCTGACGACACGCCCACGGACTTGGCTGGTATTGCTGACTCGACGTGTAACGGACTCAACTTGTGCGCGCGCGTAGCCTGGAGTCAGCACCTCTGGAATGGTCCTCGATGTGAAAGAGAGAATGAAGAAGAGAAGATGGCGTGATCTCAGACTTCTTGTGCGTGCTTTGCAGTGGCTGGCGCTATCGGGACTGGAGTGCCCTACGAACTGGGACAGTTTTGCTGTTGAGTTCTGTACCCCCCTTATTCCTTAGAGTGGCATCAGCTGTACGCTCGCTTCTTCTGGTACGCACTTGAACAGTGCGTTAAAATCTATACGGGAGGCCACGAGCTCACGCGACATAATTTTCTTGGCCAGTCTTTTCAGCGCATTGTATGTTCTTGTTTTTTTTTTTACTTTGGCGTTCACGTATATAACAAAAATGATTTGAGGTTAGTGACGTAAACTAACGTCTGATGGAACAAGCAAAATAGAACTTCTGTACATAACCGCGTTAATACCTTAGCAAGAACTAAAGCTTCAAAGAAGCTGTGAGGTCGCGACTTTATCTTAAAGATAGGTTCCACCACACTTTGAAAAACTGCATTACGTTTTTGTAATATGTCTGTATTATATTCCCGGTGATAATGTAACAAGCACAGTAAAATGTTAGTCTTTAATTGTGCCAGACGTGAAGTGCCACTCTGGGCTCCAGTTCAAGGCAGATCAAGAAGAATAGATTGCAACGCTTGATAGCGCAGACTTTTTCCAAGGCAACGTCTTCCTGTTGGCTGGCTGCTTTAAACAACTGTGTAGTGATCCAAATGTGCCTTTAGCTACAGCACTTCTTTGAAGATAACCAGTAATGAAAAAGTATTTTCCGATGAAACCACAAGAAGGACAGTACGTGCCATGTTCATGACAAAAATACAAACTGTGCGAAGGTCATAGTTTGAAGTGTTGTGAAGTCTAGAATTCCTAATGAGCCTTACATTTATTGGGCGTCAATATTAATATAGTTTGTGTCGATGTCCTGCACGCCAGTGCTTTAAGCTCTGCCTTACACGTACAGATGCTACCTAACTTTTATAAACACATATTCCATTGTGTACAGTGAATGTGCTACGGAGCTCGTAATGTGGTTGGAGTTAAGTAATGTATAGTTTGGCAACATAACGAAAGAGAACACATATACATGTACAGGCATGTAGCACGAACATGTACTGTCTTTGAATAACACGACTGCAGCTATAGAAAAGATTAGGAAGGAACTTTTTTGGGGGGTACCAGTAATCCGGACGTTCTAGTAATGGAATTCGGAATTCTATGCATTTCAGTTGAGATCCAGCACTCTCACTTCAATAGAGAGCAATCGAAATCGGCCATAAAGAGCAGACATCGAGAAGCGCACGAGGTACTGTTCAATGCGGCATTGTTCCTATGACTGTCTTGTTCAATGTGTTGTAATCGCGTGCAATAGAAGGTTGTATACCAGAATTGATATTCCAAGAGAGAAATTCCAGTGCCATTACCCGTATGACGCTAATCATGGCGCTATGTTCACGATGTGCCTTCCGCTTGCGAAACTGTCACTGAACCGTTGTGGTGACTTCGCAGTAAAAAAAAAAAAAGAAGAAAGGAAAAAAAGCTCTCAATCTTGATGGTTTTGTTCAATGTAACGGCAGCTCAACACGCGACAATATATTGTTCCACGCATAACTCCTGTGATACACAATGTCACTTCGATGCCTTGCTGCACGCTTTGTGAACGTTTTTTATTATTGGATGCAGTGTGCGAGTTGTGGTAGCTATATAATGTGCACTTATAAGGCAGGTATAGCCGCCGTATTGTATATAGTCGTCTCGCAGCACATTGTTGCACGACTCCAACATTCCGATAATCTTTACCAGACTGTGAATTATAAAAAAAAAGAAAGCAACACCGAAATATGCCTTACATGTTGAGCGTTCTTTGCAGATGCTCTATATAAAGCAATTCAGCCTCATGAAAACACGGAGCTTTTCTGCTTAAAGACCTATCTGCAACGGATGGAGTTGGCCCATTTTTGCGGTACACAACCTGCAGTCGGGGTATTCCAGTTAGCATTTACGACCTCGTATCAACTCAAATGTGTACTGAACAAGAAAAAATGCAGCGTTGTGCATGCCATTGTAAAATATATGTTCAGCAAATGTAAACTTCATGCAACAGAACTGGCGCTGGAGGGGGGGGGGGGGGGGTGCGGCGAGGAGCATAGCTTGGAATGATTGAGCTGAGCCTTCTCCATTGTTGAGAAAGATGCTAACGAAGCACCTTCACGCGCGGCGGAATCCAAAGGTGTAATGGACAAACGAATAATGATGTGTGTTAACAGGGGTACCCAGAATCCGTATGCCCATGCCAGTTTTGTTTGGCGCACTGCCTGTTCAGTGCGAAATGTCCGCTTCATGTCTCACGCGAAGCCTTTCAGTGCTCGACAGGGTGCATAAGCTCAAAGATGAGATCGAAGAAGTTGTTTACGATTATCTAGTCTATTCACCTATGTGCCTTGTCTTCCTGTTGCATTGTATTTAGTACTTTTGGGATGGAAATAAACGCTGACAGAGAGTCGAAACACGCTGGTATTACGTGTCTATTAATTTCGTACTTCCTCGGCTTCTAAAAAGGTATTCAGAGTAACCTTGGCTAACGCGAGAAGGTACTTCCTTGCGACAGCGCTGATTTGGGTGCTATGAGCGTGGAATGTTATACATTCAGCCTCCTCAGATAAAACTTCATAAATACCAAGTGGTTTTCAATTAAAAATAATCGATGGCGACGCTATTTGTCCTCAGCCTAAACATACAATTTTTGCGTTGTAGTAGGTGCATATGCCAACAAATATGCACCTACTACACATATGCCAACAAAAGACGTCGCTGGTGATGAGGAGTCGCTATTGCCAACAACCATTGGACTATTTGAAGAGGTATAGCTTAGCCCTAACAACGCAGACTGCAGCAAGCGTTATAGACTTTTCCGTGCGTAAACCAATTTTCGGTCAAAGCATTGCCTGCCGCGTCGTTCGCTTTCCCATTGTCGCTGCAGTTCTTTTCGTTGCGCATAAATTCCTTGAGTCGGTGCTCGTTGCCTTTATTAACTTCCGGTGGCAGCGGAATAATTTTGACAATGACATTTACTGACCCGCTGTCCGCACCGTTCAACCGTTTGTCGCGCCTGCGCATCTGTGACAGTAACATACGTCCCAGTAATCTCAGAGGCCACATCACGTGATCTAGGTTGCAAGCGTTCGCCACAAGGGGCGCTTTTTGCCTTTTTGCGGAAAAGAGAAAAGGGATAAGGCATGAGATTGACTCAAACAATAATCAGTTATTACTTTCACCGCAATATATTTCGTAAAATGCTTGTTACTCCAGCAGGGTACGATGTTAAGCACAATCCATGAAGCAGCGGCTTCAAACGTGCAGAGAAGGGGAAGGTTAGCTGTGCTCTGGAGATATATTCTGCCTCATCAGATAGAATAAGGCACCAGCAAGTTCAACTGTATACAGTTTGTAGGCAGGTGTGCTGAATTTGTGTTTCCTTCATCTGCAGAGCAAGAAAGAAAACAACCATGGGTATACATGTGAGAAAGTAAACCATGCTAACTTTCCTGAAGTAAGGTGCTGTTTAAGAAGCGCGTGGACAGCGTCTTTTGTCCTATGATTTACATGGGCATAGACAAATGTCGGCAACCGGTTATTAACAGAAACTCTTAAGACCGTTTTTCATGCAAAACACTGTCATATTGAGTATAATATTGAGTATAATTGAGTATAATAGAGTTTCGTTCGCACTGTCGACGCAATCGTGCTGTTCTGGTATTGGCGGCGAGTGCACGGTCAGCGCGCGGTAGGTCAAAAGACCTCCAGAGAAGCGCCGTGCGTTTGACTGCAAAAACGATGAAGCCAAATGGACGCACCCTCGCTCCGTTCAGTCGGCCCTGCCAGAGCCAGGGCAGCGTTCAGGCATCCGCTGCTGGCATGACTGTTGCATGCACACTGGTGAACGGTCTGCATACCACACGATGCTGCATACACATGGGGCCGTATTCTGCGACGATCCACTTGGGCGATACTAACGCCTTGGCGATGCCTTGGCCATCAGGCGCACGCTGATTGTCTGGTTGAGCCCTACGTCATCCGATTTTCCTCAACCAGCCAATCAGCCCACGCCTGACGGCGATACTATCGCCGAGGCGACACTGTTGCCGAAAGTGATCGTCGCAGAATACGTCCTCTGGTTCAAGTCATAGTATTGTTTCCTACAATAATTACCAGGGGAAATTCGGGCTATAGTGTCTGCGTGAACTGTAAACACAGCGGTTCTATGCGCGTGGGTAAATAACATTAATTAAGCTTCGTCCTTCATGATACAGATGGTTTTCTGACTTTGCAAATGAATCGCTTTCAACCAAATATTGCGTTATAACTGTCGCAATTAGCAATAATTCGGCATGTGAGACGAGCATTGTTCTCTTCTGCGTTTAGAAATATAGGATTGCTTTACAATTTAGGCCGATAAAGAGAGAAAAAACATACTGTGCGAAGGCAACCGTCCAATACCTATGTTCGACGTATAGCTACAGCGGTTGATTATTTCCATAGGAAGCTTGTCCCCTATATATGTGGAAATTTCTAGTCTTCCTGAAACTAGTCTGGAAAAAGAGGGAGCGAGGATGCTTATTTGACTTGGAGGTGTGCAACACTCAAGTCTGCACTAAGGTATTCACGCATTGACAGTAAACTACTACATGGTACTGTGCGTGGTGTAAGCGATATATACGTGACTACATGGCAGTTCTATGTAATAAGTACCTGACGTAAACGTTTGAAATCACAAGTGTTTAATCTCGTCACAGCTGAAGTCACCAATTAACGAGCGGACATGGTCAATGAGTGGTGCCATTTTGACCTGCAGTGTGGAATGGGACAAAATAGCTCGAGTAACTGTAGCTAGTGCACGTTGCGTTAATGTAAAGTTTTATAGCAATTGGCTGGGATTATGCTGACATTTATGCGCTTGTTTACTCGTCGCAAGGCTCTTCAGTCGAACGCAGTCTCACTTACCTCACGAAAATTTTTGTCTCATGATCAAAGGGTATCCAAGGGTTGGACATCTGCCTTGGAGGGTCCTCTGTCTTCTAGGCATGCCTTTGTACCGGGGTCGTTCCACGCAAAGATCAACTAACGCTTCGCCAACAATGTTGATGAATTTCTTCGATTTTTAAAGGTCAGATATTATGTAAACGTGTAAATGCTTACGACAGAAAATTGACTAAATAGTAAAAGAACCATCATAAGCTAGGCGGGCTATAGAAAGCATGAGGGGTACTGGTGGAGGAGGTGGGGTAGGAGTAGGTAATATAACTGAGATGCATGAAAAGACCGAACTTTAGGGTTTACTTATTATATGCTTGCATCCGGACATAAATGAACTGCGCATGGTATTCTGATTCTTCCGAAAATCAAAGATCTATCCACCCCTTGAGTGACACATCTCCATGCTTCGCATAACACACTGGCAACGGCGGCCTCAGATCACAACGATGTTGGAACTAATCGGTATCCTACAATTCCCAAGGATTACCGCTTGCTCGCTAAAAGGATATGGAACAGCGCATTTCTTTTGTTTGATCATTCCTTCGCTATAATGATTTAATGCCTGCCACATGCATGCCCTCGTAAACGCAAGCAATAATTCGCCTACTCGGTCTCACTGAAAGACTAAAACGCCGAAGTGGTAGCAGTGTACGCGGCTGGGTAAAGATTGGCATCGCCGCGGTGAGTCCTTTTACACTGACAACCCGCCGCCGCGCCGCAGAAGGCATGCAATACTCTCGTTTTAGCAGCGGATGCCATATGGGCTTTTCGCTGAGCGCTGCTTGAAGTTCACCGGTATACGCGACTCTACGCACTGACCGAAGCTTCATACGTGCCACACGCTCAGAGCCTTATCTCATGACTCAGAGGCCTAGGAGACGTATAACGTGCGGAGAGGAAAGACGAAATATAGTAGACCAAAAAAGAATGAAAAAATATTTGTAGGCTGTAATGCGCTGGAGGGGAGGCAGGTGAGGGAGGAGGGAGACATGAGAATCGAGGGTCTCAGCCACCTCCGGCCCTCACCTCTCACCGAGCCCGCAGCTCAAAGGCCACTTGGTATTCTCGGCAAATAAGTGTCAGATGCGGCCATTAAACAAGGTCTGCTTCGTCGCGCCGTAAGTGCCGCGCGAGCGGACATCCGAAGGCAAAGCCGCGGCCGGTACTGACCGCTGGCATCGGAGAGATAAGCAGCAAAGGAACCGAGCGAGCGCGCAGTGTGTCGCTGCTGCTACTCTGTGCGTCAGTCCGCGTGGTCGCGTATGTCCGGAAAGGCGCGTATGCCTTAATGCCCCTCCCCCTTCTCCCCGTGGCCCTTCGACAGAGCGGCGTCGGCGTACTTTGTAGTCGGCTTCACCTTGTTGCCTCGATGATTTACTGGCGAATCGTGAAGAAACTGAGACTGAGAAACGACCCGTCGTGTTCTACAAATTCACCACGCCGGCGGCGGCGCCAGCCAACGGTGGTGTGTTCCAATTTTTGTTGTTCTTTCGAGTTCGTTCTTGTTCAGCCGGGACAGGCGCTGTCCTTATCGCGGGCGGGCGCGCGCCCGCTCCCTTTTTCTTTCTCCCCATTTTTACAACTCGGTCGTAAAGCGGGACCTCTGGAAACGAGCAGGGTCCGGAGCCGCGCTCTGTGACCGCTGAGGACCACGCTGTGCACCGTGCATGCTGATGGATCCTGGCCCGGAGATCCTTAAGCTCGCGCACTATTCGCCACAGGAACGCTCGCTTTCAATCTGGGTGCCTTGTCGCGGTTTTGCTACTTGACAGTGAAATCCAGACTATGTGGGTCGTTACCTACGTCGACCTATACAGCAGCACCTTGTGGAAACTGCAGACAAACGAAAGAGAGAGAGAGAAAAAAATATGTGGACCCCATACACTGTGGGAATCCATGTAAGTGATACTCTGTATGCTGTTTGCTTTGAATGACGATAATTAGCGTTGATGTTGGCGGCGAATGTGTAATTTCTTCAGCGTTCAACGAAAGTGGTGAGTTGTTAGACGTCACCTTGTGTGCACCACTGCTTTTCGCATGCGTGGTCCATAGAACACACAGGGAGACGTGTTTGCTTGAGGAGTTGTTGTGCGTCATTGTTCATAATCTCTGTAAGTTGAGGATTACCATTGCCTCACATGGCACATAATATCGGGGTGGAAGTGTTACACTTTAATTGAATTGTGGGTTTGTACGCGATTCAATTAATTATTATAAAATTGCTGGCTCTCCTGTAATCGAGAGTAGATGTAAGAATGAAATGGCAACCGGGAAAACAGATTAGTTGGAGATGGCACTAGCCACAATCTTAAAATGGGTGTAGTGAATTTTTGCAACAACACACCCCACTACGCCACACCACGCTACACCACGCCACACCGCAGCACACCGCACCACGCCATACTGTGCACTGGTCCGTGTGGAAGCTTCCTCCCTAGAAGAAGAAAACCGGCTGAAGGCCGCACGACAAGCAGCGAAAGACGCCAGGACTACAGGTGCATTGCCCAGCTAGAAGAAGAATAAATTTAATTCTGGGGTTTTTCCACGATCTAATTATGAGGCACGCCGTAGTGGGGGACTCGGGATTAATTTTGACCACCGGGGGACCTTAACGTGCCCCCAGCGCAAGGGACATGGGATTTTTTGCATTTTGCCGCCATCTCAATGAGGCCGCCGCCCCCGGGAGTTGATCCCGCGACCTCGTGCTTAGCAGCGCAACAGCATAACCGCTAAGCCACCGCGGCGGGTAGAAGCACCTGACGGAGGCGCACGCAGCATGGCGCCATCTATCGAGGCGACAGAAAACACGCGCCGCGGAACCCACGGACAACTGGCGTTCAGCGCTCGGCGCCAAAAGATGACAAAGAAGTGTGACAAAAAAAAAGGCTCTGTATCTGCCTTTTGAACGTCGCTATTGGAAAGGACAAATAAAACTTCAATGTACTAGAAGTTGCAGCTTTAGTGATAATGTGAACATTAGGAAGAACACGGAAGGAACATGTTTTTTTAACATGTTGGGGTAGTAACTAGCGTATGTAATGCGCTTTTGTACAAAAGGTTGGGAGCCACAGACCGCAATTTTTGAAGTTTTGACTGGTTGCCTGGATGATCTCGTTTTGTTCTCGCCACCTGCCCGAATCTCGGCTCTGGCTTTTGGTTCAATGTCACTTGAAGGTCGCTGGCCGTGGGATCTAAAAGCATTTCATGCTTAAAAATGTAGAAACTTTTTGTGCGCAAACAAACAGGGACGAAGAAGAGGAGCCACACAAGGACGAGCGCTCGTCCTTGTGTTGCTCCTCTTCTTCGTCCCTGTTTGTTTGCGCACAAAAAGTAAAAAAAAAAACATGAACCTGTTCCAACTAGGTCGACTCGCAGTTATAAAAATGTAGGTTTAGGTTGTATAGATACCTTCGCGGTCTGCGCCCCGTTTCGCTGCGTAGCGGAGACGCTTCTGTTCCGGGCAACGCTTCTTCCGGGCCTGGGTGTTCTCGACGCTTAGCGCACGCTTTGAAGCCATTTCGCTGGCCCATGTTTACGTGCTCGTTGTGTATTCGCGCAGCACCTGCATTTTTGTCGCATAGGAAAGCAAGCACACGTGCCATACGTACAAACTACGCATCCCGGCCCGTGGCGGCGCCCACCGAGATGCGTGGAGGCGAGCGCCATCTAGTGCTGTTGCAAAAAACCCACAAGACAATGGGCGTCTTGTGCTGGAGTTTGAGGTACAGTAGCGGCTCCTGGTGGCAGCGAGAAACGTTATCTGGGTAGTACCAGCTTGGGTAGTATTGAGCCCTGGCTTTGGCGAAGCACGTTTCTAGCCGAGTTTTGCGTCGATTCGCACTTTTTTTCTGCCCTGTTGCGAGTGCGAAAAGGCTCGTCACTTCTCACAGACCGCGCCGACCACGATACGAGCTGGCCGCCGCCTATAGTTTAACGAAATCGGACGCTCCGTGTTCCGTGGGACGTAATGCTGGAAGCAGAAGGAATCGCCGACGCCGATCCGGAGAGACCTAGGTCAGCCTCGAAAAACCGTCACCGTCGTTACTGCTGGGTCGTGGACTGCCATGAACAAGAAGACCTGAATCCCAACATCAGATTCTACCGCTTTCCTTCAAGGCCTCACGAAGCGGGACGTCGGGCGCGCTGGATAGCTGCAGTTCGTCGCACTGGGTAAGCGAAACTTCGCGCCATGCTGACTGCTTCGCCTGTCTTGAAGCTTGCTTGAAAATCTGCGTTCTAAAATTCGATCTTTTGCACCTACAGTCCCGACGGCAGACCGACATAGCAGCAGGCATGGCTGGTGATTCACGATTCGAGACCCGGCCACAGAGACAGTTAACAATTCGACTGGTGCGAAGTGGTGAAGTGACCAGGTGTGTGCAAATGAGCACAAATGGTCGGGCTGATTCGGTGACAATTCACTAGCCCACTACGAGCAGCACAGGTTAGAGAGGTAAATGTGCTCATCCTTGACCTCAAGCCAGCACGCTGAGGCAGCGCAGCAAGGTAGTAGTGACTGCAGCACATCGATGTTCAAGCGCTGTCATTAAAAGTTACATAAAGCCAGCAGCACACGAGCTCGCGCTACAGCGCGATTCGCACATACGGTACTGCGAGCTCATATGCATTGCATCAGTTATTTATCGGTTGCTAAAGGGACAGATGGCCGCTACTACAGCGAAGGCATAACTACTTGCCTAGCAGCATGCAGTCAACAAAAATTGCAGGAGGCCCGCCGTTTCGCGGCATGTCGAATGACCGCTGCCATCGCGGCGCGTACGATCGTGCGCTAGAGCAGTTCGTACATAGCGGCATGCTGAAAGACCGCTGCCGTCGCGCACTCGAGCAGTTCCGTACACATGATGTCTGCTTATCGCTGCTGTGAATTCATTTACAGCAAGCATCTCTTCGCGTTTGTGCGCCTGAATCTATCAGCGTGCAAACCTTACCTGAAGTTCAACTTCGTACGCTACTCGCTTCACTTGCAATTGACACAGCGCTAAAACTTCGCCGCTTATTTCTTGAACGGCGTACACGTATTCGGCGTTGCATAATTTTTTGCCTTTACGCAGCGTGCCACCCCTGAAAAAATCTTCGGTGCTCGATATTCGCTGCAAGCCGTGGTACAACATTACCGAAAGTGGCAGGTCCATATTGTAAACGTGCTTTTCGAAGCAGATGACCGAGCTTGGTACTACCCAGTTCAGGATAGAGGGCGCTTTTTAGCACCATTTTCACAGCGCCCCCTGGGCAACGCAGGAGCCCCATCGCAGCAGCGCCCGGAAACTTGGGAGAATAGGCAAAGAAAACTTCGCTTTAAAACAAGCTGATCATAGATTCCTGCGGTTGATTGCATAGATTGCATAGATTCCTGCGGTCGACTAGTATTTTCACCGAAGCCGTGCGCATAGAGCCGCTTATTTGCCAACTACATCTTAAAGTGAGCAGAAAACATTTATACCTGTTGTACTTAACTTTCTGCTAAGCATGCAATAATAGTCCGTACACCGACATAAGTTAAAGATTCATTCTATGTCGCTTTCCTGGGATTGGCTGGAGGTAGGCAATAACGAAATAAAAGGAGAGGTTACGAGGGCACTGTAGCGCCGCTGCTTCGGTTGCTCCGTCACCTCCATAGCATCTTTATTCCCGAAACCTTCATTCCGATCCGGAGGCTGTACGAACTCACCAAAGGCAGCATGTGCGCTTTAAGGGCGGGGTGTTACAGACAACGTAGTGCACTTGGAGCTAAAAGATAATCAGCGCTCTCTATATTCAAACAATGGCAGCAGCTACTAAGCGAAGCTTCGCATTTGCAGGTAACTGTGAGTATAGTGGATGAGGGGTTAGAATATCGAAACGGAGGAGAAAGAGGAGAAAAAGAACAGAGAAGGCATGAATTAAAAAAAAACTATCTAGCTGCTTTTTTCTGGAAGAGGGGAACAGCTGAATAAAAAAAAAGAAAGAAGAAGGAAAAGCGCCGTGAACGCGGGCGTGGATGGCGTCACGCTGTCCAAGCCAGTCGCCTTCATGAAGCACAAAGGCGTCTTCATTGTATTGCAGGCCGACGAATGGTGAGGAGGTTCTCCAAGCCTACCTCTATATGATGAAGCAGGGATATAGAGGTGAAAGTTGCAGCGAAGGGTTTAGTTCGTGTAGTCTCTTGCACCTTATATTTTGCATATTTGACGTTGCTAACGAGAGTGTGCGTGCCATGTGACGATGTTCCCTCGCAGTGTGTCCTGGAGAGTGGAAGGGGAACACTTTGGTCTCGTTGATGTATGGCTCGAGCAGTCTTGTTTGCGTAATCATTTCCAGTGATCTCACGATGGCCATGTAGCCATCAAAGACAAAGTTCAAGGGCTGTTGTTTCACTTAAGTGGTGGTGAAATTTTCACGATTTTGTACATCAGCTGGTCGTGAGCTTCATGTTGGAGAACCTCTGGCATATACTGTAAAGCCGGTGCTGAATCGGAAAACACGACCTGTTTAGCAGGATTCTCTGTATCAGTGAGGTTAAGTGCACCGCGAAGCTAGTGCCATGACGTCTGTACCGCCGTACACGTCACGACAAGTGCTTTCTTGATCGTAGTGTTATTCCTCTTGTCGCCATAACCTCAGCGCCACAAAACCCGGTAGATGTAGTCGAGAAATCAGTACAGACGTGTGTGTGATTGCTGAAGTTTTCGTATAACGGACTAAAATAAGTTATTTCAGTGGAAACCATGGTAGTTCAGACTTTTTTAGAGGTTTTTAGAAGTGCTGAACTCATGAGGTTTACTTGAGAACGGTTCAAACAACACCGAAGAATCAACAGCTTGACTGGATGTATATACGTTCTCTGACGTAAGCGAGGGATGATGTGCACAGAAAGTTCCACTGAATGACCGGCGGGGCCTTTCTGCAGAAAGAAAGGCGAGATTGTGGCAAGGGGTCCAGAGTAAATTGCCTGGCGTGAGCGATAATTGCATCAACGCCAATGTGTAGTCCTGAGTAATGGCAATAGTTACCGCTGTTGACGTGCTATGCGCTAATCCTAGGCACATCTTGAGAGTATAAGCTCGAATACTGCAGCGCATACGCGCCACCTGCTGTGGCTGAGTCCAGGGACAAAGGCCACAAGAGAGACTAGCCCACAGACTACGAACAGTTAATTATGAACAAGTTCCATAGACCACTTACAGTATGCAGCATCTTCGCCAAGAAGGACTGCACGCATTTCACTTATATATATGCCGCGAGACAAACCTTGCATAAGAAAAAAAATCACCGACGATTACGATACTCGTTAATGAGAAATCTCAGCACAGTACTATACGTGTTTTGATTTCGCGATACATTAGCTGGCGCGATCAATCTGTCTCGTGCGGCACGTTGCAAACGGAGTGAAGTGTGGCGCGTCTGCGTCGCTAATCGGGAGATCGCGAGATCGCGAGATGCAGTGCATATAGGTGAAGCGTGGGGGCGATTCACAGCAGCCGCCGCAAACAGACCTCCACTCATGCAGTGCTTTGTTTTCATACGGATGACGCGCGCTACTATGGCGCCAGCTCGTATCCATCGTAACCGCAAACTCCATCTTTCGCGGCACTACGCTTTTCTTCACATGCTTTCGCCATAACCTCCTCCTCAGCTCTCCTCCTCGCGCTCTCTTCGATATCGCCGTCTTTCATCTCCCGCAGCGCTCAGCGTTTGCTTTCATCCTTCGCTGTGTTCGTTCGTTAGGTTATGAGGGAAAACGCCAACGCTCGCTGCAGGAACGGGTGCCTAAGAGCTGCGCTGCATAAAAAAGAGAATACATTGAATGCTACGCAAGTTAGTACAGCAGCTCTTAGATATTGCCGGTCATCTTACAGTCAACATAACGACAAATTAAGCTCCAGAAGATTCTGAATATACGAAATTTATGGTCCAGTTGATGAATAGGTGCGAGAGCCAAGCTCTTTATTAGCGGCTAGCTGGCGACTAAAGAGGAAGCTTTAGCTCGAGCCCAACTCCGACGCCGCCTATTCAAATAGATGTAAAACGCAAAAACGTTTTCCTGAGATAACCCCCTTGACCGATTTCAATGAAATTTGTTGTATTTGAAAGAGAAAGTTATAATATTTGGGGTTTTACGTGCCAAAAGCACTTCCTGATTATGAGGCACGCCGTAGTGGAGGACTCCGGAAATTTTGACCACCTGGGGTCTTTAACGTGCACCTAAATCTAAGCACACGGGTGTTTTCGCATTTCGCCCCCATCGAAATGCGGCCGCCGTGGCAAAGAGAAAGTTAAATTCTGATGGCTGTTGGAAGCCGAATTTCTATTTAGAGCTTGAATTTTGTTAAAATGATTTTCAAATATTCGGCAGTTCGAAAAAAATAGAAGCATGAAGTTTACAAATTCATAGCTCTGCATCAAGCACAGATATCGTGGATCTGTAAATGGCATCCATTAGATCATTCAAAGCGCACAAATTCCATATGTTATTTTACATCTTACGTGAATTCTTACGTTGTTTGCAAGGGTTCTGTAAAATCGGTATTTTCATATTACTAAATATTTTTTATATTCATGTGTAACAAATCAATTTTGTCCGCTTTAGATGTACTATTAGATGCAATTCACAGAATTGTATTATCATTTTTCGTTGTTGAGTTACAGGGCTGTAAACTTGATAGTTTCGTGTATTAAAAATTTTCAATTTTTGCCAATTTTTAATAAAAAATTGACGGCCTAACTCAAAAATTCGAAACCAACAGTCACTAGATCTTACGTTTTTCTTTTAAATGCAACAAACCTCGTCAAATTTGGTGCAGTGGTTGCCGAGAAAAGCGAATTCTCCGTTTGCATGTATTTAGACAAGAGCAGCCGAGCTAAAGCTTCCTCTTAAGGGCTTGCCGTACGAGTCGTTCAGTATTTACTCGCATAGATGGTAGCTGGTCGGGTCGTTTTCGTGCATGTATTACCAAGAGTGCACAGTTCCTTTCAGATATAACATGACATTCGCCACCACAAGCGTATCGTCCCACCTGTTTTGTTTGCTGACACGCTGTTACATCGACATAAAATCCTCGATGTCCACGCCCGCTGTGTCACAGAAAGTGCCTGAATTTCGGGGAAGCGACAAGATGACACAAAGCGGAGACAGTTGCTGCGCGGTAAATGACTGCGCGGTCGGGTGTGCTTCACTGGCCATCGCAGACGCGATAACATGGCGAACGCTTCAGAATTCCATGCTGTGTGATGGAAAGGGCTGCGTACCCAACACCTACACCAAGATATGTTACACCAAAGCATACATCTATAGATATTTACAAGGTAAGGCAACCTACACTAGCGTAACATTTGCCAAGATGGCGAGGAGCAGCCTCTACCTCATCTTCGTCGGTACTGGCCTTGTCCTGCGGTGTTGTTCTGTCTCGCGGCACACTGATATATAGGATGTACTGTTCTAATCCAAAGGCCTTGTACAGCTGTGCATAGTATAGAGACAAACAAAAAGACACCCATCGTTGTGATGCCAATTTATACAAAATACGCTTTATTTTCCTTTTCATCGGTCTGACCAATCTCAAATCATGAATGAACTTTGTGCATCCGTATCTTTCTTCAGGACGATAGCGAATCGCATCAAATTTCTCTAATTCCATGGCAAAGTTAGAAATCTTCAAAAGCGAACGCGCAACGGCCCGTATAGGGCATATTTCGACCGTATCTAAGTGCAGCGGAGTGTGACATAAGCATTGCAGTATTCAACTCCCTGTACTTACCATGATTTACCTTAATATTTCCATACGGGGTTATTCTCCGGAATTTGAATGCAAGAAATTCATTCGGATGCGATGAAAGTGATCTTGAACAACGTAAATTGCTTCGTTTTGCTCTGACAGGTTAATGAGACTCAATTTTAAAATTCACATTATGGGAAAGATAAGCTTAGTAATCCTACCTGGTTGTCTGCTCTTATCCTTCTGTGTTTCAGACAAACAGGTACTTTTGCTTCATTTTCTACAGTATCCTTACTTGACTCAGCCTGCAAGGATGATTGATGCCGCGTCCCGTCAATGCTTCTAGCAGGAGCGATTGCAAGCTTCCGAAAGTATCTTAAAGCGTGTGTTGTGGTCGCACCGCTGGTACGAGTTGTTGGGAACTCGGCGCTGACGCCCGTTGTTGCACCTGGGTCGCAAGCCCCAAGGGTAGCGTTGGCCTGGCGGCCTAGGGTACAACTGGAAGCATCCGAAGGTCCCGGCAAAGCATGAGTCGACTGGTAACAACAAAACAACTTGTTTATTCTAACATCGCAAAGAGTTGGCGGTCAGGTTGACCGAAGTAGAGAGACGGGAGTGCACTTTACTCAACAGAAGAAATCGGAGCCCTTTTTTTGGCGTCCGGGGGCAGCTGTTTTTATACTCTCGCAGTTGAGGGCAAGAAGGAACCCCTCTATAGACGAGCACGTGACTGTACAATGGTATAAGGTGACGCATACTGTCGTGTCGCCGCCGGTCGGGCACAATGGGGAGGAGAAGGTGACTCCTACTGTCGTGTCGCCGCCGGTCGGGCACAATGGCACATACACTCACACACGCACATGAAGACACGTGGCATCGGAACATGCCTGGACGCGCTTGGCGGGCAGGCGTAGCGGCGACGCCGAACGGGCCAAAATGTCTGCCGCTTTGTTGCAGTCGCGCCGGCTAAACCGCGCGTCGTAGGCGAAACGTAACAGACCGCCCCGCCGGGGGAAGGAGATCCCGATGGACAGGGGACTGCATCCGCTGTCCGGAGGGATGTCGCTCGATGATGCTCATAACCGAAGTCGGGCGTCCCTCGACGTTTCTTGAGCGCAGCGCACAGAGAAGGCCTCGTTCTCTCGTTCAGGTTCGCACAGGACACTGCAAAGTGACTTCGGGAGAGTTCACATTTTTGTTCTCGTTCCCGGCAAGCGTTAGAACTACGCTGAAACTCAACCGCTCAGTCAGCAAGCACGGCACAACCCGCACTAAGCCCTGCCAGGCTCTTTCCCCTTTTATACCACTGCCTAGTTCCTTACAGTAGTCTAGCAGCACTCAGAACGCGTCCACAAATTGGAAAATTGCACTAGAAAGCATATCATCACTTTGAAACACTAAACAAAAGCAATATGTTAAAAATCCTGCCTCAGGAAGAAAAACATCAGTAACAAACAATTTTGGGGCTGATTCCTACGTTAGGGGCTTCGACTTAAGCCATCGGCGTTACCGTTGAGACTCCCCTTTTTGTAACGCACCTCAAAGGAATATTGTTGCAAAGCGAGGCTCCAGCGCAGGAGGCGGCCATTTTTGGGAGAGATGGTCTGCAGCCACTGGAGAGGGCAGTGATCCGTCTCAATGATAAACCTCGAGCCGGCTAGATAGCATGACAATTTCTGAACGGCCCACACGAGACACGCACACTCTTTCTCGGTGGCGCTATACGCCTGCTCACGACTGGTCAGCTTACGACTAGCATACAGGACGGGGTGTTCTACTTCTCCATTTTCCCGTTGGCACAGTACAACGCCCATGCCTCGCTCACTAGCATCGCACTGAACAACGAACCCTTTTGTATAGTCTGGCGATCGTAGCACAGGCTGGCTTGTTAGGGCACTCTTTAGGGCGCTAAAAGCTCTTTCCTTTGTCTCGTCCCATACGACTGTTTGGGGCTCTGTTTTTCTTAGAGCATCCGTCAGGGGAGCCGCGATATCAGAGTACCTGGGGATGTACCTCTGATAGTAGCCGGCGACACCTAAGAACGACCGAATATCGGTCTTCGTGCGCGGTTGCGGGAAGTCTCGCACAGCGGCCACCTTTATTTCAGAGGGGCGGCGACGACCCTGACCAATCACGGGACCGAGGTAGACAACCTCGGCCTGTGCTAAGTGGCACTTAGGAGCCTTGACTGTCAAGCCCGCTTCGCGCAGGCGGGTTAGCACTGCCCGCAAGTGTGCCATATGCTCAGACCAGGATGCGGAGAATATCGCTACGTCGTCTAGATACGGTAAAGCGAATTCTTGCTGTCCCCGCAACACTTTATCCATGAGGCTTGAAAAACAGTATGGCGCGTTCCTCAAACCAAAACTCAACACTTTAGGACGGAATGTTCCCATTGGTGAAATGAACGCCGCATACCTACTAGCCTCTTCTGTAAGTGGAACCTGCCAATAACCCCTGACAAGATCTAGGGTGGAAATAAACTGAGCGCTACTAACTTTCTCAAGGCGCTCCTCGATGTTAGGGATCGGATAAATTTGATCCTTAGTGATGGAATTAAGCCTGCGGTAGTCGACGCAAGGACGAGGTTCCTTGCCCGGTACCTCAACTAAAATCAAAAGGGAGGTATAATCACTCTCACCTGCCTCAATAACACCGAGCTGTAGCATTTTCTTTACCTCAGCCTCCATAATATCGTTCTGGCGGGGTGACACCCGGTACGCCTTGGATCGTACTGGCTCTGGGGAGGTAAGTTCTATGTCATGAGTAAGGACAGAAGTCCTACCAGGCCTCTCAGAGAACAGACCTTGAAACTCTTGTAATAGCTGGTGTAGTTCGGTTTTCTGCTCAGGCGACAGCGGTGATCCACTGACTAAGTCACTAATGACTTGATCGGTGTCTTCCCTGTTCGTCACTGAGCCTAGTCCCGGAAGCTCGACCGAAAGCTCTTCAGGAACGTTTACCATCATGCACACCACTGCTTCCCGTTGTTTATAGGGTTTGAGCAGATTACAGTGGTAAACTTGCTGTGCTTTCCACTTTCCTGGCAGACTCACCACGTAGTTAACGTCCGACAGTTTCTGAACAATTCGTGCTGGGCACTCCCACTGCACGTCTAGTTTGTTGTTTAGCGATGTGCGCAATATCATGACCTCATCGCCCACCTCAAAACGACGGGCCCTGGCTGTCCGATCATAATAAACCTTGGCCCTCTGCTGGGCCTTTGCCATTGCTTCACCTGACAACTCCTGTGCCCTTTTTAAGCGTTCGAGGAGCTTAAGCACGTACTCCACCACGACTGGGTCGTCGCCCCTGCCTTCCCACGATTCTCGAAGCATGCGAAGCGGAGACCGAAGCGAGCGACCGTACACCAGCTCAGCTGGCGAAAACCCCGTAGCCGCATGCGGCGCGGTCCTTAATGCAAACATCACCCCAGGCAGACACAGCTCCCAGTCAGTTTGATGTTCAAAACACATTGCTCTCAACACGCGCTTCATGACGGAGTGGAGCTTCTCAACGGAGTTCGACTGTGGGTGGTACACTGAGCTGTGTAACAGCGTTACCCCACACCTTTCGAGAAAAGTTGTCGTCAAAGCGCTAGTAAACACTGTGCCCTGATCTGATTGGATTTCCGCAGGAAAACCAACTCGCGCAAATATGGACAGTAGTGCATTGACTATCTCAACTGAGCTGAGTTCTTTAAGCGGCACTGCTTCAGGGAACTTTGTCGCTGGGCAGATCACAGTCAAAATGTGTCTGTACCCCGTGGCTGTTACCGGCAGAGGTCCCACTGTATGAATAACGAGCCGTCTAAAAGGCTCCGTAATGAGAGGTACCAACTTCAACGGCGCCCTCGATTTGTCCCCTGGTTTGCCCACCCGCTGACAGGTGTCACATGTCCTCACGAAATGGTCTGCGTCCCGAAAACACCCTGGCCAATAGTACTCTTGCAAGAGACGGTCCTTAGTTTTCTTAACTCCTAGGTGTCCGGACCACGAACCCCCGTGCGACAAGCGCAACAGATCCTCACGATAGCTTTGAGGCACGATCAGCTGATCGAACTCCACTCCTCTGCGGTCTAGATACTTCCGGTACAGGACTCCACCTCTTTCCACAAAACGAGTATTTTTCTTGGCGATACCTTCCTTGACAATGCAGCGTATGTTTTCTAGGCTGCCATCCTTCTTTTGCTCGGCTATCAAAGCCGACCGGCTGACTTTTAGCAACCTATCAAGTGCGTCTGACGTAGGCGCGATGAGCAAATCTGCAGATAGCTTTTCTAACTTTCCCGCATCGGGATTTTCCTCTCCGGTATCTGGTGCCTTTAACGTTACAGACTCAAGTTTATTCAGTTCGGGCGTGCTCTGAATATCGGCTTGTTGCGCCTCTGACCCTTTCTCATTGTTTGATAACGTCGGCCCCGCAACTACCGCCTTTGCAGCGAGCTCCCGAACCTTCGATCTGGTTAAGGCCTGAACGCTAGCCTCACCAAACAAAAGCCCCTTCTCGCGCAGGAGGTGATCGGACCTGTTTGAAGATAGGTACGGGTACTGGGGGGGGCAGCATAGATGACACTGCCGCCTCCGTCTCAAGCGCTCCGAAAGGTCCTTCAATAAGCACTTTTGCTACCGGCAGACACACGCTATGAGCTTCCACGGCTTGCTTGATCCATGCGCACTCGCCCGTGAACATATGGGGTTCTACGTAAGAGGGGTGAACTACATCCATCGTAGCTGCGGAATCGCGAAGCACTCGGCACTCTTTCCCGTTCACGAGGAGGTCTCGCATGTAAGGCTCGAGAAGCTTCATGTTCTCGTCAGTGCTGCATATTGACAAAAACACAACTTTTGGTTTTGTTTCCGGACACTGCGCCGAAAAGTGACCCGGCTTCTGGCACGTATAACACACGCGCGCTTGCCTCATCTCGAACCGCTTTCTGTCCGGACACTGCGCCGAAAAGTGACCCGGCTTCTGGCACGTGTAACACACGCGCGCTTGCCTCATCTCGAACCGCTTTCTGCGTTCGGCTTCGGCTGCCGCCGTCTCTTTACGTTTGGTCGGACTGCTTTCACTCGCATCCGCACTACGCGTGTCCCCCTTTAATCTCATGGGCGCGAACTTCGGCCTCTCAAACTTCGAGCCAAACTCACCCTTTTGACCGTCCTTAGCTCCGCGAGCCCGACGCGTCACAAACTCCTCGGCTAGCTCAGCGGCTTTAGCCACCGTACAAACGTCTGGCCTATCCAAGACCCAGTACCGCACGTTCTCAGGTAACCGACTATAAAACTGTTCTAGCCCGAAACACTGCAGAACTTTATCGTGGTCACCAAACGCTTTCTCTTCTTTGAGCCACTCCTGCATGTTTGACATAAGCCTGTACGCAAACTCTGTATATGACTCACTTCTGCCTTTCTCATTTTCCCGAAACTTCCGACGGAACGCCTCCGCTGACAGCCTGTACTTTTTTAGCAGACTCGATTTCACTTTGTCGAAATCCTCTGCCTCCTCTCTATCCAAGCGAGCGACTACGTCGGCCGCCTCGCCGGGTAACAAAGTGAGCAAGCGCTGTGGCCACGTTTCCCGAGAGAACCCCTGCTTCTCGCACGTTCGCTCAAAGTTAACCAGGAACAAACCAATGTCCTCTCCAAGCTTAAACGGCCACATCAGGTCAGTCATTTTGAACAATACTCGTTCTCCTGCACCGTGTGCCTGACTTCCATTACGAGCGCGTTCCATCTCTATCTCGAGACGCTTCATTTCCAAAGCGTGTTGACGGTCACGCTCTTATTTTTTCTCTTGTTGCTCTCGCTCTTTCTGTTCTTTACGTTCACGCTCTTCTTTTTCTTTCTGTTCTTTAATTTCGCGCTCCTGTCTTTTTGCCGTCTCCCTTTCCTCAATGGTCTCAAGGCATTCCGACAGCTCGTCATCCTCAGCTTCTAACTCAAGAATAGCCTTTAGCAGTTCTGGTTTTCTGAGTTTGTCCGAGACATCCAGACCCAACTCTCTTGCAAGCTCCAGCAATTTCGGTTTGCGCAACGACTTCAAATCCATGGCTGCTCTGAATGCTGCTTTCTCTACTGCCTAATATTGCCTTGCCGCAAACTAACCCGGCAGCAACGACAACCACAATTACCAGCTCTGTTTCTGACACTAACAAAAGCCTGGCAAAGCTCAGAAGAAGAAAGTCCCGCACTCACCAAACCTCGCAGCCAAGAGTTCAGCGCAGTCGTTCCGCTGCAGGCAACCAGTCATCACACAGGGCTCGTTGCACTGCTCCCGGATCGTCGTTGAGCTGCTCAGCATACAGTCAACTGCATATCTTCGCTGCTGGCCTCCGTTGTCGCGATCTCACCGCTGGCAGACAGTTGTTGTGGTCGCACCGCTGGTACGAGTTGTTGGGAACTCGGCGCTGACGCCCGTTGTTGCACCTGGGTCGCAAGCCCCAAGGGTAGCGTTGGCCTGGCGGCCTGGGGTACAACTGGAAGCATCCGAAGGTCCCGGCAAAGCATGAGTCGACTGGTAACAACAAAACAACTTGTTTATTCTAACATCGCAAAGAGTTGGCGGTCGGGTTGACCGAAGTAGAGAGACGGGAGTGCACTTTACTCAACAGAAGAAATCGGAGCCCTTTTTTTGGCGTCCGGGGCAGCTGTTTTTATACTCTCGCAGTTGAGGGCAAGAAGGAACCCCTCTATAGACGAGCACGTGACTGTACAATGGGATAAGGTGACGCATACTGTCGTGTCGCCGCCGGTCGGGCACAACGGGGAGGAGAAGGTGACTCCTACTGTCGTGTCGCCGCCGGTCGGGCACAATGGGGAGGAGAAGGTGACTCCTACTGTCGTGTCGCCGCCGGTCGGGCACAATGGCACATACACTCACACACGCACATGAAGACACGTGGCATCGGAACATGCCTGGACGCGCTTGGCGGGGAGGCGTAGCGGCGACGCCGAACGGGCCAAAATGTCTGCCGCTTTGTTGCAGTCGCGCCGGCTAAACCGCGCGTCGTAGGCGAAACGTAACACGTGGTAAACCCGTTCAGACACCTTCAATTTGTTGTTGTTGTTGTTGTTTTTTTGTGGCAAAATGCGTGTTACAGTACGTTGGATGCTTCATGAAGATGGTGCACGAGATCGTTTCTTCTACAAAAAATTTGACACAGAACAGCGAGTGTAACTCTGCTCCATGAGGAAATGCTCGATTCCCCACGAAAACGATCTCTTCTCCTTATTGTACCGCTTGTGCTATTTCTAAACTATGAAGCATACGAGCTCATTAATGCACGTAAGTGCAAGATAGTAGAAGCACCAGACTAACAAATGACTTATCTGATAGTCAATTCCTTCTGCCTTGGCGTAGAAGTGCCGTGTGAGGTCGCCATAGATAAATGTTCCTTGTGCTCTATTTCTGTGCACCAATTATTACTGATTTCTAATTTTGTACGTCTGATGTACTTATCTATACTAATATTCCAGATAACCAGCAAACAGTTGAAAAAAATAAACATCAGATGTACTGGCTAAAACAAGCTCCGTAAAATCGGAAGCATATAGATGAACACACGAAGCGCCGTAAGTTCCCAGCTAGAGAGAACACTGCCTCTTCTACGAACACGACTTCATGCGAGTAGCGTGCAAAGGTCACCCTGAATCAGTTGCATTGTAAGTATTTCTGCTGCACTGAAGCCACTATGCGTGCTCAAGAGCCACCGCAACTGTTAAAAACACACACAAAATTGCGAGAAGACAAACTGCTTCTACAAAGAAGCGTTGCCGTGCACTCTGTCAAAGGGAGAAAGACATTGAAGAGGTCCGCACGAAGCCACTTGTAAAGACCGCAGCCGCTCACGTGGCTCGGTCAAGCGCCGGCGGTCATCTAAAATGAAGCAACGCGAAAGGCGCGAAGAATTAGCGGTCAGCCCGAGGGGAACAGAAAGCAATAAATTTACCGGCGCTACGACCGCGGCTTGCGAGAGCGCCACTGATGGCCCTCCCGCTCAGGCGCGGCGTGAAGCCAATTAATTATTTATAAGAGCCAATCTATTGAGTCGTGACCACGTTGTTTCCGATCCCATTTGTTAACCATGACTGCGGGAATGCTCGGTGTCTGCTGGTCGTTTGGAAAGCTATACAGTATATAGGCACGACACGGTTGTCTAGGCAACAAAGGGACATCACGGCAGACACGGTAATTCGCTCGCCCGCGGACGCAGACTCGCTTTTTCAAAGGGCACTTCGAATTGAGTTTCTCGTCTTCCTATGATAATAAAGAAACGCATAGCGAAGAAAATAAAATCATGTATCAGCGCAGGCGATCGCATTCGTACTGGCGTGGAAGTGCTTGCGCTAACGCAGGCAGAGATATATGCGTAACGAACAAGACAAATGCGCTCGCACGAACCTCGAAACTTCCGTACGTTTGTCTCGAGCGCGAGCATCGGTTTCCCTTAGTTCCGCTGTAATGGCAGAAGCGAATAACCCTATTTAATAATAATACTACGAATAATAAAAAAGATACTTTCGAAAGCACGTCCGTACGAACGGCTATCACGACACGAATTTCTCATCTCTCCTTGTGGCGTACGAGAACACGGCAGAACAAACCGCGATCGTGCTACCCTGTTGGAATTTACGTCATCTGTAACTCTTCGCTGACGCGTCCGCTTATCTGAAAGAAGTGTGGAAACCGCTTCAGCTCTGGGGGACGTCGCTGTAGATACGTAGATGCGTCAACGACAACAGCGACTGCGCGGAGTTTGTTGTCACGCGGCTTCTCTCGGAGCCGTGGTTCGACGCGAAGCCATGCGCGGGAAATTTCTTGCTCTTGTTTGTTCTATGTCTTGTTTTTTAAAAATAATTTAGCCCTCTCCCACTCTCTAGCTTTCATCACAGCACGGGTGAGAGCCACATAATCATCTGCAGACTAGCTATAGTATGTTTGCGACGGTGGAGTGCATTGTTCGAAACGAAGCTTTCAGCGCTCTGAACGCGGCCTTTATAAAATTGACTCAAATAAAAGAATGACATTCGGGGCGTCTTTAGATGGAGTAGCCGTGCATCGGTTTTGATGGCACAAGTGCCGATTCTATGCCAACCACGAGCTGTGGTGGATGACGAAGAAAAAGGAATCCTGTTTTTGGCGTCCCAATGCTCTGACACTCGGCGAAAATTAATACAGCAGATACAAGACCAGAGTTACAGTTTCATATCAGCGCTGTTAGGAAGTAGCGTAAGTTTTGGTCATGGTTACAACTCGCGGTATTTTTTTTCGAAATCACCCTAAGTGCTTTTCGGAACAGTTTACCATGCAGCACTAAATGCGCTGCAAACAATAATCGTGCCAACTTTACGTACTTGTGAAACTGGACACACATACTAAATATGAAGTAACTTACAGTAGAGTTAGCAAAATAAAATAAAAAAGAACGTCCTTTGAAAACAATTTATAATATTTGTTAACAGTGCCTTTATTAACAGGAAGGCATACGAATGGTTTTGGCTCTCTCGCTTTAATTTACCCCTACTCTTTCCTCCCATGGACAGTAGGCCTAGTTAAACTACGTGCCTTAGTTATCTCACTCTCTCTCTCTCTCTCTCTCTCTCTCTCTCTATCGTTTGTGCATAAATGTAAAGGAAGCTCTACAGACCAGGAAGGCTATAGGAGGAGCAGAGCTCCGTGCCACAGCGCGTGCGTGCTAAATTTTACAGGTATAAACGGACTTGCGAGACGCAGCCAGCTGTATACGCCGACTTCCGCTGCCGCGGACGTGAGACCCCTGTGGTGTGCCCGTCGGCACTGCCATTCCATGTCAGCGCATGGCACGCAGCCTGTTCGGCGACGCCTGTCCCGGCGGTCTTGCCGATTAGGGACGCGGCGGCATGCCGGTCACGTTTGCTTGGTCCCGTACACGGTGACAGGCGGGGGCAGTCGCGGCCGAAGATGACCACGAGAGAACAGAGACACTGACCACACCCTACGCCCTTCCGCGCGTCTATAAACAGAGGCGATAAAGAGCCACGAATTCTTGCAGTCAGCGAATGAAACGAAACGGCTGAACGAGTGAAGAAGACAGCCTTCGTCAAAGTGATCTGTTCCCGTCAGGCTGGTTGTGCGTAAGAAAGGGAGGGAGGGTGCCCTTTTGGGAAGGTTTCGAAATACATTTAGAATTGAACTTGCGACAGCTTATAAAGCCAGGAAACAGGGTTCGCACAATATGTTGTGTGAAGAGACTATGTGCACCCTCGTAAAAAAATGGACAAAAAGTATAGGACAGTATAAACTTTTTTTTATGAATACATCTAGCCCATTATTACCCTCTATAGACTAGGCAGGCCTCTTGCGTATCGCGGGCATACCAATTGTCTATTGATAGAAATGGCTAACAAGTATGTTTGCTTTTGTTTATTCTGTCGTATAGGGGCTTCCTAACGCCTTCTTGGCAGAACAACTATACCGACCAATGTCGGCTGGTAGTGCGAAGCGGCAAGTTAGCCAATTTTCTATAAATATACTATATATTGTATACTTATACTATATACTATTTAGTTTATAGACTATGTTGAATAAACTTTCTGTGGACTGGGGAAACAAACTTGTGATGCTGCATCCGTCCAAAAGAATACAAGCAAGTTGCGTTGTAAACGTCAATCAATGTTGGTGCTTATGAGGCTGCAGTGGCGCTTTGTGGCACATATAGCGTACAGTCGGCAAATGTAACGTGCAGCTTATAAAAATAAAATTCCCGGTCTTCAGGGCTCATTTGCTGTCGACCGGCAAATGCTTTTGCTTTTTGCTCTGCAGTTTGTTTGCGTTGTTCTACGTATAAATATACATATAGAAAACACGTATTATATAGTGACCTGCGCTTACTTAATATGAAGCTTTCTTTGCCTTCTGTTTCCTTTATTTGGGTTCTTTTTTTAATTTGCAATGTGGGAGCTGAGGGAAGTAATGAAGGACTGCTGAGATTACTGCATACGACGCACGCAAAGAGAAAGAAATGTACCTTTTTGCCATGATACTGCTTTCACACACCTTAGCAGATGCCCGAACATCCTTACGCGCAAATTTCTTTAGCGTTTTTAAACTACACTAACAACCCTAACGTGCACGAATGGTATGGTGTTAGCAAGGCGTTTTGTACATTGCGCATTACGCACGTCACGTAGTGGCAGCAAGGCCATAATTACAGGCCATGGTTCGCAATCACACCACCAGTCATCCGGGATCAACGTGAGTAGCGCCATTGTATCGTAAGTCATGTTCGACACGTTCTGACGTAATGATTGCTTACCTCTATGGCTGACTAGCACTCGACTGCAGACATAACCAATCCGAAGAGATCGCCTGAACGCAATGACTGATCGCGAGTTAACTAATCGGAGCCACTTACCTTATGTTCTTGGCGAACCGGTAAGCGTCTGTTATCCGGTTGATTAAACTTGCAAGCCCTCTCCAAAAGCACGCGCGGTTAATGAAGTTCAAGAGACAAAACAAGGCAAAGGAACGATTGCGTATAGATGCAGCCTTTGTTGCCGCACAGGGAGAAAGAAAGACCTGACACTCGATGCGTACGCAGAAAAGAGGAGTAATCTCACCCCCTCTCCATTTTGTGGGTTGTTTCAGGGTCTTGGTACAGACATGTTGTTCTGTGTCTCCGATAGCATGCGCATTTAGCACGAACACGTAAACGAAGACACAGATCTTGTGCACTGTAATGATGTGGTAACGTAATTCACTGCACACAGCAAGCGCAAATCACACAAGAAAACATGGACGGGAGGGACACTGCATAGAAACATGGCAGCACCGTCGTGTGGCATAGTATAAACTCTAAACGTGTAATCCTGTAACTCCATAGTCCCGATGAAGAAGGATTGTTACCGTACCTTAACTGGTGCTTTTTGTTTAGCTTATACAGAATAGGAGTCAGGGTTGACTTCGCGATGCTTCAACAAGTTAATAAAACAACAGATGAAAAATGAACCGTCGAAATTACTTCATTCCTTTTTTATACAATATACATTAATGTAACTAGCAGTCAACCTGCGTGGTAACTTGGAGAAAAGCTATTTCGACTTCAACAACAAAGATGACGCTTGTCTCAAGGTCTAGTGTCTATTCCGTTCTCCTTGCTTTTCTTTTTCGCATCCTCTAATCAAACATAGCGTTACAGTTTAAGTTGACATTATGATTTGTATTCAAAGGCAACCACGTATTTGACATTTTTTGTTAACTGCCAATAGAACCGTTTATGTTCTTCAGGCGCAGTCAAGTGCTAAGAGCGTCAGATGTGAATCCCCGAGAAGGAACTACTGCCTCAAGAACACTCGTTGCTCTTCGAAAACGAAACAAGACAAGGGAGTGCGGACAGGAAGAAGACGTATGCAGCGTGACGAGGCAGCACGACCGCGCGAGCCAGAATACTAAAGGCGCAGGTGCTCACAACAATACGGCCAATTTGGACAGCCCCCCATTATGGAAATGTCCAAAGTGCGTAATCGCCTGACTGCCACAAAACGGCACCATCCGAGACCCACGCCAGACTTGTAAACAAGACCCCTTGCGCGGAACCCGTGAGCGCCCAAGCGTAACCGCTCTGCGAAACGTATACACATACGAGAGTATATATATATATATATATATATATATATATATATATATATATATATATATATATATATATATATATATATATATATATATACAATCCAGCACTAGCGGCAGACAACGTTCCTTGTGAGACTAAGCTTCCAGGGAGCGAATAAGGCTCATTTCTTCAATGCGCCAAGGTATCAGATTAGATTCGTCCAGGCGCTAGCTCCGCTATATACGAACGGGTGGGGAATTAAACCGTGCGACCGCATAGCCAGTTTGCGGCCGGCGTTTACGCAAGCCCATGCATATAACTCAAGCGCCGCGTACTGTTGCCCTTGACAGTAACTGCCTCATGCAATCCACAGGCCTCGTTGTAAGCGCCATATCTCCCTGTTCACGTAGCCGTACTGCGTGGAAGTGTAACTCCAAGGGGCGAGCGCGAGTGCGCTGAAAGAACTGTCCTTCGCTATTGCGCGGTAACGCAAGGTGGGATTTCGTCGCTCCTATACAGTCGCGTTCTTGGTTTCTATTAAGATTGTTCGGGTAGATAATGTCATTCGCACGGAGATGGTGTCCCACGCGGTTTTTTTCTCTCTCTCTCTCTCCTATTGCGAACTGCAACTCCTTTCTTTTTTTTTTGCGCAGCTGGCACGTGTATAGTATGGCAAGGCGAGTGCGTACAAGCCCGTCGGGAAAAGCGTTGTAGTTACCGGCTTCCGGCATTTATTCGAGAAATTATTAGGCGCAGATAGCACGACGTCACAAATAGAAACGAAAAAGTCCAAGCTTTTTTTTTTCTTTTTTTCAACGCTTCTCCCTTCTTTTATGCAAATCGTGTGCTGAGAAAAACAAATTCGCAATTCGCCACGAGGTAATTATACAGCGATTACGTAGAAATTTCTCGGAGGTAATCAAGCTTATGACCTTGGGTGACTGTCATTTCAGAAATCGATTACTACTACTACTGTGTTTGCGCGAGGAGCTATTCTTGCTCCACTGTGATCTTTATCGTCTTCGGTTCTTATGTAATTATATTTGACTTTTTTATAACTTTTGATGTCTGAGCTCTGATGTTGCTCAGGGATAGCACGAACCGGCATTTCCACAAACTATTGGCGCTAGTATATTCCTTAGCCTACACTATATATAGCAATAAGCATTGTTTTCCCCTCTTTTTATAATTATTGTACGTTAATGTCTTTTTTCCCTTCTTTCTTTTGCATTTATATGCCTTTCCGCCTGGGCCTAAAGTCTCTACTATGCACTAAACAATTAAATCAACGTAAACCAGGAAAGAATCTTGATCTTCGTGCGTATAGTTAACTGAAATAAAGTTGCTGGAAGCAACCTGATTAGAATCTCACCACCAGACCATTGCCACGTTCCGGAAATATAAAAATTAAATTCTGGAGTTTTACGTGCTAAAACCACCATCTAATTATATGGCACGCCGTAGTGGAAGACTCCGAATTTATTTAGACTATCTGGGGTTCTTTAACGAGCACCAAGATTTAAGTACACACTGTTTTTGCATTCCAACCTCATCGAATGCGACCGCCACGGCCGGGATTGAACCTCCGACCCGGAGCTCAGCAGGGCAGCGCCATAGCTACAGCACAACCTCGGCCGGTGCCTGACTTTCAAACTTGAAACAGAACGTGAAAAGCGAAAACGGCAACCAGTTAACTCAAACTACTAAAAGTCTGCATGTGCAAGTTCTAACTCTCCTCCTGTACATGGTGTGTTCTCCACCGCTCGTAACGCAGACGCTGACTTCGACGCCAGTCTTTTCAATATAGAATAGAGCACTTGTCGGGTTCACCGCATTACCCATACCCGCCGTGGTTGCTTAGTGGCTTTGGCGTTACGCTGCTAACTACGAGGTCGCGGGATAAAATCCCGGCCACGGAGGCCGCATTTCGATGCGAGCGAAATGCAAAGACACCCATGTACTGTGCATTAAGTGCCCATTAAAGGATACCGGGAAGATAAAATTAATTAAGATTCCTCCTCTCCTCCCCAAGGTCACTCCCTCCCCCTTACCACGTACCTCATTATCAGATCGTGGTTTTGGCACGTGAACAATGTCATCTAACCATGTTAAATAGAATAGAGAAGTTTAAAGAAATGTAATTCTTGCTTCGCGTTGTCAGGAACTGTGTGAGGTCTAAATAAATAGAGACAGACCAATTGACTATCACTAATTAGTGCCAGCGCTTAGATGAGAAAAAAATAACAGGGTATGAAAAGAAGTGACTGATGGGATAGCTACTAGGGCCCCTGCAAACTCAAACCAGTGCTTCGAACGTTAAGTTCGTGTCGATAGGAAGTCCCCGTATGGCAGTCAGCAGCCCTTATTCAAGACTTTGAACAGCACATGGCGTGACCATATTGCCGTAGGACACTTAATTTCTACCGCTGACTACACGTATGGCGCTGCGTTTGTTGATCAGTAAATAGCACAGTAGGCCGCACATTTCATTTAGCGACTGTTTCGTGTGCCTGTTAAATTGCCTTGTTAAGCAACTTCTGCCGATTCGCTATTAAATAATAAAGAAAACAGTGAACATGTTTATTTCTTCTGTTTGTTGTCTTCGTATACTGTTGCGTTTCGCCTGCGACACGTGGTTTTGCCGGCGCGACTGCGGCGGGGCGGCAGACATTTTGGCCCGTTCGGCGTCGCCGCAACGCTCCCCGCCAGGCGTTTCCAGGCGTTTCCAGGCGCGACTGCGGCGATGCGACCGCAAAGGGTCACCCTCTCCTTCCAGTCATTGTGCCTGAACCAGGCGATGCGACAGCAGGGGCACCCTCTCCTTCCAGTCATTGTGCCCGAACCAGGCGATGCGAAAGCAGGGATCACCCTCTCATTCCAGTCATTGTGCCCGACCGGCAGCGCTACGACAGTGTGCGTCACCATTAGCCCACTGTACATTCACGTGCTCGTCTATTGAGGGGTTCCTTCTTGCCCTCAACTGCGAGAGTATAAAAACAGCTGCCCCCGGACGCCAAAAGGAGGGCTCCGATTTCTTCTGTTGAGTAAAGTGCTCTCCCGTCTCTCTACTTCGGTCAACCTGACCGCCAACTCTTTGCGATGTTAAAATAAACAAGTTGTTTTGTTGTTACCAGTCGACTCATGCTTTGCCGGGACCTTCGGATGCTTCCAGTTGTACCCCAGGCCGCCAGGCCAACGCTACCCTTGGGGCTTGCGACCCAGGTACAACCACGGGCGTCAGCGCCGAGTTCCCAACAAACCGATGCCATCGGTGGGATCCAAACATCTGTCTGCCAGCGGTGGGATCGCGACAACGGAGGCCAGCAGCGAAGAGATGCAGTTGACTGTATGCTGTGCAGCTCATCGACGATCCGGGAGCAGTGCAACGAGCCCTGTGTGATGACTGGTTGCCTGCAGCGGAACGACTGCGCTGGACTCTTGGCTGCGAGGTTTGGTGAGTGCGGGACTTTCTTCTTCTGAGCTTTGCCAGGCTTTTGTTAGTGTCAGAAACAGAGCTGGTAATTGTGGTTGTCGTTGCTGCCGGGTTAGTTTGCGGCAAGACAATAGTAAGCAGTAGAGAAAGCAGCATTCAGAGCAGCCATGGATTTGAAGTCGTTGCGCAAACCGAAATTGTTGGAGCTTGCAAGAGAGTTGGGTCTGGATGTCTCAGACAAACTAAGAAAACCTGAACTGCTAAAGGCTATTCTTGAGTTAGAGGCTGAGGATGACGAGCTGTCGGAATGCCTTGAGACCATTGAGGAGAGGGAGACTGCAAAAAGACAGGAGCGCGAACTTAAAGAACAGAAGGAAAAAGAAGAGCGCGAACTTAAAGAACAAAAAGAAAAAACAAGAGCGTGACCGTCAACACGCTTTGGAAATGAAGCGTCTTGAGGTAGAGATGGAACGCGCTCGTAATGGAAGTCAGGCACACGGTGCAGGAGAACGCGTATTGTTCAAAATGACTGACCTGATGCGGCCGTTTAAGCTTGGAGAGGACATTGGTTTGTTCCTGGTTAACTTTGAGCGAACGTGCGCGAAGCAGGGGTTCTCTCGGGAAACGTGGCCACAGCGCTTGCCCACTTTGTTACCCGGCGAGGCGGCCGACGTAGTCGCTCGCTTGGATAGAGAGGAGGCAGAGGATTTCGACACAGTGAAATCGAGTCTTCTAAAAAAGTACCGGCTGTCTGCGGAGGCGTTCCGTCGGAAGTTTCGGGAAAATGAGAAAGGCAAAAGTGAGTCATACACAGAGTTTGCGTATAGGCTTATGTCGAACATGCAGGAGTGGCTCAAAGAAGAGAGAGCGTTTGGTGACCACGATAAAGTTCTGCAGTGCTTCGGGCTAGAACAGTTTTATAGTCGGTTACCGGAGAACGTGCGATACTGGGTCTTGGATAGGCCAGACGTTTGTACGGTGGCTAAAGCCGCTGAGCTAGCCGAGGAGTTTGTGACGCGTCGGGCTCGCGGAGCTAAGGACGGTCAAAAGGGTGAATTTGGCTCGAAGTTTGAGAGGCCGAAGTTCACACCCATGAGAGCAAAGGGGAACACGCGTAGTGCGGATGCGAGTGGAAGCAGTGCGACCGAACCTAAGGAGACGGCGGCAGCCGAAGCCGAACGCAGAAAGCGGTTCGAGATGAGGCAAGCGCGCGTTTGTTATACGTGCCAGAAGCCGGGTCACTTTTCGGCGCAGTGTCCGGAAACAACACCAAAAGTTGTGTTTTTTTCAATAGGCAGCACTGACGAGAACATGAAGCTTCTCGAGCCTTACATGCGAGACCTCCTCGTGAACGGGAAAGAGTGCCGAGTGCTTCGCGATTCCGCAGCTACGATGGATGTAGTTCACCCGTCTTACGTAGAACCCCATATGTTCACGGGCGAGTGCGCATGGATCAAGCAAGCCGTGGAAGCTCACAGCGTATGTCTGCCAGTAGCAAAGGTGCTTATTGAAGGACCTTTCGGAGCGCTTGAGACGGAGGCGGCAGTGTCATCTATGCTGCCACCCCAGTACCCGTACCTATTTTCAAACAGGTCCGATCACCTCCTGCGCGAGAAGGGGCTTTTGTTTGGTGAAGCTAGTGTTCAGGCCTTAACCAGATCGAAGGTTCGGGAGCTCGCTGCAAAGGCGGTAGTTGCGGGGCCGACGTTATCAAACAACGAAAAAGGGTCAGAGGCGCAGCAAGCTGATATTCAGAGCACGCCCGAACTGAATAAACTTGAGTCTGTAACGTTAAAGGCACCAGATACCGGAGAGGAAAATCCCGATGCGGGAAAGTTAGAAGAGCTATCTACTGATTTGCTCATCGCGCCTACGTCAGACGGACTTAATAGGTTGCTAAAAGTCAGCCGGTCGGCTTTGATAGCCGAGCAAAAAAAGGATGGCAGCCTGGAAAACGTGCGCTGCAATGTCAAAGAAGGTATCGCCAGGAAAACTGCGCGTTTTGTGGAAAGAGGTGGAGTCCTGTACCGGAAGTATCTAGACCGCCGAGGAGTGGAGTTCGATCAGCTGATCGTGCCTCAATGCTATCGTCAGGATCTGTTGCGCTTGTCATACGGGGGTTCGTGGTCCGGACACCTTGGAGTTAAGAAAACTAAGGACCGTCTCTTGCAAGAGTACTATTGGCCAGGGTGTTTTCGGGACGCAGACCATTTCGTAAGGTCATGTGACACCTGTCAGCGGGTGGGCAAACCAGGGGACAAATCGAGGGCGCCGTTGAAATTGGTACCTATCATTACGGAGCCTTTTAGACGGCTCGTTATTGATACAGTGGGACCTCTGCCGGTAACAGCCACGGGGTACAGACACATTTTGACTGTGATCTGCCCAGCGACAAAGTTCCCTGAAGCAGTGCCGCTTAAAGAACTCAGCTCAGTTGAGATAGTCAATGCACTACTGTCCATATTTGCGCGAGTTGGTTTTCCTGCGGAAATCCAATCAGATCAGGGCACAGTGTTTACTAGCGCTTTGACGACAACTTTTCTCGAAAGGTGTGGGGTAAAGCTGCTACACAGCTCAGTGTACCACCCACAGTCGAATTCCGTTGAGAAGCTCCACTCCGTCATGAAGCGCGTGTTGAGAGCCTTGTGTTTTGAACATCAAACTGACTGGGAGCTGTGTCTGCCTGGGGTGATGTTTGCATTAAGGACCGCGCCGCATGCAGCTACGGGGTTTTCGCCAGCTGAACTGGTGTACGGTCGCTCGCTTCGGTCTCCGCTTCGCATGCTTCGAGAATCGTGGGAAGGCAGGGGCGACGACCCAGTCGTGGTGGAGTACGTACTTAAGCTCCTCGAACGCTTAAGAAGGGCACAGGAGTTGTCAGGTGAAGCAATGACAAAGGCCCAGCAGAGGGCCAAGGTTTATCATGATCGGACAGCCAGGGCCCGTCGTTTTGAGGTGGGCGATGAGGTCATGATATTGCGCACATCGCTAAACAACAAACTAGACGTGCAGTGGGAGGGCCCAGCACGAATTGTTCAGAAACTGTCGGACGTTAACTACGTGGTAAGTCTGCCAGGAAAGCGGAAAGCACAGCAAGTTTACCACTGTAATCTGCTCAAACCTTATAGACAAAGGGAAGCAGTGGTGTGCATGATGGTAAACGTTCCTGAAGAGCTTCCGGTCGAGCTTCCGGGACTAGGCTCAGTGACGAACAGGGAAGACACCGGTCAAGTCATTAGTGACCTTATCAGTAAAGCACCGCTGTCGCCCGAGCAGAAAACCGAACTACACCAGCTATTACAAGAGTTTCAAGGTCTGTTCTCTGAGAGGCCTGGTAGGACTTCTGTACTTACTCATGATATAGAACTTACCTCCCCAGAGCCAGTACGATCCAAGGCGTATCGGGTGTCACCCCGCCAGAGCGATATTATGGAGGCTGAGGTAAAGAAAATGCTACAGCTCGGTGTTATTGAGGCAGGTGAGAGTGATTATACCTCCCCTTTGATTTTAGTTGAGGTACCGGGCAAGGAACCTCGTCCTTGCGTCGACTACCGCAGGCTTAATTCCATCACTAAGGATCAAATTTATCCGATCCCTAACATCGAGGAGCGCCTTGAGAAAGTTAGTAGCGCTCAGTTTATTTCCACCCTAGATCTTGTCAGGGGTTATTGGCAGGTTCCACTTACAGAAGAGGCTAGTAGGTATGCGGCGTTCATTTCACCAATGGGAACATTCCGTCCTAAAGTATTGAGTTTTGGTTTGAAGAACGCGCCATACTGTTTTTCAAGCCTCATGGATAAAGTGTTGCGGGGACAGCAAGAATTCGCTTTACCGTATCTAGACGACGTAGCGATATTCTCCGCATCCTGGTCTGAGCATATGGCACACTTGCGGGCAGTGCTAACCCGCCTGCGCGAAGCGGGCTTGACAGTAAAGGCTCCTAAGTGCCAGTTAGCACAGGACGAGGTTGTCTACCTCGGTCATGTGATTGGTCAGGGTCGTCGCCGCCCCTCTGAAATAAAAGTGGCCGCTGTGCGAGACTTTCCGCAACCGCGCACGAAGACCGATATTCGATCGTTCTTAGGTGTCGCCGGCTACTATCAGAGGTACATCCCCAGGTACTCTGATATCGCGGCCCCCCTGACGGATGCTCTAAGAAAAACAGAGCCTCAAACAGTCGTCTGGGACGAGACAAAGGAAAGAGCTTTTAGCGCCCTAAAGAGTGCCCTAACAAACCAGCCTGTGCTACGATCGCCAGACTATACAAAAGGGTTCGTTGTTCAGTGCGATGCTAGTGAGCGAGGCATGGGCGTTGTACTGTGCCAACGGGAAAATGGAGAAGTAGAACACCCCGTCCTGTATGCTAGTCGTAAGCTGACCAGTCGTGAGCAGGCGTATAGCGCCACCGAGAAAGAGTGTGCGTGTCTCGTGTGGGCCGTTCAGAAATTGTCATGCTATCTAGCCGGCTCGAGGTTTATCATTGAGACGGATCACTGCCCTCTCCAATGGCTGCAGACCATCTCTCCCAAAAATGGCCGCCTCCTGCGCTGGAGCCTCGCTTTACAACAATATTCCTTTGAGGTGCGTTACAAAAAGGGGAGTCTCAACGGTAACGCCGATGGCTTAAGTCGAAGCCCCTAACGTAGGAATCAGCCTAAAAATTGTTTGTTACTGATGTTTTTCTTCCTGAGGCAGGATTTTTTTTAACATATTGCTTTTGTTTAGTGTTTCAAAGTGATGATATGCTTTCTAGTGCAATTTTTCAATTTGTGGACGCGTTCTGAGTGATGCTAGACTACTGTAAGGAACTAGGCAGTGGTATAAAAAGGGGAAAGAGCCTGGCAGGGCTTAGTGAGGGTTGTGCCGTGCTTGCTGACTGAGCGGTTGAGTTTCAGCGTAGTTCCAACGCTTGCCGGGAACGAGAACAAAAATGTGAACTCTCCCGAAGTCACTTTGCAGTGTCCCGTGCGAACCTGAACGAGAGAACGAGGCCTTCTCTGTGCGCTGCGCTCAAGAAACGTCGAGGGACGCCCGACTTCGGTTATAAGCATCATCGAGCGACATCCCTCCGGACAGCGGATGCAGTCCCCTGTCCATCGGGATCTCCTTCCCCCGGCGGGGCGGTCTGTTGCGTTTCGCCTGCGACACGTGGTTTTGCCGGCGCGACTGCGGCGGGGCGGCAGACATTTTGGCCCGTTCGGCGTCGCCGCAACGCTCCCCGCCAGGCGTTTCCAGGCGTTTCCAGGCGCGACTGCGGCGATGCGACCGCAAAGGGTCACCCTCTCCTTCCAGTCATTGTGCCTGAACCAGGCGATGCGACAGCAGGGGCACCCTCTCCTTCCAGTCATTGTGCCCGAACCAGGCGATGCGAAAGCAGGGATCACCCTCTCATTCCAGTCATTGTGCCCGACCGGCAGCGCTACGACAGTGTGCGTCACCATTAGCCCATTGTACATTCACGTGCTCGTCTATTGAGGGGTTCCTTCTTGCCCTCAACTGCGAGAGTATAAAAACAGCTGCCCCCGGACGCCAAAAGGAGGGCTCCGATTTCTTCTGTTGAGTAAAGTGCTCTCCCGTCTCTCTACTTCGGTCAACCTGACCGCCAACTCTTTGCGATGTTAAAATAAACAAGTTGTTTTGTTGTTACCAGTCGACTCATGCTTTGCCGGGACCTTCGGATGCTTCCAGTTGTACCCCAGGCCGCCAGGCCAACGCTACCCTTGGGGCTTGCGACCCAGGTACAACCACGGGCGTCAGCGCCGAGTTCCCAACAGGTCGTACCATCGGTGCGATCAAAACAATACCCAAGAGACCTTAAGCACGAAGACGGTCACCCTGTTGACTGATTGTTTAGAGTGTCGATGGCCAAACGCACCTTAGTGATAAATTTGTTCTTATGAACGAACTTTTACAACGTTTCTGTAGGTTACTTTTTCTTGCTTTTTTTTGTAACAGTTACCGTCTGTGATGTGAAGGGCGCAGACAGGTGAAATTGGACGGTGTACACGTTAAGGGCAAAGAAATTTCGCTATGCTATCGACAACGACGAGCCGATGAGACAAAGCTTTCACAGCACGCGGCGAGTTAATGCGCTCGGACATTTTCACTTCACCGTCCACTCACGTACCAGCGACTTCGAAGCTGCAAGACAGTGGCGGAACGCCGTACAGTTTCGGCTCCAAAGAGGGCGGCGGTTCGATGGGGCGGACTGCGCGAAAAAAAGACTCCGAAGGTGCACGCGTTTATAAAAGCGCCGACGGCCGAAGTTGATGCATGGTTCGTTCGCGCTGCGCCAAGAGGACCGTCGAGGCACTACGTGCACGTAGGGGCACACGCGCACACAAAGTAAGCGAATAGGCAGACATAAATGTGAGAGAACGAACACAAAAAGCGACGCGGCCGTGATAGTCGGCGCGGCGGGCAGGCAGGCAAGCAAGGCAGGCAGGCAAGCAGGCGGGCAGCGTCGTTCGATCTGAGCCCGAGGGCATCAAGCGACTGGGGGGCTGGTCTGCTCACGCTCACGCAATTATGCGTACTTTATCAGTCAGTAGCTGGAAAATGCGGCAGGTCCTCCGATCGGATAATAGAAGGAGGATCCCCCCGGCCGGCCGATGCCGCGAACGGGAAGCGCTGGCGACGAAGCCAAATTGGAGAAGCCCCCGGGAGAGTTGCCAGGAGGCGCCGGCAGCCGACGGTGTGACGCGCGGTGCTGTAGCACGCCGCTGGTTACAGGCGGCGTGCAGGCATGCGAGCGCACTTGGTGCGTGGACGCATGGCGTCGAACTCGCGCAACGTGTTAACCCTGTCGAGCTTGTCCTTTTCCCGCTGTGTTCACGGACGATAGGCGCAACGGCGTTTGATACGTTGCACACCTTGAAACGTACATGCCGAAGACGTGGTTCCAAGCAAGCATGGGCTTGTATACGCTGAAATTTAGAGACACAGCCCTTGCCTTTACTTAGTTATTCTTTTAAAATTAAATTGTGGGGTTTTACGTGCCAGAACCACCTTCCGATTTTGAGGCACGCCGTAGTGGAGGACTCCGGAAATTTTGACCACCTGGGGTTCTTTAACGTGCACCTAAATCTAAGTACACGGGTGTTTTCGCATTTCGCCCCCATCGAAATGCGGCCGCCGTAACCGGGATTCGATCCCGCGACCTCGTGCTCAGCAGCCTAACACCATAGCCAGTGAGCAACCACGGCGGGTGTTATTCTTTTCTGAAGAGGAAACATTCACCGCCATGGTGGCTTAGTGTCTACA
Source organism: Dermacentor variabilis (assembly GCF_050947875.1). Classification (NCBI taxonomy): domain Eukaryota; kingdom Metazoa; phylum Arthropoda; class Arachnida; order Ixodida; family Ixodidae; genus Dermacentor; species Dermacentor variabilis. The sequence goes on along the minus strand of NC_134572.1, from coordinate 57,041,651 downwards.
GCGTTGCGCTGGAAGCACGAGGCCACGGGATAAAATCCCGGCCGCAACGACACCATTTGGTTGGGGGCGAAATGCAAAAGCAACCTTGTACCAAGCACTCGGTGGAAGTTAAGGAACCCCAAGTGGTTAAAGTCTATTCATCATATTCAAATTGAGGTCCTTTATTTATTTAGTTAGTTATAGAAGCATGGGAAGGTATAGGCTATCAGAGCGGGCTATTCCAAAATCCAAAATTCATAAATAAAGGAAAAATAGAAAAATAAAAGCAAGAACAATATATCAGAAAACTCGATACGTTATTGAGGTTTTGGCGCGTAACGTGCCCAGAATAAATTTTTTGATGACAGAAACATTAAGTGAAGCGCAGGTAGCTGCAGGGCTAAAGGTCTTCTGAATAGGCCGGGCCTCTTTCTTCCTATTAATTTCTATCAATTAAAAATGGTGGGGTCAAATTACTAATGTTGCGCCTTGCTTTAATCTGTTCATGCTGAGTAATGTAGCTGAGGCGCTGTCGACCAGGTCTCCACATGGTGACCTTAGGAGTGACTGTGACCTTAGGAGTGACTATTTATAGTTGTGAGGTCTGTGTCTGATTTATGTGATTTATGTATTTTAAGTGTCGCAACGGTGGAGCAATTGCCGGCAGCAACTGCAAGGCTAATCCCACCAGTAGCCTACAACCACTCAACTCAACTCAGCAATTAGTTCAAGCGCATGTAGTGAACAGGAATTGAAGCAAAGAAAGAAGCAGAATGCTGTTTTATTCCAAGTTTGTTAGTCAGCTAACTGAAAGCGCCCTAGAGCTCACAGTCTCGCTTGTGGGCGCCTCTCGCTGGCTGCTGCGAGAGTTGTTGCCCGTGGTGCCGGATTGCCCGAGCGCACGCTCGGAGAGTTAAGCTCTTAGAGCTGGCCTGCTTTCACCGGAAGAGTGCTGTACATTGACTGTTTGTAGTCTATAAGAACTCATTTCCTCAAAAGGTCTAGCATGCGTTGCAACCTTCTAGGTATTGATTTGTCTAGTTGTTCCAGAAGTAAAATGAACACGTAAGAAAAACGCACTTATAGACCTCTTCCCCACTAGACCACAACCGGCCAAGATGTTCATGCTTTGCGCTAGGTATACGGTTGCCCCATAAAGCTTCGCCTTACTGCTTTCTCAGTAAAGACATGTCAGCTTTAGCTTTGCGTGCACGATCTTCTTTCACCTGAACATTTCAGCGACAGTGCCTTATGTGGGTCCATATAGAGCCTGTCCGTTGGCCCTCTATAGTGATTCACAATGTCCGTACTTTATGAAGGCGCCGCATTCTTATTGAGCATTTGCCTTTGTTTCTTGTGCATGAATAGCCAAATAACTTGCTCAGTCCTTCGTGCACACGGTAACTTTGCGTGGTGTGTGACGTATAGGTCCATTCGTTTATACGCAAAGCAAATACCCTATATCTAGGGATTCTACATGCAAGCGCTGTACGAAGGCTCCCTACCATTAATGCCCCTTTATTGAGCCATTCAGATATCGAAAAGTTTGCTTTTAGTGCAAACATTCATGCTCTTTTCGTCCAAAAGTAGGTTCAACATGATGGAAAAAAAAGAACACATTACAATTATAAAGGGCTGAGACAAGTCGGAATGGCCACTGCCGCTTTCGATTACGCTTGCGCGAACCGCTTCTATTTGGCAACAACATCTTCCTTCGTGGTTGGGGATCACAACAACTAACTCTCGCTCGGATTTTCCCACGCTATCCGCGCGCAGGCATAGAGATCGAGAGCCTTCAAGAAAATTGCCCGCGTCGCGCTCCTGCCAATATGTGTGCCACACGAGTGCTTCTACCGCGTTAAGCGCCGCCAATTAGGCCGTCGTGCCCACCGCGACTTGTCTTCCCACAACTGCGCGAGCCCGTGCTACGCTCAGTTTGCGCGAGGTGCGCTTATTGAGGAAGTGGTACCGGCTCTGTCAACACAGCTCCAAGCCCCGCCGTGGTTTCCCACGCGAGACCTATTCGACGAGATTTGCAGACGCGATCGGCGGTGGGCGAAACCACTGCGCACGGCGCAATCGTCGCGTGCTCATAATCACCCTTACGTGCGTCACGGGTATTAGCCCGCATCGATGCCGTTCGGGATCCCCAACAGAACCGTATTCTGTGACAAGTGTCCCACAAGTGTCCCACAAGAGTTTCAGCTCTTGTTTTCAGTGAGTGCGAAAAGTGAGAAATTCGGCTTGCGCAGGACGACAAGCCAGATATAGAGGGCGCGATTTGACTTGCGTCATTTGTTACGCAAACTGAACGCTTATCAAACAAGGAAAGTAAGCTTGCTTACGCATGTGAGAGTAGCCCATCCCGTGCATCACGTGACTGCGAATTTGAAGCGATGGAAATAAGCGAGATATGGAATGAAGGAGAATCAGCGTTGTCTACCTGAACGTAACCTGTGTTGCGTTTCGCCTGCGACACGTGGTTTTGTCGGCGCGACTGCGGCGGGGCGGCAGACATTTTGGCCCGATCGTCGTCGCCACAACACTCATCGCCAGGTGTTTCCAGGCGCGACTGCGGCGATGCGGCCGCCTAGGGATCATCCTCGCATTCCAGTCATTGTGCCCGAAACAGGCGATGCCAAAGCAGGGATCTCATTCCAGTCATTGTGCCCGAAACAGGCGATGCCAAAGCAGGGATCTCGTTCCAGTCATTATGCCCGAAACAGGCGATGCCAAAGCAGGGACCATCCTCTCATTACAGTCATTGTGTCCGACCGGCAGCGCCACGACAGGGTGCTACGAGATCGTGCTCGACATGGTGCTACGGCATCGCTACGACAGTGTGCGTCACCATTAGCCCATTGTACATTCACGTGCTCGTCTTTTGAGGGGTTCCTTCTTGCCCTCAACTGCGAGAGTATAAAAACAGCTGCCCCCGGACGCCAAAAGGGAGGGCTCCGATTTCTTCTGTTGAGTGAAGTGCTCTCCCGTCTCTCTACTTCGGTCAAACCTGACCGCCAACTCTTTGCGATGTTAAAATAAACAAGTTGTTTCGTTGTTACCAGTCGACTCATGCTTTGCCGGGACCTTCGGATGCTTCCAGTTGTACCCCAGGCCGCCAGGCCAACGCTACCCTTGGGGCTTGCGACCCAGGTACAACCACGGGCGTCAGCGCCGAGTTCCCAACAGATCGTACCAGCGGTCCGATCCCAAACATCTGGTTGGCAGCGGTGAGATCACCTCCGACTTCAAACAACTGTCTGCCAGCGGTGAGATCGCGACAACGGAGGCCAGCAGCGAAGAGATGCAGTTGACTGTATGCTGAGCAGCTCAACGACGATCCGGGAGCAGTGCAACGAGCCCTGTGTGACGACTGGTTGCCTGCAGCGGAACGACTGCGCGGAATTCCTGCCTGCGAGGTTTGGTGAGTGCGGGACTTTCTTCTTCTGAGCTTTGCCAGGCTTTTTGTTAGTGTTAGAAACAGAGCTGGTAATTGTGGTTGTCGTTGCTGCCGGGTTAGTTTGCGGCAAGACAATAGTAAGCAGTAGAGAAAGCAGCATTCAGAGCAGCCATGGATTTGAAGTCGTTGCGCAAACCGAAATTGTTGGAGCTTGCAAGAGAGTTGGGTCTGGATGTCTCAGACAAACTAAGAAAACCTGAACTGCTAAAGGCTATTCTTGAGTTAGAGGCTGAGGATGACGAGCTGTCGGAATGCCTTGAGACTATTGAGGAGAGGTCAAAAAGACAGGAGCGCGAACTTAAAGAGCAAAAAGAGAAACAGGAGCGCGAACTTAAAGAACAGAAAGAAAAAGAAGAGCGTGAACGTAAAGAACAGAAAGAGCGAGAGCAACAAGAGAAAAAAGAAGAGCGCGAACACGCTTTGGAAATGAAGCGTCTCGAGGTAGAGATGGAACGCGCTCGTAATGGAAGTCAGGCACACGGTGCAGGAGAACGCGTATTGTTCAAAATGACTGACCTGATGCGGCCGTTTAAGCTTGGAGAGGACATTGGTTTGTTCCTGGTTAACTTTGAGCGAACGTGCGAGAAGCAGGGGTTCTCTCGGGAAACGTGGCCACAGCGCTTGCTCACTTTGTTACCCGGCGAGGCGGCCGACGTAGTCGCTCGCTTGGATAGAGAGGAGGCAGAGGATTTCGACACAGTGAAATCGAGTCTTCTAAAAAAGTACCGGCTGTCTGCGGAGGCGTTCCGTCGGAAGTTTCGGGAAAATGAGAAAGGCAGAAGTGAGTCATATACAGAGTTTGCGTATAGGCTTATGTCGAACATGCAGGAGTGGCTCAAAGAAGAGAAAGCGTTTGGTGACCACGATAAAGTTCTGCAGTGTTTCGGGCTAGAACAGTTTTATAGTCGGTTACCGGAGAACGTGCGATACTGGGTCTTGGATAGGCCAGACGTGAGTACGGTGGCTAGAGCCGCTGAGCTAGCCGAGGAGTTTGTGACGCGTCGAGCTCGCGGAGCTAAGGACGGTCAAAAGGGTGAATTTGGCTCGAAGTTTGAGAGGCCGAAGTTCACACCCATGAGAGCAAAGGGGAACACGCGTAGTGCGGATGCGAGTGGAAGCAGTGCGACCGAACCTAAGGAGACGGCGGCAGCCGAAGCCGAACGCAGAAAGCGGTTCGAGATGAGGCGAGCGGGCGTTTGTTATACGTGCCAGAAGCCGGGTCACTTTTCGGCGCAGTGTCCGGAAACAACACCAAAAGTTGTGTTTTTTTCAATAGGCAGCACTGACGAGAACATGAAGCTTCTCGAGCCTTACATGCGAGACCTCCTCGTAAACGGGAAAGAGTGCCGAGTGCTTCGCGATTCCGCAGCTACGATGGATGTAGTTCACCCATCTTACGTAGAACCTCATATGTTCACGGGCGAGTGCGCGTGGATCAAGCAAGCCGTGGAAGCTCATAGCGTGTGTCTGCCAGTAGCAAAAGTGCTTATTGAAGGACCTTTCGGAGCGCTTGAGACAGAGGCGGCAGTGTCATCTATGCTGCCACCCCAGTACCCGTACCTATTTTCAAACAGGTCCGATCACCTCCTGCGCGAGAAGGGGCTTTTGTTTGGTGAAGCTAGTGTTCAGGCCTTAACCAGATCGAAGGTTCGGGAGCTCGCTGCAAAGGCGGTAGTTGCGGGGCCGACGTTATCAAACAACGAAAAAGGGTCAGAGGCGCAGCAAGCTGATATTCCGAGCACGCCCGAACTGAATAAACTTGAGTCTGTAACGTTAAAGGCGCCAGATACTGGAGAGGAAATGCCCGACACGGGAAAGTTAGAAGAGCTATCTACTGATTTGCTCATCGCGCCTACGTCAGACGGACTTGATAGGTTGCTAAAAGTCAGCCGGTCGGCTTTGATAGCCGAGCAAAAAAAGGATGGCAGCCTGGAAAACGTGCGCTGCAATGTCAAAGAAGGTATCGCCAGGAAAACTGCGCGTTTTGTGGAAAGAGGTGGAGTCCTGTACCGGAAGTATCTAGACCGCCGAGGAGTGGAGTTCGATCAGCTGGTCGTGCCTCAATGCTATCGTCAGGATCTGTTGCGCTTGTCACATGGGGGTTCGTGGTCCGGACACCTAGGAGTTAAGAAAACTAAGGACCGTCTCTTGCAAGAGTACTATTGGCCAGGGTGTTTTCGGGACGCAGACCATTTCGTGAGGACATGTGACACTTGTCAGCGGGTGGGCAAACCAGGGGACAAATCGAGGGCGCCGTTGAAATTGGTACCTATCATTACGGAGCCTTTTAGACGGCTCGTTATTGATACTGTGGGACCTCTGCCGGTAACAGCCACGGGGTACAGACACATTTTGACTGTGATCTGCCCAGCGACAAAGTTCCCTGAAGCAGTGCCGCTTAAAGAACTCAGCTCAGTTGAGATAGTTAATGCACTACTGTCCATATTTGCGCGAGTTGGTTTTCCTGCGGAAATCCAATCAGATCAGGGCACAGTGTTTACTAGCGCTTTGACGACAACTTTTCTCGAAAGGTGTGGGGTAAAGCTGTTACACAGCTCAGTGTACCACCCACAGTCGAATTCCGTTGAGAAGCTCCACTCCGTCATGAAGCGCGTGTTGAGAGCGTTGTGTTTTGAACATCGAACTGACTGGGAGCTGTGTCTGCCTGGGGTGATGTTTGCTTTAAGGACCGCGCCGCATGCGGCTACGGGGTTTTCGCCAGCTGAACTGGTGTACGGTCGCTCGCTTCGGTCTCCGCTTCGCATGCTTCGAGAATCGTGGGAAGGTAGGGGCGACGACCCAGTCGTGGTGGAGTACGTGCTTAAGCTCCTCGAACGCTTAAGAAGGGCACAGGAGTTGTCAGGTGAAGCAATGACAAAGGCCCAGCAGAGGGCCAAGGTTTATTATGATCGGACAGCCAGGGCCCGTCGTTTTGAGGTTGGCGATGAGGTCATGATATTACGCACATCGCTAAACAACAAACTAGACGTGCAGTGGGAGGGCCCAGCACGAATTGTTCAGAAACTGTCGGACGTTAACTACGTGGTAAGTCTGCCAGGAAAGCGGAAAGCACAGCAAGTTTACCACTGTAATCTGCTCAAACCTTATAGACAACGGGAAGCAGTGGTGTGCATGATGGTAAACGTTCCTGAAGAGCTTCCAGTCGAGCTTCCGGGACTAGGCTCAGTGACGAACAGGGAAGACACCGGTCAAGTCATTAGTGACCTTATCAGTAAAGCACCGCTGTCGCCTGAGCAGAAAACCGAACTACACCAGCTATTACAAGAGTTTCAAGGTCTGTTCTCTGAGAGGCCTGGTAGGACTTCTGTACTTACTCATGATATTGAACTTACCTCCCCAGAGCCAGTACGATCCAAGGCGTATCGGGTGTCACCCCGCCAGAGCGATATTATGGAGGCTGAGGTAAAGAAAATGCTACAGCTCGGTGTTATTGAGGCAGGTGAGAGTGATTATACCTCCCCTTTGATTTTAGTTGAGGTACCGGGCAAGGAACCTCGTCCTTGCGTCGACTACCGCAGGCTTAATTCCATCACTAAGGATCAAATTTATCCGATCCCTAACATCGAGGAGCGCCTTGAGAAAGTTAGTAGCGCTCAGTTTATTTCCACCCTAGATCTTGTCAGGGGTTATTGGCAGGTTCCACTTACAGAAGAGGCTAGTAGGTATGCGGCGTTCATTTCACCAATGGGAACATTCCGTCCTAAAGTGTTGAGTTTTGGTTTGAAGAACGCGCCATACTGTTTTTCAAGTCTCATGGATAAAGTGTTGCGGGGACAGCAAGAATTCGCTTTACCGTATCTAGACGACGTAGCGATATTCTCCGCATCCTGGTCTGAGCATATGACACACTTGCGGGCAGTGCTAACCCGCCTGCGCGAAGCAGGCTTGACAGTAAAGGCTCCTAAGTGCCAGTTAGCACAGGCCGAGGTTGTCTACCTCGGTCACGTGATTGGTCAGGGTCGTCGCCGCCCCTCTGAAATAAAAGTGGCCGCTGTGCGAGACTTTCCGCAACCGCGCACCAAGACCGATATTCGGTCGTTCTTGGGTGTCGCCGGCTACTATCAGAGGTACATCCCTAGGTACTCTGATATCGCGGCTCCCCTGACGGATGCTCTAAGAAAGACAGAGCCTCAAACAGTCGTCTGGGACGAGACCAAGGAAAGAGCTTTTAGCGCCCTAAAGAGTGCCCTAACAAGCCAGCCTGTGCTACGATCGCCAGACTATACAAAAGGGTTCATTGTTCAGTGCGATGCTAGTGAGCGAGGCATGGGCGTTGTACTGTGCCAACGGGAAAATGGAGAAGTAGAACACCCCGTCCTGTATGCTAGTCGTAAGCTGACCAGTCGTGAGCAGGCGTATAGCGCCACCGAGAAAGAGTGTGCATGTCTCGTGTGGGCCGTTCAGAAATTGTCATGCTATCTAGCCGGCTCGAGGTTTATCATTGAGACGGATCACTGCCCTCTCCAATGGCTGCAGACCATCTCTCCCAAAAATGGCCGCCTCCTGCGCTGGAGCCTCGCTTTACAACAATATTCCTTTGAGGTGCGTTACAAAAAGGGGAGTCTCAACGGTAACGCCGATGGCTTAAGTCGAAGCCCCTAACGTAGGAATCAGCCTCAAAATTGTTTGTTACTGATGTTTTCTTCCTGAGGCAGGATTTTTTTTTAACATATTGCTTTTGTTTAGTGTTTCAAAGTGATGATATGCTTTCTAGTGCAATTTTTCAATTTGTGGACGCGTTCTGAGTGATGCTAGACTACTGTAAGGAACTAGGCAGTGGTATAAAAAGGGGAAAGAGCCTGGCAGGGCTTAGTGAGGGTTGTGCCGTGCTTGCTGACTGAGCGGTTGAGTTTCAGCGTAGTTCTAACGCTTGCCGGGAACGAGAACAAAAATGTGAACTCTCCCGAAGTCACTTTGCAGTGTCCCGTGCGAACCTGAACAAGAGAACGAGGCCTTCTCTGTGCGCTGCGCTCAAGAAACGTCGAGGGACGCCCGACTTCGGTTATGAGCATCATCGAGCGACATCCCTCCGGACAGCGGATGCAGTCCCCTGTCCATCGGGATCTCCTTCCCCCGGCGGGGCGGTCTGTTGCGTTTCGCCTGCGACACGTGGTTTTGTCGGCGCGACTGCGGCGGGGCGGCAGACATTTTGGCCCGATCGTCGTCGCCACAACACTCATCGCCAGGTGTTTCCAGGCGCGACTGCGGCGATGCGGCCGCCTAGGGATCATCCTCGCATTCCAGTCATTGTGCCCGAAACAGGCGATGCCAAAGCAGGGATCTCATTCCAGTCATTGTGCCCGAAACAGGCGATGCCAAAGCAGGGATCTCGTTCCAGTCATTATGCCCGAAACAGGCGATGCCAAAGCAGGGACCATCCTCTCATTACAGTCATTGTGTCCGACCGGCAGCGCCACGACAGGGTGCTACGAGATCGTGCTCGACATGGTGCTACGGCATCGCTACGACAGTGTGCGTCACCATTAGCCCATTGTACATTCACGTGCTCGTCTTTTGAGGGGTTCCTTCTTGCCCTCAACTGCGAGAGTATAAAAACAGCTGCCCCCGGACGCCAAAAGGGAGGGCTCCGATTTCTTCTGTTGAGTGAAGTGCTCTCCCGTCTCTCTACTTCGGTCAAACCTGACCGCCAACTCTTTGCGATGTTAAAATAAACAAGTTGTTTCGTTGTTACCAGTCGACTCATGCTTTGCCGGGACCTTCGGATGCTTCCAGTTGTACCCCAGGCCGCCAGGCCAACGCTACCCTTGGGGCTTGCGACCCAGGTACAACCACGGGCGTCAGCGCCGAGTTCCCAACAGATCGTACCAGCGGTCCGATCCAAACACCTGAAAGGGAATATTGCCATCGAGGCATACCATGGATCGTGGGCTGTTGAACGAATGACTGAACTCGTTGGTACGATAGACGCTTCTGGTGAACACTGCCTCATTGAGTGCCCTTAACATGACCAGCTGCGAGATATATTTAAGGTCGTCGGGACACTTCAGATGGGCGCCCTCCCAGTGCAAAAAGTGTTTGAACCCTGGTCGTACCCCACCAAAGAGAGACTAGCTCTGAAGGCTCCAAGATGCTTTTGCTTCCCTGACTTGATCATTTTTTTTTTGTGAACAGTAGCGCATATGCATTTTTTTCGCTTTATGTTCTCATGGCCTGTTCATGCTTGTGCTGCTCTTCCGGTCTTGCGGCTGGCCGCTCGAGGCACTTTGCGTGTTCTTTCACGCTCGGAATAATACTTTTATGTAGCACGTATTGAGCAACAGAAAGCTGCATCGGGAGTTTTTCATGTTGCTCTATAACTTTCTCATTGACACTTTTCACCTAATAACAATATTTGAGAAGTTGATTTATTAATTTAAACTAATTATCTAATTAGGTGGAATGAAAAAATAATTTGAGTACCTCCAAGCGACGTCAAAAATAACCTTTGTTCTGTCCAGGTACGTGGCATTTGCATATTTTAAAAATTTGGTTGAAGTTAGCTGGGACACCCTGCATATCGGCGTCTACGCGTGACGGCGTTCCTGGCACGTGATGGTATACAGCAATGTGATAGAGGTTTTGAACCCGACAGATAGGCAAAGGGCTAGATAACGACAGATGTAGTAAACCCTGAATAAATCAAGCAGGTTAGGGCACTATTTGTGCCCACCCTATATCAATGGGAGTGCCAATAAACATCATTATTCACCGCTTTCGCACATCTGCTTACCTGTAAGAAAGTGTATGGAAGAGCGCGTGCGATACCGCCGGAGCTTGTTGCGTCTGATACCTCCACTCACCGTTGCGTCTGATACGCCTATGACGCCAAGTAGTCACCGAGGGGGAGGGGGGGTGGGCGCGTTTACGCTGCGCAGCAGGACAGGCCTCGCTTGCTTGCTATCGCTGCCGTTGCTTAGCCCTTCGAGCGAAAACTGTAATTAATAAAAAAATGCGTACATTTGTGGACTTGCATTTGTGAATGTGCAACAAAGCTGCCACTGCTTCCTCGAATGCACATTTCACTTTCGTGTTATAACCAATTCCTCTGAAAGAGGCATCGGCTATTTTTCTTGTTTTCCTTTTCTAGCCAAGATTTTCCGATCACCGGCCCTTTCTGTGGCCAAACTTCCAGGGAGTTTCACATTTAATAAAGAATGAAGATGGTCCAATGACTCAAAAAGAAGCAGTAAAGGACACATATAACCACACGAAGAAACCAGACCAATGTACAAAGTGTTGCTTGACACATTAGCTTACACATTTTCCATGTTTATAATACTCTAAAGTCTCTGATAACCATCGCCGTTGCGTCAGATCGGCTCTGTAACCGCGGCATGTGCCATCTAAATTTGGTCTACGTTACACTAATCCCCCCCCCCCCCCCGTCTTCCCGTGCTGCTGTATTTTTTTGCGATCGACTTTCGTCTCCGGGCACAGAAGCTATAGCAAGCAGTCTACAACAATTCGACGCTGAGCACCTCAAGAACCAAGAACAAGGAAAACAGCAAATATTTTGATGGCCCGTGAAAAAATTTGATGCTTGCAAAGAACGCCGATCAGCTAAGTACAGTAAGGTCACCATGCACTATGCTATTGTTTAAGTAAACTTGAAAACATCAGTTTCATATTGTACGACAAAATGCTTCAGTTTAATAACATGGAGGTATACTATAACGGCAGAATTTAGCAGCCCTTAAATACGTTCCATGACAACGCAGATGCATATAAATTCGGTGGCCACGTTTGTGGAACTGTCCTTTTTTGTTTTCCTCGACGACAGATCAAGGGTCGCAGCAGCCTCCTGCTCAATCATCGTTCAGTTTCTGAGTCAGAATAAAGGTAAGATACCATTCACAACGATAATCACAAGAGTGTGCAAAGATAATGTGGAAGTTGGCCCTGTGAGAACTTACGTGGGCATTCGTGGACCTGTCTTCCCAATACTATTTTGTCCAAAACACTGGAAGCACTGCGAGTTCGCCGGCTTTACGGCTCCCGTAATCTTTCGGGAGGAGGAGTGTACCATTAATTTGCGCGGGCAGAATCTAGACTCCTCGAGACTGTTACCGCATGAAGCAGCAGGAAGCACATCTTATTCAAGACGAAATCCTGCAATCACCATGACATCGTCCATAAAGAAAAAGACAAGTGGTGACGATATAAAATTGTACGAAACCGTAGGCAATGCTGCGTGTGTACTTGGGGCTCCTTACTCTCTTTCCTTCAAGCGATAATACTTGGCTCGAGCTTTCTCGTGATGGAAAAGGCCTCAGCATCGAGTTCAAAAGCGGCCGGACCCGCATCTCTTACGTCTGCGAGACGATTGAGAATTCACCGGGGGATGATAATTGTGATTAATGATCGGAACAGTCAGGCAGGGACAGAATGTGACACACGATCGAGCTCAGGCGCGCGCGTATACCTATCCGCAAGCGCACGCCGGAGGAACCCGATTATCCAGACCCGAATCGGCAGTGCGACCGACCGATAGCATCTCGCGTTTCGTCGAGTGTCGACAGACGGTCTCCGTCGCCGCAGAGGAGAGAGAGTTCGCGAGAAAACGAATGCCGCCGATTTCAGCACGACCCGAGCAACGACGGCGAATGCGCGCACGCATACACCTCTTGCGGCCCGCGAGCAGTCGCTGCCGTCCCGTTGGCCATATGGTGCACTGGCCGATAAGCATCGCGGCCATCCGTGCAGTCTCTTTTGTCTCCCATACGCGCTCGCGCAAGAAATATGCTGGTAGGAAACTGCGCCGCCGGACGTTGACTAAAGCGGACAGATCTCATCAACGGCTGTTCTGCAACCTGCAGGTTTCAAATGGGGCAGGAGAAACGGCAGCGGTGCCTACGAGTTTTCTCGTTGGGCGTAAGCAATGTTCGTAACAAGGCAAAGAAAGTGACACCACTGCGTATGGTAGCCAGAAGGCCTCTATCAGTGGCATAGAGGGGCTGCCCGCCTTTAGAGTTCGTTGTTTGGGAACACCAATATACCTGAATACTGCAGTGGAACTGGAAGCTGGTTCCGGTATGGTGTACGGCAAGGGTGCAACACAGATACGATCCGAGCTTATTCTTGTTGCGCCAGTGTCTCGTGGTAGGGATCAGTGGCCCTGACCGGTTCATGCTTGCGTTCCCCGTGCAGAAACCACAATACCGGTGTGCTACATACCTCTACAATTATTACGTACGCCTTTGTCATTGAGCGAGTGGGTTATATAGTTTGGTGCTTCCGCGCAAATAGTAAGAAAACGTTACCGCTAATGGGCCAAATTAAAAGATGCTAAAATAGTCCATGATGAGCTGACGCGTCGGTTTCAATGATACGTCGTACTACTAGTAACAGGTGTTGTGGTCCACGTCCTGTGGATATGCAAATATTTTTTTCTGTTGGTAGAAATTTTCGCTTGAGAAACTGCTCTCCTAAGCTAAAAGCGCGCTCACGCACGCACGCACGCACGCACGCACTCACTCACGCACACACGCACGCACAAATAAAGGGAGCAGGACACCGGTCTCTTTGTCAACACCGCTGTCTGTGTACTTTCGTACTCTTAGCTTTAGTTATGCTGGGCCGACAAGCTCAACAGTCCACTCTTGTGCGGCTTTTGGCTGTCGCTCATGTGTCTGATATGAGCTCGACTGCCCTTCATGTGTGAAAGTGGGACCTCGGTGTGGTGTTAGACCTGTTAACATCAAAGCACTCTCGGAATGAAGCTGGTGGCACTAATTGAATGGTTGGATAGCTATGCCTTATGTTACTACTTATTATACGCGTCCTTTCTAGTAGGCATGATAAGATACTTCAGGTGTGTCTGTTCGGTCGTGCCACACGAGCGTAAAGGAAAGGCTGTCGCCACGGGGCCAAGTCCTGCAACCACATTGTTATACCTATGTCGTAACCACTCATTACGGAAGGCCTATTCCGTCGCTATAATAGAGCGTTTGTAGAATGATAATGTATGGATCTTCGTCACGCGGCTTACTGTCACCGCTCGAAACTTTTCCGTCAGCCCGGGCCGCACAAGTGCCTATCATTCCTGTCTGATATCACGGATAAATGACTGCGTGTAACTACGAAGGCAGTCAAACAGGACGAAGACTTACAGGAAGCGGAGACCTCAAGTAATCAAAATTAGCCAGACATAAGAAGCGTCAGTCTGGAGCAGTTGTTGCCCTGACGAAGGCAAGTACCGTTAACATGGCAAATCAGTTCAGCGGAGGCCCGCAAGGAGGAGAAAGGTTCATGAAATGGAAAGTTGTCATGCATCCGAAATTAGCATAACTCTTCAAAAGATACCCAGACGGGTTTCGGAGAAAGGAAGCCTCGAAGCTAAATGAGAACTCCTCCAGGTCTGGGAGAGCGAACCTGGAACCACCGGCTTTCCTGGGTGGTCACTGTACCATCTGAGCTAATTAGAAGGCGAGTAGACCACAGAACTCGAAGCGCGCGAGACACTGAAAAATTCTTAATAGTAGTGAAGTCTTAACAACACTGAACATTCAGTGTCTCTGTGCTTCGAGTTGTCGATTTGTCCTCTCGCTGTGCGATGTGCTGGCCTCCTCGTATAAAGCTCAGATGGTAGAGGGACTAGTGCGGAAGGGCGTAGATTCCGGGTTTGATGCCTTGACTCGGACAAATTTTCGACTGCGAAGCTTTCTTCTTTTTTTTTTTGAGAAAGCTGTATGGGTTTCTTCTGTAGCTTCGTGCTGCTATGGAATGGATGAGAACCTTCCCTTTCACAAGTACGCCCTTGTCAGAACGTTCATTGAGCTTGAGCTGTCTCTAGTTCGGTCAGTTTTCAGCGTGCCAATACATTCATTATATCTTAACAGTACCGTTTCCTCGCCGGCATTAGGACAAGCAAAATTCTGTCTTTTTCCCGCGTACCAGTATAACGCAAGTTACAAGCGATTATGTATCATAAGAAGCCAACAGAGACACCGAGGGCAACACAGGGGAAATTACTTCCACTTACTAATTGAAATAAATAAATCAAATTAATGGAATTGAAAGTGGATGAAAAAACAACTTGCTGCAGGTGGACAATGATCCCACGTCTTCGCATTACGCGTGTGCTGCTCTAATGCTTAATGCGTAATGCGAAGACGTGGGATCGTTCCCCACCTGCGGCAAGTTGTTTTTACATCCACTTTTAATTCCACTAATTTATACTTTTTTATTTCAGTTAGTAAATACAAGTAAATTCATCTGTGTTGTTCTTGGTGACCTTGTTTGTTAGCTTCATATCATATGATTAATAAATATCGCGAGCCTGCGTTAACGCCCTTTCTTCTCGTTCAAGCGATTGCACAGCATTTTTGCAGAATGCACTGCACCTCAGAGTAGATGACGAACAATGGCGGCAAATGCTAAAACCATGCCAATACAATACACGTTCACTCTTGAGGCGAGCAACGCCAGAGAAGAATTAATACGAAGGAAAGATACACGGAAACAGCCAAGAGCTACGCAGTCTGGGTTGTGCAGGATGGAGCGGAAGGGGCAAGGTGTTCTTTAAGTGGACTTACACTTCTTACACTCTTAGAAGATATACAACCTGCCAAGAGAAAAGAGTCATTAACAAGTTAACTTTTTTTGTACTCTACCGACTTCCCAACGGTCTGTACTAAAGATATTGCAATCAGCAGTCGACAAAAATATGGAGATAGTGCTTAAGACAACATGTGGACTTTGGCATCAGACTTCACTGAATACACACCCGCAATTATTTTATAGACCACCCAAAGAAATTTTCGTTAGTCACGTATTTAAACGCTCGTTGGAGGCTACAAACCTGTTTTACATTCTGCCTGTGAGGGCAAGATAGGGCGATGGAAGACTATAGGGCCACTTGTCACGCGCATCTAACAACAGAAAGCAACATCGGAACCCATACGCGCAGCTACCGCGAGTGGTAGTGCCGTCCTTGAGGCATTTAAACATTAGCGCAAAAAGGTAGTAACACGAAAGAGCGGTAGCGTACGCACCCGGGGCAGTACAGCACAGCCCAGGTGTGTGTGCCAATGCCCAAGCCAAGCCTTCCAATCATCTCTCCCCCTCACACCGCAAGAGCGTTCCTCGGCGTCCTGCGCACGCTTTGCAGCGGCCGCCCGAGCGTGGCGGTGGCGCAGCGGAGAAACAAAAGTGTGATGAATTTGGCTGTCAAGAGCACGTACGCCGGTAATGTTCCTAGAAGCTCGACAGGGCGCTCGCACAGCCTGAGAAACTCGGGCCCCGCATCGTCGAGGAAGGGGCCGAGACGATCACGCCTTTAGCGTATATCCTCAGGTCCACCTTCGGTCGCAGCCACGAAACCATACGCACCTCTCTCTCGGCGGGACAAAAAAAGTAAAAGCACACAAACTTGCGTAGAGCTAAACGAGCGGGAGCGAAATAGAAAGTAAGTTCTGCACCATTTTGCGGAGAATACGGGGCCCGTGGCTGCCACCAAGGAGGTTTCATATATCTCCTCCACTTTCTCAAGAGGCGCAACGGAAGCCCACGTGTTTCACTCCCGAGGGCAGCTTTCTTTGTGCGCGAGCCCCGTGAATGAGATAATTGGACCAACCCGGTGATCCGTGACCCCCAGGCAACCCCCCTACTACCCCTCCCCTCTCCCCCACTTCTACTCCCCTGAATGCTCGCTAAGCGCTGAAGCTCCATCAACAGGGGGTCGGTTTTTCTCTTCGCGAAGTTCACGGTAAGGTGCGCGGCCTTCGCTTGTGCGCTTCATTTCTTGTTCCTTGGCTTACTTCCATAGTGCCTGCAACAAAGCGAAGCAGAGAAAACAAAACGGGAGCAAGCGCGAGGCAACATCCACGTTGCTGCTGCCAGCGGGGGCATCCATCGTCTCGCGGCTCGCTTCTGTGCCTGCAAGCTCCGTGTACAGTGCGGTGCTCTAATACGGGCCGTGCGGTAATTGCGCACGCCAGGAAGCTACCTGCCGCTGGATCCGGCATCCGGGGGCTCTCAAAACTTGCGCAGCGCAGCAGCCGCGGCTCTGGAACTTTTCTTTTTCTTTTTCGGCAATGTGCCCTAGAATACGCACTAAACCTTAGGTATTTCCGTTCCCTGTACGGCACGATGATTTTCGTGTGTTTTTGCTGCATAGCTATGGAAGGAAATTAAATTGGGCTCCCTTCACTCACGACAGGTCACGTTCACACGCCTTACAGTACACAGAATGTTAAGAACGGTGGGGAGAAAGGTCGTTTATTCTGCCCTACGTATTGGTACGATCCTATTCATTCTGCAGACGGGCTACTGGTACAGCTAACATATGATCACTCTATTCTTCAATGTAGGCCCGATTTCGTTTTAATTGCAAAGATCTCCATCTTCAACACCGCTTTCAGTCAAGCATGAGACATCTGCGCCCTGGTATAACCACCGATTCATAATAAAGTTCCTGCAGCAGGGGACATTTGACGTACGACGAGCATCTTCAGTGCTTGTCGTCGAAGAGATGACTGCGTCATGTAATGAACGCCACGTGTAGAAACATAAGTTTTATCCACAACATTACGCACTCTGAAGATGCTTTTTTGCGGGTCTTTGAAACCTTTTATTTGATGATATTATTTGATGAGTCGTAGTTCTGTCGCGAAATGTTACCAAGTAATAAGTTCTAGAACCCACACTTGTTAAACGAACAGCAAGATCGAATGGAATGTGTTCATGTCACCTTTGTCAAGACGCTGCTGATACGGAAATAGTTGTTTCTTATAGTTATCTTTTTGTCAAGGTCATTCTATTAATTTTCCTTAAGTATTGTTCATTTAAGTCAGCTACAAGCTCTATTCCGAGCGTTCAAAAAATTGAAAGGCACTGGTCTGTCACCGTAAAGGAAGTAACACCTATCGTAGCGTCGCCCTAAAAGGTCAACCATAACAGCAGACACAGCTAACGTGTTTAATCTTCACTTCAGTCTCTTTGTCTTTCTCTCGCTTTACTTTTAAGACTCCTGAGGCTATTATCTATCTGCTGCTGTCTCTACGAGCGTGCCCTATTTTTATATTCCTCTTTGTTCTC
This sequence comes from Dermacentor variabilis, assembly GCF_050947875.1. NCBI lineage: Eukaryota > Metazoa > Arthropoda > Arachnida > Ixodida > Ixodidae > Dermacentor > Dermacentor variabilis. The sequence continues at coordinate 57,024,154 of NC_134572.1, read as the reverse complement.
ATGTTGTTATACTGGCCATACTAACAAGGCTCAAATGCTCAGCCGCCGTGGCGCGCCACGGATACACGGTTCGCGCTGAGCGTGTTAAAGAGGCGCCTCTCTGCACACGCGCTTCGACAGTAGGCAGCGCCACACCTATTACAGCGAGTACAAAAATAAAGTGATACAGAAAATGCGAGCGAATGAGAGACACAAGTGGTAGCCTTATGATTATTTTCAGCCTGCCCACACGAGCGTTATACTCCGCCGATAGTCGGCCGGAGCGTGATCAAGAAGCCACTCTGGAAGATATGGCGGTGGCCGGTCTCCAATGATGGAAGCAGAGCAATCGGAATCTTTCGTAACAAACAGCCCTCAGTACAACGCAAGAACAAAGAAACGAAAGAACTCAAGGGAGCTACAGAAGGCAGAGGGAGAAGCTACCTGGGAACGAGAAATCGGGAGAGAGGCAGAGAGCAGCGCAGCGGGGCGCAGCTCTCACGCACGCGCGTTCAATGAAGCGAAGTGCAACGGCGCTGGCGAACAGAGCAGGTGACGGCGAATGAACTCGTTTGGAAATTTAATGCGCTCAGCACAGCGCAAAGCACGCTCGTTCGCCGCAGCGCGAAGATACGGCGTGGCCGTCGCCACTGCGCCCTAAACATTGCCGCTGCGTGCTTGTATACAGCCCGTTCGCGCGCGTCCAGAAGCGATGGAGAGCGGCCATGTCGGCGGGAAGTCGTGCCAGGCGGCAGGCCGAGCAGATAACCGCGGCAAGGGTGCCATGAGTGCGTGACTCGATGCGAGCCAGATAGAAGAAGATGCGGCTCGAGGAAGAGAAACGAAAGAAAAAAAGGAAAAACGTTCAATTACTCTGAGGCTCCTCGGTATCGTATGTTCGCGCGCGAGATAGCATCGTTCGGGCCACCGCGCGGGGACCGACCGCGAAGCATCGCGTGGAAGAGGAACAGGGGACCACTCGGAGCCGCTACTGCTACACCAAGAGCGCGTTTCCGAAGCGCGCACAGACCAGCGAACAATGCGAGTTAGGGGCCGTAAAAAAAACTTGGCTACCGGCCGCCGCGCGGGACCACCTGTGGCATCATCGTATCATCGCGTGTTGCATGCGTGCGCTAGCCTTACGTGTCTCCTCCTTATTCTCGTCCCACCGCTCTTCCTTCTCCGTGCGCGTTGCATAGCTGAGCGTACGCGCTGGCTTTAATTGGCGCTCTGCTACACTTACGACGAAAATCCTCGGCGTTTGCAGCCGCTTGTTTATCCCACTTGCAAACATTGTAAGGGCCCACACAACTGAAGAGCCGCCTGGTGGATGTACGCAATCATCTCGTGTTATATACTGTCAAAAAGAGGACGCCCCGAATAAGCGCCACTCACTGGAAGGACGCACGCATTTGCTAGCGCTCAGCAATTATCAAAGCCTGAGTGCCGTGTCTGAGAGAATCAGCCCAAGTAATCAGGTTATCACCAATCAAACTCTGCTTTCAAGTTATCTGTCTAAAGGTATCTTTGGTCCAATCCAAATTATCGTGCCTTTTGCGTTGACGGCTTAGAGAAGGAACAGGTGCACGTCTAGATGTAACACAAAGGAACGGGGTCCGGTACGCTAATGTTCGTTTTCAACTATGGCAAGAAATGATGCCCAGCGTAAAGGGTATCCTGCAGCCTTACAAGACATGTCGAAATCGGCCTCAAGTATCACCCAAAGCAGCTTGTCATTACAGTAAGTTGGGGGAAAGAGAACAGAAACAAACACCGCAATTGCCAGCGCAACAAGTCAGTACGTGAGAACGGGTTCAATGCTTTCCGTATTATATCATGTCTTTGAGGTACCTTCATTCGATGTGGCACATTTGAGCTAACTGCATGTGTAAAAGGCGTAATATTCGACAGGGAACCGGGGCCAATTATTTTGACAGAGTTAGTGTATGTTATAAGAAAAAAAAAGCGATAAAATTGTGCAGAAACCGTTAACGAGCATTGTTAATATGACCGAATACCCGAACGCTTACAGAAAGTTATTCGCCTTATTTAGAGATTAATCTCCTTGTAAGCTTATGTTTGTTGCAGTGAGAATAACTAGGCAGTACTTGAGATTTCACTGTGCGATTTCGTAGAGATGGAAGCCATTAACCAGAACATCTGGGGACAGATGTACAAAGCAATTTGTACAAAGCTATTGGTCGGGCGCCTTGGCTAAATGTGTTACGGCGTCATCCTCTATCACGGCGCTCCTGAACAACTTTTATGAATAGGGGCCCGCAATTTCAATCTAATGAGATCACCGAAATTCTTGGATCGTGAGTGATCTGGCACAAAGTTATATCACCGATTAGCACAACCAGACAAATGGGTTAACAGAACGCTTGAATCGCACGCTCACCGAAATATTGGCGTAGTGCGTTTCTGCCGACCACCGCTATTGGGACGAGAACCTACTACTCGTGACATCCGCTTAATATTTGTCATGTCATGATGTGACCGCGGATTCTCGCCGATTAATTTGTTTGACGGTCGTCGCCATCCTGCTTTGTCTATGGACACCCTGCTGCCTTCCGCTGAGCTTAGCACCAGTCACTATGTTTAGGACGACACGATTGCCTGAGCCGATCACGCCCGTCACGTTGCCGGGGAGGGGGGGGGGGGATAGCCACATCGCACGAACACCAGATTGACGCTAAGCGACGGGACAGATTCCCTCGTCCTCCTCTGGATTCCGACGGGCCGCGTTGAGCTCTGGCAAAAACTATTGTCTCCCTACAATGGCCCTTACGCCCATACCGTGTTCTTCGCCGACTCCACCTAAGAAATCGCACCATTGTGCGGTTCGAACCGTATACCATACGCGCGAAACAGCCGCGTTCATCCTAGGTCCCATTAATCGTCCTTGAACAGCACTGCGTCGTTGCTCCTGTCGACGGAGTTTTGTGTTACGGGACAGCCAGCCAGCTATGTCAACAAAGACGCGACAAAATGAAGACGATGAAGACACGCCTAGACTTGTGCGTGCATTTGCCATGTTGAGTACGCCTGTAAACACTCGTTGTAGATGCATTTCCCCCGTTTCCTCGCTCGTTACATCAGAATTAGCTGGAATTTGTTTTTACGAACAATTCTATAGTAGAAGAGATCCTGTGGCAGTAGTACAGGTATCTATATACACATTAGCCTATCCATGATATGTGTTGTCTTCAGTGGCGCGAGTGTTAGAGTGGAAGGCAAGCGCCATCCTTGCCGCGAGGGTGGCGGCAGGAGAAGTGGGCTGCCCTTACCGATCGCTTCACCAGAGCATGTAAACCTTCTTCAGCTGGTCGATGAAAGTGCCGATCTCCACCGACGAGGGAAACGGGTACGTGAAAGAGCCAAAGAAAGCTATCCGTCTCAAATAAATAAGTATACATTAGCGATTCTTCTGGCGCTGAATTCATTACTGCGACATCAGGAGAAACATGGAGATGTTAGCTAAATGCAGGTCTAACCTTCCAAAGAGAGGTTGGCAATTGTTCATCCTGAGTTTATTTTTTAAATTACAGGGCTAAAACAACAAAACGGTACCTGGTAGACTGCCCAGAGTTAGTCGAATAGTGCAAAGCATTCCTTTGTGAATTCGACGGCGAAAAGTCCTTATCATATCTCCTACAAACAAAACGCACCGCCATTCTTTGTACTGATTCTAGTTTTTGACGTCACAGTGTCTGTAGGGGTTTCATACAACGCAACCATTCTCGAGGATTAGGGGGGAGTGAGTGTTTCATATGTCAGAAGTTTAGCTTTTTGAGGAACAAGACGCAGCGTATGATGTAAGTAACCTATTCTTTTAAGGGCCTTGTTACAGATGATATCAATGTGTTTCGACCATGACAAATCGTGTGTTAGTAGGATACCTAAATATATGAATTCTAAGACCCTATATAAAGTAATATTGTTAAAGGCATAGACAAACAAGGAAGGCCATGAGCGTCGTGTAAAGGACATGGAGACAGCTTTGGAATAGCTTATATTCATTTCTCATCCTTTGGACCAGCTACAGAAGTCAGCAAAATAATTGTTACGGACAACATGATCAGTAGGAGATGTAATTGTATGATATAAAACGCAATCATCTGCAAAAAGGCGTATTTTAAGTGAGGTGTGTAGGGGGAGGTCCTTAATATAAAGTCGCAATAAAAGACGACCTAGTACTGAGCCTTGGGGAAACCCTGATGAAACATGCATCAAGGGTGAGTTAGTAGAGTTGAAACATACATATTGCGAACGCTGGGAAAGAAAGTCCGATATCCAGCCAACCAAAGAAGCCTATTTAGCATAGCGAACGGCTTGTGCAAAAGTTTAGGGTGTGAGACCGTGTCGAAGGCCTTTGCAAAGTCTATAAACATAGCATCAATCCGGTCACCTAGGTCTAAAGAGCGGCTGATATTGTGAACAAATTCTATCAGTTGTGTTATAGTACTAAGGCCACGTCTAAAATTATGCTGAAAAGCGCATAAAATTTTGTTAGTTTCAAGAAATTTCATAATATGGTTTAAGAGGAAGTTTTAGCTCGGGCCCAACTCCGACGCGGCCTATTCAAATACATGCAAAACGCAAAAACGTTTTTCTGCGGTAACCCCTAGATCGATTTTAAAGAAATTTGTTCTATTTGAGAGACAAAGTTAAATTCTAGTGACTGTTGGGAACGGAATTTTGATTTAGGGCCTGAATATTGTTATAAGAATTTTCAAAAATTCTAAAGGTTGAAAAACATAGAAGCACAATATTTACAGATTAATAGGTCTGTATCAAGAACAGATATCGCGCTTCCGTAAACGGCATCCATGAGATCATTGAAAGCGGACGAATTCGATATGTCATTTTATATCTTACGTGAATTTCCCACGTTGTTTACAAGGGTTCTGCAAAAGCTGTATTTCCATATTACAATTTTTTTTAGATTCATGTGTAACATATCAATTTTGTACGCTTTAAATTTAATATTCCATGCAATACACGAAATTGTGGTATCGTTTTTCGTTGCTTAGTTACAGAGTTGTAAACCTGATAGTCTTGTTTTCTGAAAATTTTGGTTTTTGCAAATTCTTAATAAAAAATTGACGACCTAAATCGGAAATTCGAAACCATTAGTCACAGTCACAAGACTAAGTTTTTCTTTTAGATGCTACGAACCTTGTCAAATTTGGCGCAGTAGTTATCGATGAAAACGAATTTTCCTTTTACATGTATATAGATAGGAGCACCAGAGCTAAAGCTTTTCCTTAATAATAATGTGTTCGAGTAATTTATATGAGTGTTCTCTTAAGGAGATTGGCCTATAGTTAGATAACAATTGAACGTTACCCGACTTAAATAAAGGCAGAATTGAAGCAAGTTTTCACGAGGGAGGAAAGGTGTCGGTTGAGAGAGATTTTCTAAAGATAATTGTTAGATACCTGCTGCACCAAAGAGAGTATCGAACGAGAAAAACAGTCGGGATACCGTCGGGACCGCACGACTTCTTGGTGTCTAAGTTTAGGATTAAGTTAAGTACACCTTCAGGAGACAGTGATATATCGTCGATGGGAGGGTATGGTTCAGAATCAAAAACAGAGAATACCGAGTTATCAGCAGTAAAGACAGAGTGGAAGTAGGTGTCAAAAGAAGAAGCTGTTGTATGCGTATCAGAACTGCAACATCGTTAATTATCGACGTGTTCGAGGATCACCCATATGGTAAGATGGCTTTCCAAAATTTAGGGGAATTAGTCTTTATTAATTTCGGCAAGGTTACCTTGTAATAAAATTATTTTGCAGCAACCATTTTAGAACAAAGTTTCTTTTTAGCACTATGGAACTGAATGAGTTTTGTTGAGTTTCCAGAGCATTTCGATCGACGTAGTCTGGCCATACGACGGGATAAATGCAAGAGGTCCCTAGTCATTCCAGGAATTCCAGTGTTTGTTCATAGAAATTCGCTAAATGTAGCAGTTGTGCCTAACCTTTTCACTGAAGCGATGTACCGAAAGTCGTGTTTGCCTTTATTGATCAACATGTCCTGTCCGTGTTTGTGAGAAAATGGGCGAAAACATGTGACTCAATCGGCAGAGCGCGGGGCTGTTGCATTTGGGACTCGGGTTTAAAACGCACCATCGGACGCGCATTTTTCAAATTTTTATTCTTGAGTAACGACTTCTGCTCAGTGAGACAGCCGACAACGACGACACGTCAAACTCCAAGTGAATATAAGCCATAGTGCGCTTAGCTATAAAAATCTCCTTTCCAAAATCTTACACTATTCTTTTCGAAAAGGCTACAATTTCTTAACGCTATCGATGCCATTGTACGTCAGCGGTCATAGAGAGCAGTTAACATTTTACATTAACGTTATGTTTAAGTAGCATCGGCCAAAAGCGATGTTTTGGTGAAGCTCAAGAACTGAAAGGTACGGTGATTCCGTCGTCAATATACCTGCTAAAGAAGATCTGCCAAAGAAAAACTGGTAAAGAATAAACTGCTAAAGGAAACTGCACAATGCTGTTCGCTCGTAAATAACGCCGGCGCACCACACCCTTCTTTCCCCAAACTCTCTCTTCTCGAAAACAATGCTCACGCCTCGGTCAGTCACCGCTGCACGCGGAAGCCCTGGCCCAGATTGGTGGCGCCCGCAACCTGTCGGAAGGAGCCAGAAATCAAACAACACAGAACCGAGGAAAATAAATTACGTAGCGAAATGAATATGAGAGAGGAAGAAGACTCGACTACGACGCGGCAGGAGACGTGGCGCCACCGCAGGCGGCGCTATGTGACCCGCCGCCGACAAGGTGTGGCCGCACGGACGGCGACTTGCTGCGGCAGCAAATGCCGCAAGGCGAGCCGCCGCCGACGCGTCGCCGCCACCGGCCGAGCCCATGGTATATACCGGCGGGCCGGGCAGGGTGCTAAGTGGCGCCGGCCATTTATATGGCAGAGTGCGTAACGCGGGTTCCCCCGAAACGGGTGCGGAGAGCTTATATTGGAGAGGCACCCCCCTTCCACCCCTGTCGTCCGCTGACAGCATCGCGTTCGCCGCCATAGCCACAGCGCGTTGTGTGTGTGTGTGTGTGTGTGTGCGTGTGTGTGTGTGTGTGTGTGTGTGTGTGTGTGTGTGTGTGTGTGTGTGTGTGTGTGCGCGCGTGTGCGTGCGTGTGTGTGTGCGCGTGCATGTGTGTGCGTGCGTGTGTGCGTGTGTGCGCGTGTGTGTGCGCGCGAGTGCATATGAGTATAAGCATGCGTCTCTGCCCCCTGTAACCCTGCTGCTCTAGGTGGTTCGATTGTACTCCCGTCTTCCTGTTTTCTTTGGTCGCCGCTTCTGCTTACTTCTTCGACAAATGAGTTGAAATGTGCTATTGACTACACGGCAACTGTCTCTCACGGTTGTTTTCATTTATAAGCGCAGGGATATTATAGAAAGGCATATTAATCGGTCACCTCTCTCCAAGCTCTATTTTCGGTGCGCGTGCCCCTAATTTCTGTACAATGTGTTCTGGACATGCAGACACTTCTTTTCATTTGATTTGATCTATTTGAGGATGTCGTAATTGTCGGCAACAGTCGTCGCCGGCTTTTTCTAAAACTTCAGTGTCTAATATATATATATATATATATATATATATATATATATATATATATATATATATATATATATATATATATATATATATACTTCAGTATGTCCTTGCTGTTCTTGTAATGTAAGGTTCCTGCATGTGGTCAAACTTACCCTACTGTCACCTAACTGGTATCACCCAACTAGACGGAGTATGCCCCGTATGTCTGAACTACGGAACTGGAACGTTCATTTCGCTTATAGTCATTCCAAATGGTTCCTTGGTGTTTGGCGTACCCAAGAGTATTCGGCCTCCTGCAGTTCCGCTGCTTGTAGAGGCGCTTGTAACCTAGACAGCCGGCTTCCGCAGCTTCTAACAATACACTTCTGACCAGCATGAGTCGGTTTTATCAGCTGTATTGGAAGCGAAGCTTTTCTTTGCGAACCTCACCAGGTTTTGTGACCGTGGCTGCGGCCTTGTTGTTCCCTTGCCGAATAGGGCAACAATCTTAGTGGAGCACGCGCGCAGTGCGTGCCGATGGGTTCCTTGCAGCACCACCATATGACGCTCACCTCCGCACATCCGTGGCAGAGGCGACGCGGGCCGTGCGGGGGAAAGAAAGAAAGAAGAACCAGAAAGCTCGCCTGCACGCATCCGCGGCTGCACGATAATGATGAACTAAACGCTTCTTGAGGATAGCATGGATTCGAATCGCGCTACGTATGTATGCGCGTGCTGCCTCTGAAACTATGATGCATTCAAGGCGTCAGTTATACTCGATATTACCCGGCAACTCCGCTTAATAAAAGGCTCGGTATAATTTTTGTGTGTGTGTGCGTGCGTGTATGCGTGTACTCATGTTTCGACTCCATATGCATCATAACACAAAGCTTTGCTCTATATAGATTCCAACTTGATGGACCTGCTGTAATCTTTTATTATGTCTACGACCGAAGGAACTGCATGAAGATTTGTCGTCAAATAATTGGCGTTTGCATCTGTGCAAACTATCTTTTCAGCAGAAGTAGCCCCTGGTTAGTTGTCGACGCTGACGATCACTTTTTGTTTTCCTCGGTTCCTCCAATGACTCGAACAGATTTTATTGCAATAGCGATTATATGGACACTCCAACCGAAGTTATTCCGTCGTCGTTGCCGTCACCGTGAGGTTCCATATATATTTAGGTATAGGTATTCTATATGCCATGTCATGTTGTATGACATGCGATATATGAGGGCTGTATTGCCACACCATTCTATCATAAATGTTGGTCATGCCAGTCTTACATTCTTGAGAAAATTATTCCTCAGAACTTTGAGAACGGCAGTCTACAAACAAATTTCATGAAAAAAAAAACAGTGACAGCGCATGTCATTTATCTTAAATCTTCTCAGGCTAATAAACACTAAAAGTGCAAGGAATATAAAGGCTCAAAACTGAAAGTAAAGTAAGTTTACTGAAGCGAGGGGCAGGCTACACTGTCTTCGGGATCAGCCCACAAAAGAGAGTTGCAACATACCCGATACGGAAATGTGATGGGAAAGCCGCTGAGGAAGATGTTGGCCCTAATGATTAAACATGAATGAAATTATCCGGTGAAAGGATCCAGACAGACGACCTTTAGCACAAAAGCTCGTTTTTACTTAGTTTACCTTTACCTAAGTTCATACTGCCACTAAAGCTACAAGTCTTACGCATCGTGTAATATTCTAACATGTTCCTATCGCATTCATTGCTTAGCCCTTCTGAAGAAATTATCATTTTGAAAACAAATTTTGCTTGCACTGATATCCCTGAGCAGCCCCAAGATCTTTTCTTTTTCATAGCGTCAAAGTACATAGCGTCATAGACACGTCGCCTCCCTGCGTTAGAGGTCATGTAGAGGTGCACTGTTGACTACAAATGCGACCTTCTTGGAGAAGTCGTTGTTGAAGTGCATCGTACTCCTTTTGGAATTCCATTCCAGATTCTGACTAAATTTTCATTGTAGACTTTGTGCCGCAACGTCTGGATTGCCTTTCAGTTGGTGAAGGCTTGCACGTCAAGACAGTTCGACATGGTACTGCCCTTCTAATTTCACGGTACTGTTTCCAGAATTGTTCAAGAAGTCCTTGTGCTTCTTTGTAGATCGCCTTGATCCGTCGCCTAATCTGAAGTGTTCAAGTTTTCTGAGTCACGTAATTGTTTGAAGGTTTCTTCGTGCAATAAATTCTTGTGAAGACTCTTCCCTACGTTTGAATTGATGTGCCTAATCCAAAACGGTTTCCAGAGAGGTCAGGATGTTGTTCATGCGTCCTACTCGTTCAGTGATGAATTTTCAGCAGTAAAGTGCCCTGATAAGTAAATTTTGACTGGCCAAGCGGGCAGATAAGCTAACAGAAGCTTCTTGTTTTGGTTTTATAAAGCTTCCCTATCTTGATGCACGGGCACGTTGTTGCAAATTTGCGATACTTCAACTGCTTGAATCTCTACCGCGTTTGAGGTGTACTTGCACTGCAGCCTTACTTGCACTTTCCTGTAAACGTTTCAACGAAACTTGGAGCTTCTAAATCCCGAACTCTTCAGTTGCTCTTGAAATACGCCAGTTTCGACCGTCTTCGACATGATTTCTGTAATTATTCCGTCGAAGAGCATGCTGACGAGGTGTCTATGCACGGTGCCTTGAGCCCAGGCTTGCACAGTCTGTAGCAGAATTCTTCGTTGCAATGAGTCTGTCGAAGAAGTGGAAACTGCAGTCGAAGTTTCCGACTTTTGCCTGGTTCTATGGTACAGCTTGGGTCCCACATAGGCGTTACATGGCATCCTTTACAGTTCGGGCAGCAAAGTCTTCTCGTATTCTTGCATTCCCTCGCGTGATTGAATTGCCTTGTGCGCCGGAAAGAGCTGCCCAGCTTCTGTCGCTGATCTCTCTTTTCGTTTATTAGAGCTCGGCCGCACAAATATCCACTGAGCGGTCTTTAGCATCGTAGAAAATACGAGTCCGATGGAAGCTTGAAGACAATATCCTGGAAGCGGAGATTTGCAGAACGTCCTTTGCCTCGATTTTCTTTGGCGTTGACTTGAAAATAGGATTGCTTACACTTGATGTTATCGTCAAAGCGTGCTCGCGGCTTCGGACTTCAGGGTTACAGAAATCAAGAATTGATATTTCGTTCCGTTCGCAGCCAAATGCACTCGTTGATGCTAGTGACACAGTGCGGTGGCTGTACTTATATGCGCGATCTCCTGCGACAGGCTTTGAATGATGTCTCCAAGGCTCTCAAAGAACCATAAATGCGTCGGTATCTGCACATGCTATTGTTCGAGCCCCTTCAAGTCATCATAACTTTCTAGCTTGCGCAAGTTCAACAGGCGGCTCATGTAGTTATTGCTAATAAGTGAAGTCTGCTCGAATCATTTTTTTAATGGGTTTATGGCAGTTCGATAGCTCGAATTAGTAGTCGGCAAGCCTTTGATCACTGCTTTAGCTTTAACCATCCAATAGCTGCGAAGATATTTCAGTTTGTCGACATCCGCTAAGCAATCGTTCTGGTGGCTGGTCGACTCAAATTGGTCCCAAAATTCTGGCCGCTCGATGAAACCACCGTGGAATTTGTGCACCTCAACATTATATAGCCTGACCCGGGCACGTGCTTGTTTAATGTCGGCATTGCCCGAGGGACATGTGACCTTGTAATCTTAAGCGAGGGTATACCAGTAAGCTCTCACCGCGAGTCTTCATAACAGTGTTAGATCCCTGGTACGGCCCGACGCGCACAATCTCTCCCTTCAAGTCTCATTCCTCGATGAACTCTTCAATCTGGCTGTCAAGTTCCGCGAGTGTAGCTTACTTTTGCCTGCAAGGCACTCACGCGTTCTGTCGCTAAACCGTCGGCGTCGCGGTCGTCTACATGAGGGCTTTCATTTCGTCACGATCGTTCTACTCGCAACTCGAATCATGCCACCTTTCAGCTTTAGCCAATCCCTGGCGGATGTTTGGAATCGATGTTCCGTGGCAGGATGGCCCATCGCCGCTAAGGTTGTTGCGTCGACTGCAGGATCCTTGATGTTAATCCAGTTTTGTTCAAAGGGCTCGCTTCATGAGTGGGACCCGTCAACGTTTAATATGCGTCCTATAGTCACGGCAGCATTGTGTTGAAGGAAACAAATCAGGTAGAGAACATGTGTTTAATTAGGGCTGAAAAAAACAAAAAAGAACCAAAAAGAGGAGGAAGAAACAAATAGGATGCGTCACTCTGATATCGCTGCGACTCACCCAGTAATGCTGACGTCGTTGTCTTTGAGCCACTCGAAGTAAGCAGGTATTAATGTACATCGTTGAAGTAAAAGTATTTTCTTGACAAGGACACGCGTTGCACATATGGTTCTTTCTCCGCTTGTGAATAAACAAAAGGCTTGGAAGACGGGTTTCATGAGGACAATCCATTACACTTGCAGCTTGTTTGTCACAATTTCTGACACTAATAACAGCCAGCGCAATCAATGGCACCACAAGAGGCCTTTCCAAGAATTCGTTATGAAATGACGCTGCCATAACGAGGCGTACAAACGTAATTACATTTCCTTGTTTGCATCGCCGCTGTATATCACTACATGGGCGCTCTTACATAAACAGAAGCAAGCAGATCTAGTAGCGTTCAGTATTCTAATACTTCCCTGTTACTTTCCCAGTCGGGAAAGTGTAGATGGAACAAAATGAACAACGTGGTCTCACTTTTTTTTGCGTTCTCGATGGTCTTAGCGCATTCCTTGCGGCAGGGGTAACCATTTCATGTGCAGCGTCTGAATTGCAACTTCATTAAAATTTCCCCGTAATATGCCATAGTAGAACCTAGTGCAATGGGGCCCATAAGTGCATGTTCTCTATACTTCTGTAAAACATCGTAATTTTATTCGTTTCCGTTAACACTACCCCGCAAAAGCGCCAGAAAGGAGGGACGACAAGCGCAAACGAATACAAACGCTTATTGTCTTTCCACGCAAAAAACAGTGGCCAAAGCTTTTCGGAAAAAGTTTCTTCCTATATTCTCTTGTTTAAAGTGGCTTTCTTTGAAGTGCTTGTGAAATGCTTGTGAACGCGAGAAGAATGTTTACCACAGTTTATACGTGATTGTGAGGATTGTCATATTTATTAGCGCTCCTCTTATTTTAATTGTATGTGACTGCCTGGCTTTTGGTTTCAAATTGATATGTATGCTTCACTTTACATGTCACCTTCCTTCGTTCATCTATATAATTCAACGATGTAGAGAGGCTGCACTTGTCAACCTTCCAATCAATCAATCAATCAATCAATCAATCAATCAATCAATCAATCAATCAATCAATCAATCAATCAATCAATCAATCAATCAATCAATCAATCAAGCAAGCAATCAATCAATCAATCAATCAATCAATCAATTTTCACGCTGCATTGTGCGTGTCGCATTCTGGTCTTCGCATGCAGTAATTACTAAAAGCTGGCTCAACTGTCCACTCTGTTTTCGTAGCAGACAGCAAAACCCTTAGCTACATAGTCGATGTGCTACCATATCACTCGCAACAGTTGTATACATTATGCCCTTAACACCCTTTCAGCGAATATGCCATCTCGCTTATCTTGGAGGATTTTTCTCTCGAGTCAAAATTGCAACCATGATAAATGCTAAATGGCAAGGACAAGAAAGCGTGCATAACGTCCCTGTTGTGTGGACAGCGGTCAATAACAATGCTGTGCTTCATTCTACAGCAGCATTAGTATAGTATACAGCGTGCGATTGCTACCACGATCTAAGCCAACAAGATGCCATCAACCCACGCGCAGCCGCATTTTCGAACGCACACGTGGGCGCTTGGTGCTGTACGTATAGTGGCAACTATGGGTGTATTCACATTCCAGCAAGCATTGGAGACCGTCTAAGTTGACAGCTAAGAGGACAGCTTCGGGCCCGAGCAATGGAACGCATCTGGAAGACGTCGCAATCACGCCATCTCTTGTCGATTAGAAAAAGCTAGGGAAAACACACATCGCTGTTATTAAAATTTCCTTGTGGGAATATATTAACAACACAGCGCATAAGAAAGCGTGACTACGTTTTATTGTGCGCAAACGATGTAGCCATCGATTTTCGATACGTGCTGTCATTATGGGACAACAAAAGTATAGTAGCATTGTTTTTGGCTTCGACGCTGTCTTTGCCAGGCTTCGTCAGAAATGGAACGAGGGTTAAGATGACCGCTCTTCGCTTAGCTGTCACTTTAGCCGTCTGTGCGGAGTGTTAGAACAGAGCCCATGTTAAGGCGCTAACTTGTTCCACCGGTGCCACGGTTTCATACTGATGCAAGCTGATCCTGATGGTTCCGGAGTGTTCCAGCAGCGCTATACAGAATTCCCATAACACGGTAGCTAAGCCTTATTAAGAGCATACTTATGCTCTAAAGGTGGTAATGAACTGAGATTCTCGCTGTCAGAGATAGGCGTATTATCGTTATGCAAGATTATTGCTTTCTCATACGAGCTTTGTACCAAAGCAAGAATGCTCTTAAAACGCTCAGTCAAGTATTCCATAACATAGAGCACAATCTCGCGTGAATGTTTACGTGAATAGCCAGTGCAGTCTTTAATTATTTCAGCAATGAAATGATCCGCCGTAACGAAAGTTATGGAACGAGAGAGAGAGAGAGAAAGAGAATTTATGTAAATATCGTATACATTAAGCATCTAGAGCTGGTTCCTGAAAGAGAATCTTCAGAATCCTCTGTATGGCCATTGTTGGTCTAATTTAACCATTGATTGCTACCTTTTAGGGTTTTCGGAGCATATAAAGAATTTTCAAAAGTGAATTCGGGGGTTTTACGTACCTAAACTACATGATTATGAAACACGCACTAGTGGGGGATTTCGGATTGATTTTGACCATCTGAGGTTCTTTAACGTACACCAAATTGTAAATACAACGCCACCTTTGGATTTCGCCTCAAGCTAAATGCGGCCGCCATGGTCTAGTTCGAACCCGTGACCTCGAGATCGACAGTGCAGCACCATGCATATCCACAGGAGTAGCGTTGCGGGTGGAACATTTAAGACACAGTAATAGTTTACAATGCGAAGCCTGACTTATTTGTATACTATCTATGCTCCTTTACGAATATTTTGTAAAGCTTAGAGGTACACGTTGTAAAAGATGTCGGTTATCTTATCGGTTCAATAAAAGAAATCATAGGTGCGAGTGTAAAACACTTGACAATTCCAAAGCAACACTGCGAATCAAGCACGCTAGGAAAGTGAAGCTAAGATCCAAATTGAACAAACTGCAATACAGTTCTCTGATGACGCCATCTCAATTATAAATATTTAAATATATATTCAAGGTACATCTGTGATTTCGGGGGTAGTATAATTATTGGAGCGCCAGACTTCGCTCTATTGACATTATGAAATTCCATGGCACATGTTGTTGTGAATTCGCTGTGTATTCTGTCTGCCGAAGAACTAAGCGTTAAGTGCTTTTATCTTCAGTGACGCAACAAAAAAGATAAATAAGAGCATGAATTTCTGGAACCAATAAATGAAGACAACACAATCTGAAACTGCGCTTGGTCCGTGCTGTCAGCCAACAGCCAGATGTTGTTTTAATGCGATGACGTCACCCATGCTTCTTTCATTTCACTGCGACAGCAATTTAGCACTCGTAAATACATTCCTAATCTCATTCCAAATAACTTCAAGTAAGTAATCGGTATTTTGCAAACATCTCCTACTTAGATGATGGAACCTAGGCGGAACGTGGTTAAGAAGTTCGACTTAGTGGAACATAGATGGAGCGATGTTCAGAGTTATATAGAATAACAGGGGCAAGAAGCAAACAAACTCTATGCATGGTAAAGGCGACACTCAAGGAAATTCATTCCACATAAGTTCCATTTAGCAAGTGGAACAATATTTATGATGTGTACCAATAGTGAAATTCGCTTGAAACGTCATTAATGGCGTAGCCTTGATCCGTCCATATTTCCGTTCCTTTCCATGACTCCGTTGTCACGTTGTATTGTCGCCATGCGTGCTTCGCGCACTTTCTACCTATAGCGTCACCATGTATGGTATGAAGGAATAAGAAATGTAGCCCACCGGTACTGATGACAATCGAAATGATGCAGCAGTGGCAATGGACAATTACAAGCTCCACGCGCTAATCATTGAGCTGTCGTGCAACTACCACGCTTGGCAGTTTCGGCCGGAATTGCGGCATGCGCGAAGCAAATGTGGCGTGAGCGCGAGTATTAATGAAGCATTCGCACACCATACACTGACGTAGTACGTGATGGCGCGCGCCGCAGCAGTCGTTCACAGCGCAGCACTTGGCGCAAGCAAGTCAATCTCAGCGCTCTTCCCGCCAATACAGCTCTTCGTTGTCTTAGATGTTAGTCAATTAAATATTAATGCGATGCTGTCTTCGTTGTCTTGTCGTCGTCATTGTCATCATGTCGGTGGTATCGTAATTAACGTAATCATCCAGTCGTCGGGTTCGTGCTTCACAATTAACATACTGCCATCGACGCCATCTTGAGAGCACTGTCGTGGCACTTGTTTCGTTGTCCGTCACACACAGTCGGGCGAGTTTGCACCGGGTGGTAGGAGTTCTAGCTGCTCAAAGTTTGAAAATTTAGGGCTATTCGGAAGGGTAACTGCTATTCATGGTAAGTGAGCCCAACGTCAGAAAAACCATACAGCTCTACCGATTTTTCTTGTTCTAGCAGGAAAGAAAAAAAATTGAGAGTGCATAAAAAGAAACAACAGAAAGCACGGAAGAGACTGAAACAGTCTGACCAGTTACAACAAGCTAGTTTTAAGCCACCTTTCTTGCGTGCGTCACTGTGCATAAGCTGCTCAAAACCATCTGATGCGTGACAATACTCTGCGCGTCATTTTTCTTTACGGGGAGCGCCGCAAGCGACGAAGCGGCCTGTAGGCAGAGCGCCTCCACTCGCGCCGCCAAGTCGAAGCGCTCCCGCACGCACTCCAGAACGGAAAGCGCCGAGAGAGCGGCCCGGCCCGGCCCCGGCCCCGGCGCGCGATAATCTTCACAAAATGAAGCGTATCATGTTGGAAGGGGAACCGCGCATGCCGCAAATCCACCAGCGCCCCAAACACTCCCCCCCCCCCTCCCCCCTCACTCACCCGCCTCGTGCACGGGCGGTTCGAGAGAGAATAATTACTTGCGCGCTCGGACCAAAACAGGGGAGACCACACCGGGGTCTCTCCTCTTATCGTGCTGGAATCCGCACAGCACTTGACCACGATATGATGGGAAGGAATAATCGAGCGAACCACCAATGGGCGACAAAAGAAATGAGGAAACAAATGGAAAAGGAAGAAGCAAAGAAGCATAAAAAAGCTGACGGTAGAAGCTCGGAAGAGGCCCGGAAAGCGCCGCGCATCCACAAGAGCGGAGGCGACCATCCAAGCGGCAACAACGGTCGCCGTCACAAAGGGGCCCTCCATCCATCATCTTTCCATATCTCTCTCTGCTCTTTTCAAGAGCCTGACGGCGCACACCACCGACGCACACGCACACTCACCTACGTGAGCCCGGAGCAGCAAGACGATGCGAGCCGGGCAGTGCGCGTCAAAGCTTCCCATCGCTCGGCGCTGTTGTCCCCAGAAGACTATTCGGCCACCGCACGGACCGGGACGCGCGAGATGATGAGGCGCCGTGCAACACCCGTCGCGGTCGATCTGCGAGACGTCTGCCGTTTGACGAGCAACGGCGTCTTCGGAATCTGTTAGTGCGTTGAGCTGAAGCACGATGATGCATGGCCGCCTCTGTTGCGCAAATGTATCGCCATGCATGGCGCCGGTGTTCTTGAACAAGCTTATTTTCTTTTGTGGCTTTAAAAGCTGGCATTCCGGCAGTGAACTATACGCAACTATTGATGAACGAGAAGTTTGCAATAGCGAGTCCATTTTATCTGAATATGCTATTGCACCGACTGCTTTTCGGTCCGCGAAATAGGGGTTTGTCCAACATAAGTGGACATAACTAAACAATAAATAGATGCAGGGATTAAATAATGTATCTCAAAACTACAAGTACAGTTGGTAGAGCTTGTAGCGATAAGCAGCGACAATTATCAATAGCAAAATATTCCGAGAAGTAATATTTGCAGTGTCACGCAAAATATCACTTGGAGTAAACATCTGCAACGGCCCGCAAAAAATGACACAGCCCTTTTCGTAAAATTCTGGGTTCTTTATCTGGCACGACATTCAAATAATACTGAAATTTCGTCTTGCCCGACCAATGAGCTTCTGGCCCTACTTGTCTGCCTGATTTCACAGAGAGATAAATACAATGGCTTATGAGTTCCCAACAGCAGGAAGCATCCTGGCAGCTGGAGGATCGCTTTGTGGCCGTAATTCTGTCAATACGAATAGCGTGTGTGCAATACCAAGTATACATACTTGTCCCAATTGCGTGTTTCTTTATGAAATTTTCCGGAATTCAGCCGGCACTCATTTTGAAAGCACCGAAGTAAAGATGGCAGCACAATGCTGAGTGCTCTGTGTCTTGTTATCGCGCATGCTAGCAATGTTTTGTCGCCTTTCTTTCCCTTTTCTCAACATATGTGTTCGCTAAATTGCGGGTAAGTTCACAGAGAGACATGCGGTTTGTAGCAACTATGTGTACATGGACTACTTACAGGGACGTAACTATTGCCACAACGCTATTTCTGCGACTGTCAACTTCTGATCAGTCAGTTGACGCGAACAGCTTTCTTGCCCAAGTTTCTTTGCGACTTCTGACAAAATATCTCAGGAATCCCCAGAAAACGTTTATGCAGGACTCGCAAAGGCTCTCGTTCTTGTTCCTTCGCAGGTTCGTTTTAGTTTTGCTTTTGCTAATACAGGGGCGGCACTGTTTTCTTGGCAGACTAAATAATGAGTGCATGTCTGCTACAAAATATTTCAGGTACGGCATGCTGTGAAGGTGATACCGCGACGGCAGCTGGGCAGTGCCTAAAACAGCATTCGCTCTACGAAAGCGTCGAAAGTGAACATACATACGGCGCAGAAAGAAACTTCGAAGAATTCCTAATTAGTTTCCCTTCCCATTTCAATATATGCTCAACCGAATGCCGCGCTTAAAGCGTCCCTCGGCCGGGGGATCCGCCGGTTGAAGAAAAGCTGACCCGGGCCGTCACGCGCACATTTGCCGGCGTCGCTGCACAGCCCTTCTCCCTCTGGTCCGTCGCATTGCGTGCGCCTCATAATTGCTTCGCTTTCGCACTGTGTGCGCACTGGGCGCACACGCGTGCTCATCCCGCGTCTCGCATCCACACGCGCACTGCCGCGGCAGGCAGAGACAGGCGAGCAGTCATGCGAACGGTCGCATGCAGCCGCTCCGCGCAATTTAAGTATCGGGAAGGAGTGCGGTAACTGGCCCGGCTCTTAGGGCACCTCTGACCGCATCCGTCAGTGTCAAGGCGCGCGGATGGTCGCAGTGGCGGAGGAGAAAGAAGGCCCACTTCGAGTGTTTCCTCCTGGCATTCTCGTCGGTGGTGCGCTAACGCTTCAACAACGCGTATATAGAAGAGAGTACCGCGCGCCGAACAGCCATTGCGCTCGATCCCTGCGGTTTTGTGACCGATGGAGGCGCTGACGGGAGAGAGAGAGAGACGGGGCGAAACAAGGGAGGCGCGAAGAAGAGTATGGGGACTCGCCAAAACGCGTGCTGTGAGCGGGAAAAGCATTATTCTTCTTTAACTTCCGGAAGAGGAATCTCTGGTGAGACAAGTTCCGATTGCGCGAAGGTGACGAAACGAGACGAAAAGGAATAACAATAGGTGGAAAGGAGGAAGGAATGCCGAATTCTTGAAGGTTTTCTGCCTCTTCTTACGTACTGCTTAAACAGGGGCTTTCGTCTCTTTACTTATAGCTTCAGTCAGCAGGAAGGCTACGATATAGTCTTCGTTACTTCGGTAAAATGAGGTTCGCTCAAGGAGATTCCCTCAGGACTTTTTCTCATGCAAGGGAACATATTTCACTGTAAAAAGGAAAGACTCTAAATCTGTTTGAGACTTTCTTCTTACAAGGAACCATAATTCCATAGACATACTACAAACTAGAACGAATAACTGGTCGGCATGACTGACGATGGTGTTGGGCTGCTGAGCACGAGGTCGCGGGATCGAATCCCGGCCACGGCGGCCGCATTTCGATGGGGGCGAAATGCGAAAACAACCGTGTGCTTAGATTTAGGTGCACGTTAAAGAACCCCAGGTGGTCAAAATTTCCGGAGTCCTCCACTACGGCGTGCCTCATAATCAGAAAGTGGTTTTGGCACGTAAAACCCCAAATATTATTATGGTCGGCATGACTTGTTCAAGATATAGGTGCGCCATCTCAACTAGTCTAGCTGTAAGTACACTGTCCCGGCAAAAGTCACCGGAAATATACACACAAAATGCATGTAAGATTATTATTATTATTATTATTATTATTATTATTATTATTATTATTATTATTATTATTATTATTATTATTATTATTATTATTATTATTATTATTATTATTATTATTATTATTATTATTATTATTATTATTATTTAGTTTGAAAACATGTATAACTGCAAGAAGAAGAAAGCGAGGAATAGACTGGGAACAAATCCTTTTGCTTGCCTTTCCGATTACATTAATGTGAATACTGCTGAATCCCCATTCTACTGTTATAAAATTCGAATTGTTTTAAATAAAGAGAAACCGAACGCTCATTTCTACAAAACTACTACGCAAATGTCTAGCGAACGTAAGTACATGGTTCCGCTGACGTATACGTGCGCTTGCTCATAAATAACCAATGGAGCTGCATGTTGATAAACTTGCATTAGCAAGTTGCTTATACTAAACGCCTGGTTGAAAACTGTGTTTGCTGAGGCAAGGTATTCTGGTACCGTGGATAAAACACGCGCTAGGCGTATGACAGCCATTCCCTTAGAGGCTTTAGTGCATACCTATGTGTCTTTTCCCACCTTTGTCGCAGTTTTTTTTTCATGTCTGTGTCTGTGTGTGTGTGATTAGACATATGACACGGAAGGAAGGAAAGAAGCAGGACTAGAGGGAAAGAGAGGGAGGAGAGCCAGTTCTCATACCGGCGGGCTATCGTGTGCTAGGTAAAGAGGGTAAGAGGAATGAAAGTTAAGAGAAAGGAGTTGTTACAAAAAAAGGAAAGAAGAGTAAAAGAGTAAAAAAAAGAGGGATAAAAGAAAGGATAATACGGCTCTGCCTAAAGTCTCTCTTTAAGACCACTTCTCTGCAAAACGCGCAATAACCCTTTGAAAGCCTTCTGTGCTGAGGGTGGTCGCTCGCCCAGTGCCCAGGACCCTTTCCTCCAACAAAGGGCGTTTGTCAAAACTATATAACGCTCTTTATTAATGTTCCTTCCTGGATGCATTGAAGCGGGGATACTCACAGAGAAGGTGGGCGACTGTTTTCTCGCTGCTACTATTATCGCGTGTAGGGCTGTTGGCCATTCCGACCCGACATGAGTAAGCACTCCTGAACGTCACGCTAAGTCACAAGTGGCACAGAAGCGTCTCCTCAGCTCCAGACAGTCCTAACGGAAGACGTAGCTGTAGATTCCTATCCAAGTTGTGCAGACGAGTGTTAGAAAATTCTGCCGAGTTTCACTGTGCACGGGTAAGTTCATGTGTGAGCGAACGAAGCTCTGTAGCTGCGTCTATTGAGAATAACGGCATAGCCACACAGTGGAGGCAATCCTGAGCAGATATTCAACCCCACTCTTACACACTCTCTGTTAAGGTCCTGAGTCATTTGTTGTAACTCGTCCCCAGTGTTGCTGAACTGGACAATGCCATCTGCAAACCGAAGGTTACTGAGATATTCGCCATTGATCCTCACTCCTAAACCTTCCCAGTTTAATAGCTGGAATACTTCTTCAAGCATGTAGTAAATAGCATAAAACAGATTGTGTCTCCATGCCTGACCTTTCTCTTTATAGTTAACTTCCTACTTCTCTTGTTGAGAATTAAGATAGCTGGGGTATCTCTGTAGATATTTTCAAAGTATTTACGTAAGCCTCCTGTACTGCTTGATTATGTCTCTATGAGTGCTGGTATTTCTACTCAATCAAATGCCTTTTCGTAATCTATGAAAGCCATGTAGAGAGGCTGATCGAACTTAGCCGATTTCTCGATTACCTGATGACATGGATGTGATCCATCGTAGAGTATCCCTTCTTGAAGCCAGCCTTTTCCCTTGTCTGACTGAAGTCTAGTGCTGCTCTTACTTAGAAAATTTTATACAATACTGGAAGTAAGCTAATGGGCCAAAAATTTTTCTATTCTTTGCCGTCTGCCTTTTTGTGGATTAGTGTAACGTTGTCCTTCTTTCAGTACTCTGGGACCCTTGAAGTAGATAGACAGTTCGTATAAAAGGACCGCCAGCTTTTCAAGCATGATGTCTCCTCCATCTTTGATTAGATGTACTGTTATTACGTCTTTTCCTACCACTTTTCGCCGTTTAATGTCTTGCAAGTCCCTTCTAACTTCATCGCTTGATATAGAAGGAGTTTATGTAACCTGTTCATTACTACTTTGAATGGAGGTATTGTGGCTGCTCTGGGTGCTGTACAGGTCAGTGTAGAATTCTTCTGCTGCTTTTACTATATCTTCAAAATCGCTGATGATATTACCCTGCTTATCTTTCAGTGCATACAACTTGTCTTGACCTAGGCCAAGTTTACTTTCTCACTCATTTCATGGTGCGTCTATTTTTTACTGCTTCATCAGTCTTTATTACGTTATAATTTCTAATATTCCTTACCTTTTTCTTGAGACAGTTTCGGGAATTCTGATTTCTAGATTTGGATACTTTCATTCTTTTGTGTTTCTTTATTAGGTACTTCGTTATTTGGGAGAGCTTACCTATTGGTTGCCTGGGTGCGTTACCTCCCCCTTCAACTGGCGCTTCCAAAGCCAGCCTGTTTACGGTTTCATTCATTACCTCTATGTCATCTTCATCTTTCTGTTCTAAGGCTGCATATTTGTTTGCAAGTATCAGACTGAATTGGTCTGCTTTTACCCTTACTGCGTCAAGGTTGGTCTGTTTCTTCTTGGCCTATTTTACTTTTCTTCTCTTAAAATTGAGGTGAATTCTAGACCTCACTAACATATGATCACTGCACCTTACCCTACCTAACACTTCTACATTCTGCCCCACGGAGGGAGCGGCAGAAAGTATGAAATCGATTTAATTTGTTTCACCATTCGCGCGTTTCCACGTCCATTTTCCGCTGTTACGCTTCGTGGAGAAGGTGTTCATTATTCGGAGTTTATTCCTTTCAGCGGATTGTACAAACATCTCTCCTCTAGTGTTCCTAGAATCAATGCCATGTTTTCCAATTGCTTGTTCACCAGCCTGCTTTTTCGCCAGTTTTGCACTGAAGTCACCCATTCCTACAGTATACTGAGTTTGCACTTTTCTGATCGCTAATTCAACATCTTCAAAAAACTGACCTATTTCATTATAATCATAACTGGAGGTAAGAGCGTAGGCTTGTGCTACCATTATTCTACACCTCTTATTAAGTTTTATTACGACTACTGCTAGCCTCTCATTAATGTGTAGACTTCGTCAATGTTACCCGCTATGTTATTATGAGTTAAGAATCCTACTCCGTCCTTCTTCTTATATGGAAGTCCTCTATAGTCTTATGTTCTTTGGTCCATGACGAAATGGTTAGATAATGCGCTAGAGAGCGACCTTGGAGGCGGAGAAGATTAAACATGTTTGAGACGGTTCTTCAATTACGCATTCCGGAGCAGCACGGAGGGCGGCGAGCTCTACAGCTGTCGATGATGTAAAATAAGTTGTCTTGAATTTTATGGCAACACGGAAGTGCCTTCAAACAAGATGACATGAACCAGTGCAAACACGAAGTATAACCTGTTGCCACAAGTAAAAACAAGTTGACCTCACACCTGGGAGGCACATATGACACACAAGTGGCTTCATACAAGGTTGTTTCCCGAACCAGTGCAAACGCTAAGTACAACTTGATAATGTAGAACAGGAACTACAGAAGGCGCTCGCACATTATTTGCCTCTTTTAGAAAGCCTATATGAAAAACAGCGTCAGCTGTTAGGTGGCAGTCCAGCTTAGCAGCTGATGGCTGTGTAGAAGTTGTTCTAGTGATGTGTTAGGCATAGTTATAGTGCGTTGACCAAAAGACCGTCTCAAATAATCATTGGAAGTTTGAAATAACCACAATAAGATGAAAGGCTTATGGATGCTTCGAGCATGACGTATCCAATGCGAAATCCCTTTAAAATTAACGCAACCACGAAATGCTACATCGTGGTGTCAGAACTTCACTCTGCCACCGTACTATTGGCGACCAGACCGAGATGTAGATGGCAGCACCGTCGCCTGAGTAGTTCGGATAGGCGTGTTGACTCCAGCAGAATAGCGTTTGTCTACTATCACTGCTAGTGTATAAAAAGAAGGAATAAGAGGAGTTCGTGGGAACATGCGAGGTACGAGACGCGCGGCACGGGATGGGCTGCAATAAAGACGAAGAGAAAGTGACGGTGACAACCACCATGGTGCGAACTCAAAAAAGAAAGAAAAGGAAAAAAAAGAAGAACGCCGGGGCTAGACTTGTGGAGTGTTCGGGACACGGTCGTTCTGAGTGCAGCTAAATCTCCGCCGGTGGTGTGGTCAAGTATCGCGCGGCGGCATTATAGTAAAACTCTTGCTTGGGCTAGTTGGTTCATGCTTGAAGTAGTAAAGGCAAGGCGCATGCTTGAAGACTACTTCAAGCGTGAACCAACTGCCCAAGCAAGAGTTTTACTTGAGCATATTTCTTCTACATTGGGCCATTTCTTTCAACAAAGCTTTCGCACCGATCCTGCCATTTTGTGCGTCAACCTGATCGCCGTCTCAGCTTGCCAGCCTCGAGTGGCGCCGGTCCTGTCGTTTGTGTTCTTCTTCCTGAGTCCTGGTCTTCTGTGCCTTGCCTTTACTACTTCAAGGTATTATATTGTTCGTTTCGTATTTTCGTTGTTCTTTTGACTTGAATATTGCTTCTTTTATTCTTCACCTTTCCATTTAGTGTGTGGCGAATTTAAGGCAATCAGACTAACCTGATGTCTCTTTCTTCTCCCGGTCAAGGGCATTCCCCTTGGCTAGCTTCTATCCCAGCCCGAGAGTGGCCGATAGCCACATTTTTACGCAATGGCACCAATAATGTCCCTGTGGTTCTAGTGCCTACTAATGGGGGAGCCCCCATATAGAAGAGGAACCCAAAAAAACATTAAGGTGGAGCTTCAGAAGGCCACTTCACCATCTTCCCCATTCCAGAAGATCACCGAGGTCCGCAAATTTGGCCGCCATGGTATTCTGTGCTGTTGGTCAGACCAAGAGTGCGTTCGAGACCTCCTCAACTGTTCCGAGTTTGCATCGAATCTGGTGAGCCCCTTTATTCCAGCACATCTTGCTTGCTCGAGAGGCATAGTTCGTGGGGTAGACGTGAGCCTGGACCCCTCAGAAGTATTATACTTGTTTTCAGTCGCGGGTACTGTTTCTGTATACCAATGCAGCCGAATTATTGAGAACAAGAAGTCACCTACGGAATTGGTGATTGTTACATTCGCCGGAAGAGTGCGTTCATCTGGATTTAAGGCATGGCCCTTGATATATAGAGTATAGCCACTTTCTCCACGACCACTATTGTGCTTGAAATTTTGGCGTTACGGGCACAGGATCAAAGGCTGTAGATCAGTTCCTCGATGCCCACTTTCCGGATAAAATCATGACAGCAAAGACTGTAAATCTCAGGAAGACAAATGTTGTCTATGTAATGAAGCTCACGCTGCAGGCTATTCGAATTGTTCTCCGAAGGAAAGAGAATTAAGAATAGTCGAAGTGGCGGAACGCAGGCGATGCTCACGTAGGGGACCAGCGACTGAGGTTCAAGGAAGAGCCGATGGCTATGCAAGCGTAACAGCCCGTCACACTGCTGGAGTAGATGTTTCTGTATCCAAGGCCATAGCAGACGCAGTAGAGAAAGTTACAGAAAAGGCTATGGAACGTCTTGCGGCAACTGTATTTGAGTCCTTGGCACAAATGCTGTCTAGTCAGCTAGCACAGTTCCTTAGTGCGGCCTCTACGGAGGTTCATCCATCCAAAGTTTCTAATGTTCTACACCTAGCTCAAAAGCAAACATCGTCACCCAATCCGTAAGGTGACTTTCCTTGTGCAGGACCTTCTACTCATGCAGAGAAAACGTGACCAGAACTACTAACAGATAATTATGAATAGTTCCAGCATGTAGACATGGAACTTAAGAGTCTGAAACGCACCAGACCTCCTCTACTTAAAGCGCGTTCGCTTCTAGCAGAAAAGCCATAGTACTCGCTGGTGACTTTAACACTCAACATTTGTTTAACACTCAACAAACTGATTTAGGGGGAAAACGCCTGTGGGATTGGATTCTGGATAATAATCTATCCTGTTTATATTCAAAAGTTGCTACGTTTGTTCGCGGCCAGTCTCAGTCGGTCATAGATCAAACTTTTTGCAGCTCGTCTCTAACTCTATCCTCGTGGAATACCATAGACTGCGCTACAAACAGCCATCACCTTCCTATTTTGTTTGGGATTGATTTCCCTGTGATTTCTTTCAGAAGAAAAAGTACCATATTTGTGAACAATTACAAATTTCAAAAGGACTTGAAGTCTACGATGCTTTCCCGTACGAATGTGCAAGAGAATGTTAAAGATATGAGCCTCTGTGCAGTTTTAAAACGTTCCTTGAAGAATACAGCTTTTAATTTAACCTCTGACACAGGTAAATATTTCAGTCCGAGGTTGAATTCAGAATGCACGCGCGCTCACCGAAAATGAAAAGTTGCCTGGAAGAAACTTCTTTCTAATTAATGTCCAGACAATTGATTACCAATTTATTGCTGCATCTTTCAAGCGTACGATAGCTCAAGCCAAAGATGTGTATGATATGAGTAAATTCATTTATCTGTCTAAATATACGAACAGATAAGCCCTCTTTAGATTTTTTACGCTCTCGAAAGATGATTCCTATTCCAGCAAATATTAACTATTTTGTCCTTTCGCCACGTGAATTGTCCGAATTATTGGAAAATATTGGAAAAGGATTAGAAAACAGATTCACTTCAATAGTTCTACCGTACCTGTTGAAACCATTAAGGCTAGAGGAATTTAGGGAAGTCACATTACAATAACTTGCGGATTTTGTTCGCTCTCTACCGTCTTCAGCGCCAGGTCCAGATGGTGTTACCACAGCCATGATAAAAATCCTGCATGAATTATCCCTGCAAGAAACTTTGAATATGGTAAATTACTCTCTAAAAATGCCTGAAGACCTTCAGAATGAGAAATTACTAACGTAATTTCAATACTTGAAAAACAGGGCGGTGGATATAATTTATATAATATGATGAAAATAAAATAACTAATGAAAAAGAATCCGCTGCACACTTGCCCCACCCGAGGTTCGAATCCGAGTCGACAACGTGCGAGTCGATAGTATAACCGCGAGACCTTTATATCTCCATACAAATTATTGGGAAAAGCGAATTGCTGCACGATGGGTTGCCAAGCTAGGAAGGTGTGAGACTGGGCTAGTTGACATTCCATATTGATAGATATGTGGTTGTGATCGCATGCACGAGGTTATGTATTCATTCTTATTTGTAATAAAACGCCATTAGGAAGTCAGCGCTTGTCCGTGTCTCTTCTTGTATTCTGAGTCTGCGTTCGCGCTGGTTATATCAATATGCCAAGCAAGTCCCGAAATATATCTTCTGCAGACTCCACACACCAAGTTTCACCCAAATGAAACCAACACACTTATTTTGACGAGAGCATTACTTTTCTCATTCTAGACATATTTTGATGTGGCAGGATGATTTCACATTCCAATTATTATCCCTTAAGTATCACAAAGCCAGTGTGGTGTAGTAGTTATACCATTTGGTTTCAACTTGAATGTCCATTGTTTCGTTCATGGTTGTCCCCGCCCCAGATAATTTTTTTTTACTTTTCTTCGTTTCGTGTCAGAACCTAGGCGTTATGAACGAACGAATACGAACCGGGTCATTCCCTAAACCATGTTTATTGGTAGAAATAAATTTAAATACCGAATCACTACATTGAGCCTATTTTGATAACCGAAATCGCTCAAAGCAAATCACCTCAGCGTGCACATTCCATTCTAATCGCAGGTGGCTTAACTGTTTCATTGGGGTGCAACGTCGCTGTCATTCTAAGACTACCACGTGGCGAAAAAAGAAGACCACAAAAATTCATGGAACTTGCCTAATAAGCCAGAAAACGAAAGAAAATATAGAAACGTTCGTATATATCCTATAGACACTCGCGAGCCCTTTTCTGTAAGGCATTATTGACAGCCAGGCACCGCTTATTGGTTGGTCTACGTTAAGCGCAAGTGTTAACAACGAAGTTTTTGACAGCCTATTCATCATCATACGTGAAACCACATGCACGGCCCACAACATCCATTATAGCTGCTAGACTACTTCGCCTAAAGGCACCACACTACTTAAACGGTGCTCCAATTTATCGTTCATTCCCGCAAGTGAACTTCTACCACCAATAGTTTCCATCGCAGGGTCCGTCCTCAGACAAAAAGCAATCTTTCCATTCTGCGTTGTGCAACCGAAAAAATAAGTGCATTCACGAGACTGACTTCGTTCTGACGCAGTGAAAGTTTGCACCAACAATCATTTTTTGGGCTCGGTACAAACACCACAAACATGAGAATAATCAACGTTATTGTCCATAAGTGGTAATGCGTAAGTGCCATGTCTGGCTCTTTCGGCCTCCCATGCGCCAGCACACAGTTCCTTTTTGACGATGGAATCATAACTGCGCAAAGGCATCCTCGCTTCTCCTTCGTTCTCTTCCTCGCATTCAAGATGGTGTGCCGTGAACACACTCAAGCATGCACCGCAAGTACACGTGCAGCGCGATCTCGAAAGAAAAGCACACGCTGATGAGAAGGATCGCGCCACACTGATTGCCACTTGCACGCCGCGCCAGTTGAAGCGAGAGCACGGGAGAGAGAAAGGAAGCAGAAGAGTGCGCTGCAGCCTATTTATTACATCACATGTGTACACACATCTTCAGCGCGGGGACCTTCGGGCGTTCTTCGGGTCGTTAACCACACGCAATCCGCGATCGAAACTTGCGGCGGCCAGGGCCAGCAAACGACGAAACAACAAAGCCGCAAAGGGCGTTTTGAGAGACCCGGCGATAGAGCGAGAGGAAGGGACGAGGCTACATGCACGCGTACAGCGATCGCGGTGAGCGCGCCAAAACGATGGCTCCTAGCAGCGCGTATACGCCGCCCGAAGCCGCGGTTGTTGCTGGCAAGGACAGAGCGGAGGCAGCAGTAACATGGGCAACATCAGCAGCAACAGCATCGGGAGCAGAGCAGTAGCCGAAGCGGCCACAGAAGCCGCAGCACGTCGCCCCCTCTCTGCTAGTGGACGACGCTGCTGTGCGAGGAAGCAGGAATTAAAGGCAATCCAGTGGGCGGCAACAGATCGTGACGGCTGCTCGGCTACCGTTGGATGCCTGCGCTGCCTGCTTCTTCTTGTTCTGCTTCTGGTGCTGGCGGTGCTGCCGATGCTGCCGGCTTGGGCCGCCGTGCCGAGTTTCGCTTTCCCGGGGACGAAGAGGTCAACTTCCTTCCCGGGGCCGGGTCACGGACGAAGCAAGTCTGAGGTGCTGTGGTGTTTCTCGCGAGACGGTATATATGCGCGCAGGTGCCGGGCACTCACTTCACGCTTTTTGCTTTTTTGTTTTAATTTTTTCTCTCCTTGGAGCGGCAGGGGAAATGCGTCGCCGACACGACCAGACGTGGTCAAAAGGACGGCTACGATTTCTCGCACCAAAATGAGCCGTGCAGCATCATGAACCAAAAGCTAAAGGATGCGCTTATAAAAGGAGGTCTTGCACCGGCGGCACATCTTCCCGATTTGAGCTGCATGGTGGTTTGCATCGTGGTGCGATGTCGACCGTTTCAGTCACCAACAATAATCCCAAGCTGAACGTGAGACAGCGCATGTATACGGCGCGGAGTTAGCTGTCACATTGGTGCGAGTACTTAAAAGAAGAGCCGAATTTCTCGTTAGTTTTAGGCAAGAAAAAAAGTTGTCTAGTTCAGCGCGTTCTTTTATAGAGTGGTCATCTATATGTGCGTTATCTGAGGCTACAGGGAAGAGTGAGCATGTGAATTTTCAGCGAATCCTGCTAAGAAGTCTGGTAAGGGTTGAAATGTTGCGGAATAAATTACAATGCATTTGATATCTAAGTGTACAGGGACATTCTCCATGATGCAGTCTAGTCATTTCGTTATTCTTGCACACAATCTCTAACATATGTAGGGAGAGCTATTAATTTTCATTGAGAGCAACTACTAGACAAGAACAAGAGGAGAACACTGGTAATCAAACGCAAATAAGCCGGCATCCTCAGCGGTGCTTAATACACCGTTGTTTGCATGATAAATGAATCTGAACCTCTCTCCCTTCAATGCGTGTGAGCAAATGCATATTACACCTAGAGCTTTAAAAACCACAACAGTGGCCCGACAAGACGATCTGAGCTGATCGCAGGCTGTATGCGTCCAAGCATTGGGCAGGAAAAACGCGGTAATGTTGAAAATTTGAATTGCTGCCCTTCATAGCGCACGACCCCAAGACTTTATTTATTTCATACCAATATGTACTTCGATACGTCGGAGTCTCGAATCGTGTCACGATACTGGATCCCTTACTTAATGTACATATGGCGAAAAAATATTTTAAATTATCATCAGCTCGACACATCGTCGACAATGTTAGTTCAGCCTGCAACAATGATCTGCGGCAAGGCCATTTAACCCAGTGCGCATTCATTCGCTTTCTTGTTGGGGTTGCGACATGTAGCTAGAG
The DNA here is from genome assembly GCF_050947875.1 of Dermacentor variabilis. Classification (NCBI taxonomy): domain Eukaryota; kingdom Metazoa; phylum Arthropoda; class Arachnida; order Ixodida; family Ixodidae; genus Dermacentor; species Dermacentor variabilis. Next base: position 56,993,601 of record NC_134572.1, on the reverse strand, counting down.
CCACGGGTGCGAATGAAGAACAAAAAGAGAGAGAGAGAAACTTACTTTTTGAGGGACTCTTAATCTGAGTCGTCATTGTCCGAGTTAGCTTGAGCGAGTTAAAAGGACTGAAGAAGACAGGATTTCGGAACAAAAGGGTTGGAGACACACAGTATTAGAACGAACCCATACTGTAGCTATGGCACGAAGCAATGTGACACAGCGAGTGCTAAATAATACGGGAGTCTGGCACGTCACGTGATTAACCTTGTTTTTCACTGGCTGCTACGTCATACGAAGTTGTTGCGTCGTCAGCGTTACTTAAGTGGTCATGGCGAAAGTGTCCCTGTAGGGGCCTTCTAGTTGACGGTTCAGTTGTAGCTAAATAGGAGCCAGTTTGCCACTAATAATGGCAACATTTCTTCCCGCCGCTTGAGTGTTCACAGACCAGGAGAAATTAACCTAGTGTTTGGAAAGAAGGCAATCTTAATTAATACGGAAGTGCACTTTGCCGGCACTGAAACTCCCACATCTTGGCTTTGGGCGACCGACCGATTAATTTATCAATGGTAGGACATAAACCTGTGCCAGGAGAAACTCATACCAGCTAGATAGCACGGCAGTTGGGTGGCAGTAAAGGATTGATCGCGCACAAAAGCCGCACGTTGCAACAGGTGCACAAAGGCGCTCGTTCTTCTTCCTGCCAGTTCAGCAAAAAAAAAAACAATGGCAAGGCAATGGAAAAACAACTTTCTTAATGACTCTTGTGCAAGTGCAGCACACTCGAGCCCTCACTCTCAGTGAAAACTCTCTCTGCAACCAACAGCTGGGCTCACTGAGAGACTTCAGCACGAGTGTCGAAGTGCCGAGCGGGGAAGTGGATGAAAGAAGCAACTTCGAGTAGGGGGCTGTGGACAACTTAAAAAATAGTTCTTGCACTTGAATAAAAAATTAAAACATAACAGCCACATGAATCCCATAAGAGTAAAGAGCGCTCTCTAATGCGCTTTGTATCATATGTTACTCAGACCAGTGGGCGGGGATGACAAAAGGAGATGCATCTTTCTTATTCATGTAACAAGTCCTAATTCATGTGACATTCTTATGCCGCTAGTCGAGTTTAATTGTTTTACTATTCTTATCATCAGCAATAATGTTTAGCAGGAAACCTTTGTTGCCCCTGAGCCAACAAGCGATATTAAAGAGGAATAGATAAGGGATAAGTGTTCTTTAGATTCTTTCTTTATGTTTTTATTATAATTGCTTTTTTGTTGCGTAACGAATTTGGGACTTTCGCATAGGTGGCTTTGTCGTAGCCGGCTTTCCCATGCTTCTACATCGGTATAAAAGAAATGCATATCAGAACAGTCACTCGTATATTGTAGATAAAAGCACGTTTCGCATAAAATCACGAAATTGAGCACGCGTTGTTCCCAACTAGAAACGCACCATAAGCGGTTGATCGAAGTGCGTTGTTGTCCCGAAGCACCGCAGCGGCCGCTTCACTCATCCAGCCATGGTTCTCAGTGGCGGCATCTTTCCGCCGCCTGCCACTTCCGTGCCAGTTACCACGTAAGTCGCGCTTTTTCATTCCGCGATCCTGGCACATTCTCTGTCAGGATGGCCTTCACATAGAGGAGTGGCTCGGTATATACGAGTGCTTTAATCAGCACTACCGGTGGGACGAGTACTGCCGTCGTGCTGGCAAATGCAGTTTTCTACTTAGGTGAAACATCATCTCTACTTCCAGACGCATGGTGGCTATTTATATACCTGGGAGGTTTTGAAGCAGGAGTTCCATTGCCTTTTTGGAAAGCCATCCAGTCGCTTTTATGAGTGCGATTCGAATCACTTGTTATTCCTTGTGGGCAAATGAAATTCAGGGATCAATAGTATCATCATTATCGCAAACCTATTTTTATGTCCGCTGCAAGACGAAGGCCTCTCATTGCGATCTCCAATTACTCCTGTCCTGCGCCAACTGATTCCAACTTGTGCCTGTAAATGTCCTAATTTAATCACTCCACCTCGTTTTCTGCCGTCCTCTACTGCGCTTCCCTTCTTTTGGCACCCTATTCTGTAACTCAACTTGTCCACTTGTCATCTATCCTGCGCATTACAAGGCCTGCCCAGCTACATTTCTTTCTCTTCATGTCAATTAGAATATCGACCATTGCCGTTTGCTCTCTGATCCACTCCACTCTAGCTCTTCCTTTCTCTTAATGTTACGCTTAATATTATCCATTCAATTGCTCTTTGCATTGTCCTTAACTTGTTCTCAAGCTTCTTTGTCAACCTCCAAGTTTCTGCCCCATATGTTAGCACCGCTAGAACGCAGTAATCGTACACCTTTATTTTCAATGGCAGCGGTAAGCTGTCAGTCAGGATCTGGCAATGCCTGCCGAATGCACTCCAACACATTTTTATTCTATAAATTTCCTTCTCATGATCAGGGGCCCCTGTGAGTAATTGAGGTAGGTAAACGTACTCCTTCATAGGCTGCACAGGTTGAGTAGCGATGCTGAACTCTTGTTGCCTTGCCCGGCTAGTGATCATTACCTTTGTCTTCTGCATATTAATATTCAACCGCGCTCTTACACTCTCTCTGTTAAGGTCCTCAACCATTTGTTCTAACTCGTGCCCAGTGTTGCTGAACTGGACAATGTCATCTGCAAACCGAACTTTGCTGAGATATTCGGCGTTGATCCTTACCTCTAAGCCATTACAATTTCATAGCTTCAATACTTCTTCCAAGCACGCAGTGAATAGCATTGGAGAGATTGTGTCTCCTTGTCTGAACACTTTTTTTTATAGTTATCTTCCTAGTTATCTTGTTGGGAACTAAGGTAGCTGTGGAATCTCTGTAGGTATTTTCCAAGAAATTTGCGTAAGCGTTCTGTATTCATTCACTACGTATAGTAGTTCTACTGAATTAAATGCCTTTTCGTAATCTATGAAAACCATGTAGAGAAGCTTATTGTACTTTGTACATTTCTCGATTACCTGATTGATGACATGGATGTGATTCGTTGTAGAGTATCCCTTCTTGAAGCCAGCCTGCTCCCTTGGTTGACTGAAGTACAGTGTTGCCCTTAATCTATTATAGATTACCTTGGTGAATATTTTATTTATTACTAGATGTAAGCTGGATGGGCCAATAATTTTTCAAATCTTGAACGTCTCCCTTTCGGGGGTCATTATAATTTTGGAATTCAAATTCTATGGGACCCTTGAAGTAGATAGACAGTTTGATAGATACATAGACAGATGAGCCGCCAGTTTTGAAGCATTATGTCTTCCTCTTCTTTGATTAACTCTACTGTTATTCCATCTACCCCTGCCGCTTTTCCCCGTTTCATATCTTGCGAGGTCCTTCTAACTTAATCGCTAGTTATAGAAGAAGCCTCTGTAGCTTGTTCATTACTACTATGAATGGAGGTATCGTGGCTGCTCTGGGTACTGTACAGGAATTATTTCGCTGCTTTGACTATATCTTCAAGATTGCTGATGACATTATCCTGCTTATCTATCAGTGCACACATCTTGGTTTGTTCTATGCCAAGGTTTCTTCCCCCTTATTTCATGCTGCGTTCATTTCTTACGGCTTCTTCAGTCTTTCTCACGTCGTTATTTTGAATATCCTTTATTTTCTCCTTGTTGATCAATATTGACAGTTCCGCGAATTCTATCTGATCTCTTCAATTGGGCACTTGCATTCCTTGTCGTTTCTTTATTAGGTCAGATGGGAGGGCTTACCTACTGATTGCATTGGTGCCTTACCTCCCACTTCGATTGGTGCTTCTGAAGCCAGTCTAGTTACGGTTTCACCCGTTACCTCATTACGACTACAAAAGCGCTACGACCAAGCCGCAGACGTAGCCTATGTGGACACAGCGGAATACCCCAACCAGAACGCCATGGTGGCCTTCGTAGTCGCGGGCTCGCAAAACCGCCTCGCCGCGACCGTAACAATACTCACCACTCATCCCGAAAAAGGAAAAGAAATGGCCATCGCTTTGGCCTACGCCTCTACCTGTGCACACTGCATCATCAGCGGTTCAAAAACGGCCATTCACAACTACACAAGGAAACTGATAGCACCCGAAGCGCATAAGATACTCTCCGGCACTCCTCCCTCAAGGCAACGCTGCGTCCAGATTATCTGGGCCCCTGGTCACTCAGGTCTGGCTGGAAACGAAGCCGCTCACGATGCTGCCCCAGCTCTCGCACACCGGGCGCATCATCCTTCTCATGCGTCTGCCGATCCTGACCAGCCCTCTGTTCAGCCTCGCGGTCACGCACGGGACCGAATGGTCACATTCAGAGAAATCCTCATCCACTCCCGCCCAAAGCGGTTACGCTATATACCCCCCAGCACACAAAACGCTGAATAAACCTCAATCCACAACTTGGCGACTACTTCAGACGCGAACTTTCCCAAACCCAGTGCTATACAACCGCATTTACCCCGATGCATACTCCCCACTCTGCAAAGCGTGCGAAGCCCGCGCAGATCTCGATCACATTATCTGGCAATGCCCCAAAACCTGACATAACAACACCCACAGCACTAACCCTACACGCATCATAACTACGGCCGAGCAGTCGGAGACTTTGCTGCTCAGCTTAGACCCAGAAGAGCAGCTCTGGGCCGTCCGGATGGCCGAAGACGACGCCAGAAAGCAAGGAATGGCCGCCGTCTGAAGAAGGGGGGGACTGGGTGTTAGTCTCCCAACCCCCGCCACCTCTGGACCCCATCAAAGACACAATAAAGTTTTATCTCTCTCTCTATGTCATATTCATCTCTCTGTTCTAAGGCTGCATATTTGTTTGTAAATGCCAACCTGAATTGGTCTACTTCTACCCTTACTGCGTCTATAGTTGGTCTGTTTCTTTGTGGCCAATTTTACTCGTTCTCTCTTTAAATTAAGGTGAATCCTAAACCTCACTAACCTACGATGACTGCTCCTGTACCCTACCTAACACGTCTACATCCTGCCCTATGCTGGGATCAGTAGAAAGTATGAAATGTATTTGATTTCTTGTTTCACCATTAGGGCTTTTCCACGTCCCCCCCTCCCCCCCCCACTTCCTGCTGCTACGTTTCCTGAAAAAGGTGTTCAGTATTCCCAGCTTATTCCTTTCCACTAATTCTACCAACATCTCTCCTCTAGCGTTCTAGAATCGACACCATAGTTGCCAATTGCTTGTTTGCCAGCCAGCTTACTAATATAATTTCTTTCCGTTCCCTTTTCGTCCCCTTTTCCCTTTCCTTACGTTTTTCTTCCTGGTTCCCCTTGCCCTGGTACAGGATAGCAAACCAGGTGAAACTTACTGCTTCTTTATTTTTTCTCTTCCTATCTCATCTAGTTGCGAGATTACCAAGGTAAGAGCTCATTGCCCCGCACCACCACGAAATATTTGTTCCATTTGATCACTAATTACACAAAACACTCTTTATAAAGCGTACTTGCAAAATATATTGTAAAGCTGATCAATCTGGCCTACTGATTGCATTGGTGCCTTACCTCCCACTTTGGTCCTTCTGAAGCCAGTATAGTTACGATTTCACCCGTTGCCTCATTACGACTACAAAAGCGCTACGACCAAGCCGCAGACGTAGCCTATGTGGACACAGCGGAATACCCCAACCAGAACGTCATGGTGGCCTTCGTAGTCACGGGCTCACAATACCGCCTGGCCGCGACCGTAACAATACTCACCAGTCACCCCAAAAAAGGAGAAGAAATGGCCATCGCTTTGGCCTACGCCTCTACCTATGCACACTGCATCATCAGCGGTTCAAAAACGGCCATTCACAACTACACAAGGACACTTGTCTTGCACAAGGGCCAGTTCGTTGTCGTCTTTCTTTGCAGTACCGTTTCTGTTCTTCAGCGGACGCATGTGGCTATATTGAAGTTTATTCTTTGTAGTTTGTCAAATCAATTTACAATATTGCGCGCAAGAATAATCTGCGAAAGTTTTTTCCACACAATTCTCTATATGCGTTCTCCTGGGGCATTAATGAATCATAAATGTTTTAGTAACAAAGGTGAAGTTAATTAGAAACACTTTTCCTACACTTGTAAAGTTCCATATAATAGTTTAGCTCCCAACAAAATGCCAATGCAATATGTCTGCGTAGATACTGCTGAATTCTAAGTGAGACCAGTTGCATCAGACAATAAAATTCGTCATGTAGCTATATATTGCGCAGAATCTCAACAGAGTAAGTGTATGGGGTACACGACATTACAGCACTTGTACGCTTTATATTTTAAGCTTTGATGAAGTACCTATGTATAACTAGTGTATGTTACCTCTTTGTTGACTTTCATTTTTGTTAGATTCCTCTTTTCAGCGCCTGGATTCGGTATAGATGAACATTCACATCTCACCAAAGCCTACCGCATATCGCGAAGAGGCAGGCATCGGTGGTCGGGTGTTACGATGAGTACATAGATATCTGTAATGTGATTTTTCCTGGTAAGTACCGAGGCTGGCCACACTTCTTTACATTACACCTCCTGTGGCGTCCCACAGGGCTGCGTACTCAGCCCTATCTTGTTTAACTTCATATTTATTGGTCACCTTGATCACCTTCCAAGCACAGTTAAATTATCAATGTACACGGATGACACATGGATGGATGGATGGTGTTCGGTATGGTCGTGGCACCGTGGGTGCTACCTCATCCCCTTCCCCTCTCATGGTCGTGGCACCGTGGGTGCTACCTCATCCCCTTCACCTCTCATGGTCGCGGCACCGTGGGTGATACGTCATGCCCTTACCCTCTACTGGCCGGACCCCACGGCGCCGGAGAGGTCATTCACCCGACCTTCTCCCCAGATTCGTCAAAAAGAGGATCGACTTCTCCTGCCCGTGCTCGGTATTGCAGGAGGAGGGGCCCTCTCTCCATGCCTGTCACGTGTCATCGACAGAAGCAAGATTCCGCCCACACTTGTAGAGAGCCTGTTTAAGGGGCTCCGAAATGTACTTTTGAGAGACTTCATACTTCATACTTGATGCTCTTCTTATTTTCTTTCAACTACCTTTGAATAAACAGTGCAAGTTTCGCACTAGCAAATCGTCTCGCCCCTGCTTTGTCGCCATGATCTACCGGATGCCTGCAGCCCGCCGACAACGCCACGCTACCCAGTAAGTAATGTCGGTCGAGCTTCGATAGGCAGGCGCCGCTACTTCTCGGCAGCAGTACGGTACGCTACCCTGGAGCACGCAACAATGGATGGATGTGTGTTGTTTAGTGGCGCAAGGGCCAGGTATGGCCAAAGAGCGCCATGACTGATAATGTTGTGTTAAGCGCTGATTTGTGAGTTGCGATGGTGGGATGTAACATGGCTGTAAAGTGGCCTAAAATCAATCAGTGTCATGGAAGTGTAAAATAGTATATAGTATAAAATTATGATAGTGATACATGTAGTGGTCTGTGGATATAATACGCGTGATAAGTGATCATGGAGCTAAAATGCAAGAATATGTAAATAGCGCCTATGCTTCCGGGGGGCCTTTGAGCCCAAAGGCTGGGAGGCAGGTGTTTTCTTTTATTGCAGTTACCGCAGCAGAAACCTCTGTTAAGAGGCTGTGCTACGGATTTCCTGGGGCTATAACACGAAAACTACGTATATCTTTTAAAAATTGAAGCAAGTATTGGTATTCAAAGAGAGGTTCTATGCCTATGAACATTTGAGGATGGAGGGGAATTCACTGCCGGTGTGGTAATGGAAAATTATTTTTCCTATTTGCGTCTAATTCCCTGCATTGCATCAGGATGTGAAGCACGGTAAGTGGCTCACCACATTTATCACACATGGGTGGATCACCACCGGACAAGAGGTATGCGTGTGTGCTGAATGTGTGTTCTATCCTGAGTCTGCAAAGTGTTACTTCTGTATAGCGGTTCTTTGATACCGGCAGCCAGTTGCCAAGGTACGGCTTGATAACATGTAGTTTATTTCCCGTTTCTCTGTCCCACAAGCGCTGCCAGAAAGCCCTTAGATTTTTCCTTATTGAGGGCTTGAGGTCCATTACAGGGACAGTCACGGAAGTGTTGGAAGCGTTCGTGTGGACGAATGTGGCTAGCTGGTCAGCCAGCACTTTTCCATCTATCTCTCGGGGCCCCGGCACCCAGCATACCACGATATGCTGCTTGGACACATAGGTGGTTTGTAATGCTGAGTAAAGACCCAGTTGAAAATGACAACAGAGGTTGTGTTCAGTACTACAGAAATTTCTGTTGTACAACAGGATTTTTCTGTAGTAACTACAGATTCCTGATGGATCGACAGACTTTTCTGATGTACAACAGACATTTGTTGTTGCTACTACAGAAGTACAGTCTGTCGTATGTCTGTTGTTACAACAGAAAGCTGAAGCTCTACAACAGATTTTTGTAGTACTACAGAAAAATTTGTCATCACTACAGGCACCCTGTTGTCCCAACAGAAATGCTCCTGAAGTAACCCGAAAAACTTCTGTAGTGCTACAGAGAGCTGTTGAAATACTACAGAAACCTATTGTGGCAACAGGCCCCCAATTGTCACAACAGAAGTGTTCCTGATGTAATGCGACCAACTTCTGTTGTACTACAGAAAAATGTTGTACGACAGAAACCTATCATTGCAACAGGCCCCCAGTTGTCATAACAGAAGTGTTCCTGAAGTAATGGACAAACTTCTGTTGTACTACAGAGAACTGTTCCACAACGGAAACCTATCGCCGCAACATGTACCCAATGATGACAACAGAAGTGCACTGAAATTGTGTGATGCGACAAGCTTCTGTAGTGCCCGGTTGAAAAAGACAAGAGGAATTCCTGTCGCAACTACAGAAATTCTGTTGTACCACAGAAGTTGTTGACATTTCTTAATTGGGAGACATTTCTGACGTTATGACAGAGATTCTGATTTCGCAACAGAAGCATTCTGTCGCGACAACAAGAGTTCTAAAGTCGGAACAACAGCTTTATATCCTGAGAGCGACTCCGACGTTATGACACCAATTCTGACGTCGCAGCAGAAACATTCGGTCGCGGAGGCCAAGAGTTCCGAAGTCGCAACAGAAGCGCTTTCCGTCGCGGTCCTTTAAAATTGTATGTTTTCGCATCGGTAGTGTACACTGTACTTTTCTCTTGCGCGGTATTCAATCGCGCTTCTCTGAAGCCGGCGATGCTGATGGCACCGACACCGGTATTAAAGTCTACGTGGCGAATAGTTATAATTGTGCCGTGACGACGCGGCACCAGCAACGCCCTACCGGCCTCCTCAAAATCGGTGGCTGATCAAAATCATACCATCTGCGGGAATGGCTGCGTATCCGTTTTTTTTTTTTTGGGGGGGGGGGGGGGAGTAAGATGTGGCACACAGGCCTGTGGACTTACATGTGCTGTTACACTGACACATTAGTTAATTACCCAGGAATATTTCACAAGCTTATGCGAAGCGGAAAAGAAGATTTGGGTTGTTCCACAAAGTTGCGTGAAAAGCTGTCTCGCTCGGGTCTCATTAATCTGGTACAGTGCTACCGTGAGAAGCCAGTATGCTGTCAGAAAGAACTCTCATCCACGAATGTTTGTGTAGCTATTTTGCATTGAACACACGAATTATATGCGCGCTCAAAAGTGTAAAGAACGAGAGACAACTGTCGAAACTAGCAGTAACAACCCTAAAAGTCAACGTTGTCTATTTCTGAATTTCTTATTTAATATGGATATCGTACATCAAAATCGATGTTCTAGCACTGCACGATGTACCTGTCGATGGTACGAACACTCTTGCTCTTCTAGAGATGCGGCACTTGACGCGGTGGAGTGATAGCCGATCTTGGCTCTCAAAATGCAAATGTAAACATCAGCGCATCAGCACGTCGTACTATTCACATGGCCAATACGTACGCTCGAAAATCATGTCAGGGGTAGTGCAGTGGTAAGATGCCGGGCTCGGAATCGTGAGGTCGCATGTTCGAATCGTAGACGAAGACGTTTTTTTTTTCTAAATTTTTTTTACTTTTATGTTTTTCTTTTATGTACTAACAAATTTACATAACCTTACGGACGTCTCTGTCAATTTTTAATTAAATATTGATCAAGAACTACAGAACTTTCTACTACAGGACGTCACACTACAGACAACAGAACTACAGAACCAACGTCCCAAAATACGACAGACTGCAAAAATTTCCTGTTGTGTTTTTCAACTGGGGAGATACAATGATAGGGTTTTGATATTTTTTGACAGTTTTCAAAGTGTTGACGACGCTCAAAGAATCTGTGTATATAACTGCCTTTTGGATATTAAATTCTTTAATGTGTTTAACGGCGGCCAATATCGCGTAGGTCTCTGCCGTGAAAATACTTGTGCTAGGGTGCATAACACCGGAATCCGAAAAGGATGGACCGACCGCCGCGTAAGAAACGCCAGAATAACACTTCGATGCGTCTGTAAAAAAATCAGGAGAGGAGTATTTGTGCTGCAATTCGAGGAAGTGCATTCGGATATGCGCGACAGCCGCGCGCTTTGTAACAGCTACGAAAGATGTATCACAATGTATAGGTTGCCACTGCCAGGGCGGGGGCCGTATAACAGTGGGCATAAGGTGGTATTCAAGCAGTGGAACCCATGTTTCTTCAGCTATGTCTCTAACACGCAGTGAGAAAGGCTTTGCCACTGTGGGCCGGGACGGATGACACATGGGTTTAGGCTTCTGGAGTGACACGCTTACAGGTGCGTGCGAGGCTCCAAAAAGCTGCCACGGAGACTACACTTTACATCCGCAATCAAGGTTTGGATATTTTATCTGAGGAATGTGCACTTGTGGAGTTTACGCATAAGCTCATGACGCACTACAGCGTATTAATCAATGGGCAGATTATACTGTATGTTCGGTCATACAAATTGTTGAGTGCGATAATTGACTGAGACATGTCAGGAAAACCCTATGTAGTATACATGAAAACTAGTTAACAGGCATGTCACCTTTCGAAGATGTTCGCTGGAATGACCTGGAGAATATCCGCAAGCGCTATGCTGCAACTATACAGGGTAATTTTTCTCAGTTTTTTATGGTAAAGCTTGCCAACATTAACCAACTCAAGTAAAACAAGCCTACGTGTTACACAAAGTGCTTAGGCCCAATCGCTCGGGATTTGTCTAGGTTTTCCTCGAAGTGCGCCAACGGCGTCAATTATTTCAATGGCTATAGGCCGCGTCATCAAGAAGACCCACATCGCAGTTGAAGCACTAAAGGTTCATCTAAGGCACATTGCCCACACTCATTGCCACCATCTAGCCTCTCTATACCTGGGGAGAGACCACGTACCTCGTTCTGCCGAACAATAGCCGCACATCGGGAGGCCATCTTGTTTCACACCTGCCGCGAGGCCTTCAACTCCTCCTGGGTGCCTCATTCAGATAAAAATCAACTTGACAATGTCTGGCGTCCAGAAAAAAGCAGATATGTCATCGCCGGATCTTAAACAGCTTACCTTAATCCTAATACATGGGAAGTACTGGAATCACGCCCACATGTACACCGATCCCTCCGTCCTGCTGAACAGCTCTACCGTGGCTGTCGTCATTCCAATAAAAGCCACCACTATCATGTTGAAAACACCTCACGCGACAAGGTCAATGGCAGCAGAACTCGCAGCACTTCGAGTCGCGCTACACTTTATTAATGACTAAACAACACACAGATGGTGCATATTTCTGGCACTCGAAGACGGTACTGCAATGTTTACTGGCAGTCTTACGGTGAAGTCTGCATGAATAGCTGGTGTTCGAAATTAAACTAAGGACATTCAATCATTTTTCAATGGCCAGCGAGTCACTGAGCTATTATCGGTAATGAACGTGCCAGTCAAGGTACTTGTTTAGTTCATGTAGAAGACCACCGCCTATCCTGCTGTCTAGAACAGATGCAGCAAGGATGATCCGCTTACTTTAACGCCAATGCACCACATTACAGTGGAATGAACCGCATTTTATGCAAGCCCGTTTATACACCCTGGATGTAACCTTCGGGCTTCTACTTCCACCAATAATTCCCCGAACAGACACGACCTTTTCTGTGTATATAGGCTATGGTTGGGCGTCGCGTTTACCAATGGCTACGCGTTCTGCATAGGAATGGCTGACACTGCAGCACGTGGTGATTACGGTGATGAATAAACAATTCGGCATGTTCTATTCCAGTTCCCACAGTACAGTATGCAAAGACAATCGTTTTCCGTCGTGCTCAACCAGTTAGACGGCCAGCCTCTGCCGGAAGAAACAATTTTTTACAACATCGACGGGACTTAACATCACATCAGAAGGCCGTGCAAGCGCTACTGTTCTTTTTCGAGACCTAGTGGCCTGTGGGAACGCCTGTAATTGGAACTCCTTTTTCTGTTACCGCTCCTGTTCTTTTTTCCCCCCTCTCTCTCTCTTTGCCCTCTTTCCAGCCCCTATATCCTCTATCCCCGTGTAGGGTAGCAAACCGGAAACACGCCTCTGATTAACCTGCCTGCAGTTTCTCTCGCTCTTTATGCCTTACAACAATAACAGTCGCGTCTAAGTCACATTAACAAAGCAGGTTACTCTGAAATCGAAGACGTCGAAAGTGTAACGTTTTGGTAACATCCCGGACAACGCTTCTAAAATTGTTCACGCGGTAATGACGTGACGACCTCAACGCACGTTCAGCACTACAAGCATTGCTATTAAAGACGACGGCATAGATTTTTCCTGTGGTATGAACAGAGGTGAAGGGTTAAGGCTGAGTGCAGGGCACTGCGACATTCGAGCAGACAGTCTCTCCAGTAGGTACGACATACACCAGATCGCGGCACAGAAGACCACGTTTAGAAAATAAAGGGAGCGATAGAACAAGAAACGATCAAGAGCGCCCAGTCACGCTGTCTTCCCGCGATGACAGGGGGCTCCAGAAGGTTCCCCTTCTGGCCCCGAGAAAGAAGTGAACTATCCCGCGACCCCTGATTACCTGGGTGCACGGTTGGCAGGATCATGAGGGAGTCCACCCTCCTCGGGCGCTCAGAAACAACCCGGCCATACTTGGAACATTACCGAATCACGAATCGGCTCTCGTGCTGCGGGCCGAAGCAATCGATTACGCGTCTTCATGCGTTTCTTGTTTTTCTTCGTGTCTCGCCCAAGCTTATGCTGAGAAAAGCAGTTTTCCAAAGGGCGTGGGACAGGGTCACTGACGTCACGAAAGCGTGACCTCTCTACAAACGTGCCCGGAGCACTTGACTGCCCTCTCTCAGCCTCTCCGAACACGCTCTTGGCTCAAGTGTACCTCATGCTCCCTCTAGGGGCAAGTCACTAAAACACACTTGAGATACACTTAAAAGAAAGGCGCTTCCGCCACTCTACACAACGCAAATTTTGACAAAACACACTTACAAAGCACTGTGTTTCGAGTAACACAGGGAGCTCGACTGCTAGGCTTTCCCCTCCCCTCCCCTCGCCCCTCTTTTCAAAAGTTTTCGCTATTATTTATTTTGTCTTTGTTAGCTGAGGTTAAGAAGAAAGAAGAAGCCGATCACAGGTGGGCACTCTGAAAAACAGCTTGAACTGGCGCGGTTTAATGATGTGATCTGTCGATATACACAAGCGCCCGCCGAGAAAGAAAATTGAAAGTGCTCGCAAGGTTGCAAACGTTCTTTGTTGTTTCTTTGTGGTAATTTGCGCAGTAACTTTAGCAATACATTATTCTGATGAAAGCAATTCTGGAGAAAATTCAGATGGGGCAGTCCTGCCCTACATATATATACATAGTCTACATGAAAACTTTGCAAAAGAGCACAAAACACCCCCCATTATCTGTTGCTGCAACCCCACACCAAGCTACAAATGCTTCTTAAGCCGAAATGTCACACTGCAAGAGACGTCGTTAAAGCAGTCTTTCAGTGCAATTTGGATCATGCTTTCTTCTAAATAGATATAGGCTATATTTAAGAGACAGCTGATAGGTTGCCACTATTGAACGCGTATCGAGCCATTGGAGCGTGGAGTACTGGTGCATAAAGCGAAGGAAATGAGACGGAAAACATTTCGACGTTGTAAAGACAGGAAGCATACTTAAAATATACACATTGAGTTAGTTCTATAGAAAAAAAAAGAAATGAAATACGCAAAGGTTCTTGTTACCTGGAGAGTACGGCATTTAGGCCAGGTTCCCAAAATGGCTGCTTCAAGGATGTTCAATTTTCTATCCAGACCAAGAGTCTCACTGATAGTACCTCTCCCGAGTATCGAGAGTACAACGTATACTTCACGTAATCGGTAGTGTCCAGCGATATACTTTATCGGCAGTAGAGGATGTTCGCCTCAACGGGTTTAAGATTGGGGCTGTCAACTCTATTCCCATTTCATCGCACGAAATGAGATAGCAGAATAATTGTAGTCTTTTTAATTACAAGAAGTTGAAAGCTCGGGACCGTACCGGTTCTACAAATGGCTCTCCATTGTCATTCCATTTCTTTATTTCCCGCAAGGGGCTTTAAGATAACACCTCGAAAGTGTATTTTTCTCTGCTCTAGACAACACTGCAAAAATTCACTGAACATATAACTGCATACACGTGGCGCTTCCAAAGAGAACAAAAAATGAAGAAGCCTATATGAAAACGAAGTCGTTACTTTCCAATTCCATTCCGACTAAAATATATCAAATTACATTCTTATCTTATTCTACGACATCCCGGGCTTGGAAAAACTGGAATTATTTCGCTACCAATTGAATTCCGTAATGTCAACTCCGAAACCCTGAGCCGCACGTCCACTAGAGATGCAGATCATGTCAACATGCTCTGTAGGAACTATCATTCTATGTGATAGGCTTGCCTTGCTACTTTTAGTGATGGTGGTACATGCAATTTAGGTTCTCCATTAAGCACTTGGAGCCTGCGGTAATGATGACCAAGCCGAGTAATTTGCTGCGCGTTACGTGTGGAAACAAAATCTTTGTGTCCAGTCTCAAAACTGGAATTCAGACGCAGGCAGCAGCATACGAAGAGCCAAGCTTACGTTCGTGTCGGCCAAGTTGTATTACCATACCAGGCGCAATTATTTAAGAGTACCTTGGAAAATCGACCAATGCATTTAGACTGCATCACAAACAATGTCACCTTAACACTCAATGATCATTGCAGCGATGAATGATGAAATCAATTATCTTTATCCTGCCTACACAGGCGACATCAATGTACGCAACTGCCCCATTCATTTTTTTGAAGCAAGCAAGCGAGAACGCATAGGATCCGTAAAAACAAGGCCGGAAAAATTTCTGCTTCAGGCTCCTAGAGTTTTTTTAGGCCAGCGGCAAACACATTCGAACTTTTAGTAGAGTGATGAACATTCGAACTTGATGAATTCATTGTTTCAGCCCATTTTCCGGTATAGGGCCATGATCTCTGTTTTGCTCAAGTTCATCGAGCATGTCATAGAGGGTGACTGTTAGGCAATTATTGGGACATATCTTCATGATAGCAACGAACCCTATAGTATTAGCACTGAGAAATTAAGAATTCGCGATCCAACTTTCAAAAAAATATTTAAAAATTCAATTGTGACATCACTTGAATCATCACTCAACTACAACTTGCATGCGCTATACAAAAGGTAATCTCCGACACAAAGCACCCATATATACGGCGTCGGCGGGCATTTTTCACACCGCACGCTTTGAGGCGGGGCGCCATAGTGTATTGTTCAAAATCACGCGTCTGCACAGTGCACCAGTTCAGGGACCACGACGCTTCTTCTCCAGTGCCCATACGTGTCGACCGCCATTACGCAATGTAGTAATCGTCGCCTCTACCGGGCGCAATTCCTGCAAGAGTGTAAAAAAGACGAGATTATACGTCTCGCTGCCAAGTGCGTCATTTTCCTCGGGCGCTCGACCAGCTGATGGCAGTGCGACACGCCACTCGCGACTTGTTATACGCGGCGCGCATGGAGCTTCGCACCGGGGCGACGACGGCTCTCATTGTATACAGTTTCACGGCGGAAAGATTGCCCGTCCATGTCATCACAGCTTTTATTCTCGCGGGTAGTAAAGTTCTCACGTGAGCGAGTCAGAAAGATGGGGCGGTTTTGACGCAACACTGGTTAGACGGTTTCACAGGCGCCCAGCTCAGCCAAGGCGCGACGCCGTGCTATCGTGCACCCAGCTCCAGTGTGCCCCTTCCAACTCCAACGTTTATTTTCAAACATGAAGTGAAATGACAGTGACATGACGGCTTGTCAAGCGATCCCACAAATGAGCATTACAAAAATAACACAAATTAAATTTAGACTGATAAAGCCTGTTTTCTTTTTTCGACTATACTTCAGTTAATTCAGCGGCAACGAATTCATTATAAAGAGATAAACTGAGTCAAAGTTAAATTTTTCGAATTTCACGCTCAAATCACAGTGGTGGTACCTTAGTGGTATGTCACGAATTTCTATGTATTCTTTTTTTTGTGTGTGTGTGCGCGTGTGTTTCGATCGTTTTGCCTGAGTAAAAGTTGTTGAGACCTGATAATTTTAGGTTTTGACTTTCTTAAAATACATTACAGTCCATCTTTACAGATAAAAGATCAACTGACCCGAGCAGACACCGTAAGAAACCGTGACGTCATGTGACGTCATGGTGAGCTGCTGCGGGAACTTCAAGGCGGCGTCTCACTTCGTATTTTGTTTTTCTTTCTTTTTGTTTTCCTCGCTTACCGTGCCTTCTTTATGGGTAAGAGCGGTTTTCGGCATTGTAAAATTGTAATTTATGAATAAAGCTTAACTGTGTTTTCCCTTTACTGCCTTCGTAATGGTTTACGTGACCTAGGTTGTTAAACTTACGTCTTTCCTTGTATGTTTGAGCGTTTGTTTATGTTTGATTACTTTGCTCGTTTTGTCTCCTGTAATAAGAGATGGCGCTTTTGATTGACACTGCAAGTAAGCTTGAATATAGAAGAAAAATACTGTACAGCAATTTTTCACTGGAAAACAAACACAGATCGCAAATGTATTGTGTGTGTAGACGGCCGGCCAGGACCGACGATGAATTACAAGCAGGCAAAGCGGGTTCAGTGCAAAGCCAAATTCCTTGTACATGCGAGGGCATCACCGCAAAACGCCAAAGAAAGTGGGCGGGGCGCCAGTAAGGGCGCGTCCGTTCTTTTATTATTCTGTTTGCTTATTTTGCGCAGAGCGCGAGAAGAACACCGATCAGTGTGACTTGCGGTTTTACTCGCGGCCTTTAATTTCGGGCCGGTTCGGAACGAAAGAGTTATACGCCCGAGCGCCACTCACGGCTCCGTATGTCACTGGATGGTTCCGAGAAAAGGAAAAGCGATTCTGCGCAAAGATTAGAAAGCGGTTCCTTTCTCTGCTTGTGTGAATAGGGTGGCGACCGGCGCCTTTGGCCCGGGAGCTCGTAATACGTGACGCGAAAAAGGAAGCGAGGAAGAAGATGGCCGCGAGAAAGCGAAAAAAAGTAAACCGCGCAGAGAGAGGGAAAAAAACGAAGAGGGAACGAAAGAGAGACAAGAAAAGAAAGAAATTCAGTGAAAATGGTGGGCGGGCCACGCTAAACGAGAAAGCCTGGAAACTGCGATCGCTGTCCAGCGCGCCGCTTTTACGTCGGTGGTCGCAATCGGCAGTGTGCGCGTTGCGCGATTCGTAAATCAGCCTGCACCGAAAAAAAGAACAAAGAAAGAAGAAGAAAAAGAAAAAAGGAGCCCGCTTGTGGTTCGTCGTAACTATCGCAGCGCGCAGTCCGCATTGCACTTAAACGCGCGGCGACTCACCAGACTGCTAGATCAACGCGCTCGCCGGCGTGAATAGCATAGGAGGGCGGTGATATACTCGCGATGCGCGTGAGCGTGTGTAAGCACGAGAATAACGTTCCGTTTCTACAGGAAGCGGCCGATCGTATATTACCGTGGCAGGTGGGGAGAGCCGCAGACCTGGCCGCCTATAAAAGAAATCTCCGAGATCTCGGCCTCTTGATCTCCCCCCCTCTCTCTCTCCCAAGGTCGTCTCGGATGGGCGAGGAGGACTGACGTGGTAAAAGCTGTATCCCGGCGCTTTCGGTAACGCGCCATCCGTAGAGATAAAACACCTACTACGTGCGCCTGCTGCTGTGGTAGCGAGAAAATAAGTTTTACTATCGCCAGGTTGCGAAGACATTTACGGCTTTGATTTGCATCGCCTAAGAGAGTTGCATGCGGTGTCAGGAATACAAACAAACAAGGTGTAGTAAAAGAAACAATAAATCATTCAGAGAAAGCTGGTTGTAAAAAATGCGGTTAACTTCATTGGAACACGAGGGAAGACTCCGTAACACTGCCGTAAGGGAAGTCCGCCTAAAGTCCTCGTGACAATTAATTGAGTTCGAAAGTGTCACATGCTTCTTAAATGTTAAAAAGCTGAGATCAGTGATTCTTCATGATATGAACTTAACAAAAAAAAAAAAGAAGGAAGAAGAAAGTGCTAGGTGATCCTAATCTTTGAATTAGGTGTCTCTTAGTGGCACTCGCACCTCGGCGTTGGTGAACTTGAGGCGAACGTAACGCACCAACCGAACTCGAAGGCAACTGTTTTCCATTAATTAGCCGGTTAAATATCATGCCACCTTCTTGTTTGGGACGACTTTAGTTACGTCATTACTTCCTCTTTCTAATTCCGAGTTTCCAGAAATTTTTCCGAAGTCGTACTCACGTGGTGGGCCTCTAAACTCTACGATTCCCTGCTTTGGTGTGTGATAATCAGTGATTTCTAATTAATCGTAATTATTGCAGACACTTCAGTAACTCAACTTGTGCTAAACTTATGCTCTGGTATTATATCTATATCAAAACCCATGAATTTCGTTCTCTACTATTTTTTTATATTTTTCTGATTTATTTTTTATTTTTTTCCAGTCTTCTCAGTGATTTATAATTAATTCTAATCATTACAGACACTTCAGTAACTCAACTTCTAACTAAACTTATGCTCTGATATCATATCTGTAAAGAAACCCTTGAATTTTGCACTGTACTAATTTCTTTTCTGATTTATTTTGAATTCCGTCTGCGTTCGTGTCAGTGATTTCTAATTAATTTAATTTTTACAGACACTTCAGTAGCTCAACTTGTTACTAAACTTATGTTCTGATATCATATCTATAATGAAACCCATGAATTTTGAACTGTACTATTTTTTTTCTACTTCTTTCTGATTTAAATAAAGCTTATTCTCTCTCTCTCTCTCTTTCCGGTCCTATCAGGAGGTGAACCGGAAGTGCTGCGCAAGGAACAAGAGCGTCACTCGACGCTCGTGCTACTAAAGTGAAGGGGAGAGGAAAGTTTTTTCTATGAACCCGCTCCGGTAGCTTAGAGTCTATGGTGTGGCGCAGTTCAGCTCTAGGTAGAGGGTGCGATAACGACTGCGGCGGCAGCTTTTGAATGGGGGCGGGCGAGAAAAAAATACTATCGTATAGTTAGATTTAGGTGCACGTTAAAGAATCCCAAGTGGTAAAAATTAATCTGGAGTTCCCCACTATGGCGTGCCTAAAAATGAGGTCGTGGTTGTGGTCTGTAAAGCCCCAGAATTAAATTTTCTTGCCGTGAACACACGCAGGCGAAGAGAAATGGACACTACAAAGTGGCTTTATTAGCTTTCAACATTTAAAATACAGCTGTTTGTCTAAATCGTGTGGTAATTCTAGATTGAGTAAAAGCGCAGGACAGGAGAAATGGAATGAATGAACGGCTGGTATTCGTATGTTCATTCCGTTTGTCCTGGCCTGGGGTGAGCTATAATACGCGCCAACCAGCCCAAGTTAGCACTCTACAGCTTTAATTTTGATTATTACATAACACAATTAAAGCGCCATCGAAGCACCACTCAGAGCTTTGGAACAAACTCGCCACGATGTATGGCTGCGGCGTTCTATGGCCGAGTGCGAAGTTAGGGCTTCCGCTGTCAATTGTGGCCACAACACTCCCTTGGAAGCGAAATAAAAAAAAAGTAATTTTATTGAGACTTTGCTGCACTTTGAAAACTTCCATGCAGTTAGGACTACTCCTAAATACTCAGCTATGGCATTCCTATGCTTTAGGACGTAAAATGCCGCTAATTATCCTTAAGTATCTCCTTATACATATTCTGCGAGAGCGCGTTATTTCACCCCAGCATTGCACTCCCAGTTATACGACAAAAAGATGATTTTTTTCCCGGTAGGTTAGGGCAGCATGGGTCTCAAAAGCTTGTCACGTGTGTCTTTCATGTTTGAAATGTGATACGTTGAAGCTTCGCATGTCTCTCAGCGTTCACGTGGATTTATTGAATTTTTGGTTTTTGTTCGGCGTCCAGAACACCATCGCCAAAGGACATCGATGCTGCTTAAGTACTGCGCCATTCCCAAACCTGTCAGCGCGCGAATCTCTGCAATTAAGTCAGAGCTTAGTAACCGCTAGAACAATGAAACGTGTGGAGGCATACGGTTAAGCAAACAGGCACAAAACTAATATTTGGGGCTTTTACACGTCAATCACAGATTGATGACGCAGTGCAGGAGAACTCGCCTGCTGTTATAGCACTTGTGTGAGTGACAAAGATAACTTAGAATCACGTCATGGCGGACACGCGAAGCGTTGACGATTAGCGCAATGTGGCAATCTGCTGTGTCGCTTTACTATATACGTTTCCGCTTATTTGCTAATGGAGTGGTGGCCAGAGAAATGGCCCTGAATTTCGTTAAAGCTGAAAGTGATATGTATTACAAAAGAATGGAGGTTGATTGAATCACATTAATTCACATTTCTAATGTCGTCGAAAACATGACAACCGCATGGATTAGATGCCCTACAGAAAAGGCTATATAGAGAGTGATTAAAGCACATGTATCTCTTCACTCATAAAAACTAGGCATAAATGGGAGCACGTACACTGCGCATTTCACTCGTCGATCCACGTGGTACAAACGCACCAAAAGCTTAGAGAGTGCCACAGTAAAACTGAAGCGTTTAGACATTCATACTTTCTTCGAACGGTTGAGGAATGAGATGTGCTGCTGTAGCACTGTAGATTCATTGTTATGTGTCCGAGAAGAAATAACAAACAATACGGGCTACATCAACTGCCGTCTTTCCTGCGCTCTTCATTCTGTCCTTCCGCGTGATCCCAAGCCATCTGCTTTTTCTTTTCTCTTCTTTCTTGTGCATCTGCCAATGTATTTTTTTTTCTTTTTACACACACTCATTTCGCTGTGGGAATCTAAACGATTAATACTGCACGACCCGCTCATTGCTACAAGTCATAAACGTATGTTTCTTATGGTTTTCTGTTTTTTTTTTATTTTTCAACACTGAGCGCCACGGACAGCTTACTGATAGCACGTGCTAAATGAGGTCTTTTTTACAAAGGCCATGTTTTTCGTGCCTTGTGTTATTTCTTAGTTGAATTTCTTTTTATATGTCAACTATATTCGATGTATTGGTATTATGTTATTCTTTGCGCGTGTCTTGTAACTACTCCTGCTTAAGGCCTCTCATCAGAAGATGGCGATACACATGAAAGAAATACATTAGCACCCCCTCCCCTTAAAAACGCGCACATGCATTCAATCGAAGCAAGAAGCATTTGTCCAACTTATTTCCCCACCCTCATAAGCGCTCTAACGTTATAGCTCGCTGTGGACTTCTCGAGGCATCTCGGCAGTGTGTGGAAGTTATGATTGTGCACGTGGTTTAAAGCTTTGCATGGATTTCCAGGACAGTACGTGCGTTCTTTAGTGTTTCGGCGTTTAGCTTTCTGACGGGAAAATAAACCACTTCATGCTAGTTGACTTTCTCTTGCGAACTAAGCTCTTAAATGTTCCAGAAGGCAGTATCGCGTTCAGTTAAGCCACTATATGAGCAAAAAGCTTTAATCACTGCCTGGAGCACTGTGTGCCCGTGTAAACAAACTACATTTTTAGAACCTTTCCAAATCAAAGTGTAAGTTTTACATCGCTTGAGTATTGTTTAAAGCGTTTTTCGGCATTACTGAGGCGAGCCACTCACTATATTGATAAATCATCCGCTGCATAGGAGTGTACGCAATTTCTGTTCAGCGTTCGAATGTTTCATCGCACTGATTCGCACTGTCTTCGCTCGAAAGACACATGAGCACATCCGAGCGCTAGTCCACACTGGTAAACTCATGAGTCAGTTGACTAAGAGTGGGTAATGGAGGCTGATGATGTATTGTGCTGTGATGTATACCTGATGGCCAGCAGCGAACCATGTCTGACCGGACTGTGCCTCCGTGAGTGGAAAATTAGGGGAATGCTGGTTGGTGTACTGGTCACAAACAACCTGTACCCTCCCCCCTCGCTCCTTCGTTTTTAAAGATTAGAAATTGTCGACAAACACTAACAACTGTGCTCCATCGTATATTGTTGATTACCTTTGGCGCATGTCTTAGTAGACTAGATGCAGTTGCGAGCTCGAGACTTGCGGATGTTGTTCTGTGTTAAGTGGCATTATCGATTAAATGACAAGGAAAGTTTAACTCCCGTGTTAAAAAAACGAAAGAATCGATGTTTCAGTGAGTGGGTTTTTTATCGAATTAGTGACTCGACTGAGTCCACTTATAGGTCACATTAATTTTGGGTGAAATGCATCTAGCCGCTCTGAAAGCTGCGCGCAGATTTGTGTCATCGACATTGTACTGTAAATATTCTATAGCCTCTCGCCATTTCCCTTGTTCTAGTTCCTGGTCTTTTGTTGTAGGCCACTGGTGTAACGAACAAGTGATGCACTGTGCCTTCCTAAAATATGCCGATACTTTCCCGTGATATTTCGGCATGCCGGTTCGTCCTATTAGAACGACAGAGCAGGCTCGTGTCGGTAATGCTCGTTTGATGTACAAGTAGCTATTCAAGTCCATTATCGCTCGACTATCAAGCAGTGGCCTATGTTTGACAGCTATGCCGAGCAAGTGAACGTAGCGGCTGTGGGGAAATACAGACGTTGTGGAATTTGCTAATCGTTGCTATAAGTTTTCCCATTTTATTGCTGGGCTTTTTGGCGTAAAGGAAACTCCCACACGCCCAATTGCTCTCGCGCTCCCATGCTATGCAACGTAACACACGCGGCAGTAATTCCAAAGAGCCAGTTGGCGTATAGGCACGATATAAGTAAACGTGCGGTTGTGGCCTAATGGTTAGAGCATAGAGGCTGATGTGCTGGAGGACCGAGGTGCTTGATCGCACCATCGCGCATGTAGTTCATTATTTCTGTTATTTGTTATCTATCCATGAAGACAACGGCAGCACTCAGCAGCACCCGGCAGCCGTGGTCAGGAATGTCCAGGAGGTTTCGTGAAGAAAGCTTCGCTTTAAAACTGCAGCAACATTTCGGTGTTGTGTTTTCTAGCAGCCTGCGAAAAAAGACACTTTAAACGTCTTGTGCGATGTTGAGGAGTGCCGAGATCGCGATGTTTCAAGTTCGTTATGCGCTGGGATCATTCTCATTATTACTAGATGGCTGTCTTTACCGATTCCGGCTTCACTGTCAACAAGTACCAAGGAAATCGGAACGTTTGTACGATCCTGTTGAATGTCACAACACCGAAAGAAAACTATGAAGTTGCGGCAAAGTATGGAAACAAAGGGAACTGATGCCTACTGAACTGACTATAGGCAAACTGAACTGGAGAAGTGAACTAATATTGACAGGAAGTATCTAGCGCTCTATGCTTTTGTGCCGGATGAAGGTTTTATATCCCCCAAAACTATGTCCTACACCCTTGCAAATATAAGGTTTGATAAAACAGCGCGGTAACTATCGATGCAGACATAATCGTAGCTTTCAGTAGCATTTATATTAATATCCGATCAAATATAGCATATTAGGATAAACTTATCCAACATAACCACAACTTTATCTGTATGCAGTCTTCCACAGTATTTGCTTTATCCAGTTCCAAAAATCTTCTTGTTTTTTTTAATTAAGATACGGTTCTCGTAAAAAATATTTAAAAATATCTAAACACAATACACTCGAGGAAGAAATGTTTCCTGAATGCAGCAGAAGTTGAAAGACTTACTGTGCACTGGGAAATAAATATGGAAGCAAATTTTGAGAACAGAGTGCACGTAAACAGAAAAAAGAAACTCCATCACGTGTCTCAACAAAACAGCAGGCAAAAGGAATACCGGGTTGCGCTCTATCGAATCACGCACAAAACAAAGGATAGGAAGCGGCCTTACGTTGATACATGTTGCACCGAGGAAAGCGATGCTTTGTTCGTTAAACACGGCACACGAAAGCTGCACACATACGCGAGGTATGTGTACGTACAATGACGACGAGACGCAGGCTCGCGCGGGTTGCTCTCATTTCCAGTCGGGGTCCATCAAAAACGCCCACCAGAAGGAACTTGAGCCGCTCGATTGCGCTTGAGGAAAGCCTGCGGTTTCTGGCCACAAAGCACCGATCACCGGCGCACACATCCTATTTAAGGCATGCACAACTGGCCGAAGCCCGTGTCCTTCTAAGGACAACAAACTCTTCGTCTCTGTACGCCCTGCGCCCGCATCGCGAAGAAACGGTCGCGCCGCGTGCTCTCGAAGAAGATGATCCTCGCAGGGTAAATGGTTCTGGAAGCGAGACCGTATTTTTCTTTATTTCAGCGCGGCAACAAAAGCACACTACACGCTGCGCCCGCGGTCTGCTCGGTGCATGCAAGCCTCGGAGGAGCGGGCACGGGCGCGCGCTAGCTAGCTAGCTGGCTTCCAGCTTGCGCCACAGTTCGGGGCGGCACACGTCTCGGTGGTTTCTTCCTTCAAACGGCGCCACCGTGTATAAAGTTTTACGACGACAGCCGATCGTCAGCGCGTGTTCGAAAACAATAACGTATTCGCCGCTCGGCTGGCAAAGCACCCACTTGTAAAGACCGCCTTCCGCGCGCGCGCGCGCGCGCACCACGCACATATTCGCTCCGAAGTATGTTGTATACCTCCCGCGCGGATGCTATAGAGCGTAAAAAGAAAAAAAAAGAAGCGTATCCATCATAACGCGTATGTTAGCTCCATCGTGCTATAGGAGAGCGTTGCTTCGGTCGAGCGCGCTCTGTATATTTTTCCCCTCCCCCCAGCGAGTTCTTCCTGGCTTCAACACGTTGTAACTCGGAGAGAGGGAGGGGAAAGAAAAAAAAAACGAAGGGTCTCGAATATTTGTTCAGAACATGATGGTTTCGGAGCAGGCCAGTAGCCGACCTCTTCGGCGTGAACTCAGTCAAACAATGCGACGTTCGCGTTTGGCGGCAGAATCGACGAAGAAGCAGTCATCTCGGAGCGCGGAGAAGACTCGCTCCTTGCGGGCAGCGATCGGTCTGTGCCGCTGGTGCATCAGTAATAAAATAAACATTAGAGCCAGTACGTCTTTTGTAATGACATGTACGGGCAGCTGGCGGAGTGTATAGCGCGCCGATTGTGTTCGGCGCTCTTCCAAGCCCTATTTATAGGCGAAAAAAATAAAAGGCGGTGCGGACTTCTGAACATATACCGTAATGACGCCCGTTGCCCCGCTCACCACACTTACGCAGAAGCACAAGAAAAGATGCGAGCAGCTTGTTTCTTTGTGCGGCAGCGTCTGCTCTGCGAAGAACGCGCTTTGCAAACATGCGACAACGCCGTGCAGCGACCTTTCCACTTCATCTTCTTCCGCGGGTCCTATTAATGTGACGTAATTGTACACACGGGCGCTGGAGAGACACACGCGCTTTCAGCGGATGACGCCGTGCCCCGGGGCAAGGTTTCATGTTTGCCTATAATGCTACCAGGTGCGCGACGCGGTAATCGCTGCTGGCGCCCGGTCATCAAGAGGCAGCGTTGTCATTGTATCTCGTTTGAGCACGAACCAAAAAGACACTGCGTGCTCCACATCGGCGGAAGCCAAACGCCGGAAACGACTTCGGCTACAGCGTGTAGCAGAGGAAGGTGACTAAGCAGTGGCGACAGATCTTCGATGTCTTTGGAGTCGCTTGCGTACTAGTTACCTATCCTCGTGTCTGAGCAGGGGCAGAAACACACCACCATGTGATACTGCGGAAGGCCACTTTGTGTGTGTAGAGGCAC
The DNA here is from genome assembly GCF_050947875.1 of Dermacentor variabilis. Classification (NCBI taxonomy): domain Eukaryota; kingdom Metazoa; phylum Arthropoda; class Arachnida; order Ixodida; family Ixodidae; genus Dermacentor; species Dermacentor variabilis. The sequence goes on along the minus strand of NC_134572.1, from coordinate 56,967,508 downwards.
GACAAAGGAAAGCCGAGGACACCATGCACTTTTAGTTTTCGTCGAATGTGTTCTCACACGATGAAAGGAAAATTTAAAGAATGGATTCATGTGTGACCACGAACACAGCTGTCATATTACGTGGGAAGTTTTAGCGGTGATACTGTGCCTAGTTATTCGCAAACTATTTGTTTGCCAAGGTTTGCCAAGAGAAGAGCACATTGCGACATTCATATTCCACCCTCTCCCTCTCTATCTATATGCCCCTCTCCCCCATTTCATTTTTTCACCTAACCAGCGTGCGCCTAAACAACTGTATACACCACGTGAGCTTTTACATTCCGCCCTCATCGGAAAGCGGTCGCCGTGGTTGGGAATTTAAACCGTATCGAGCTCAGCGAACGAATGCCGTAGTCACTGAGCCGCCGATGCGGATTTGTTCGCTTAATGTTATCTATTGCATTGCAAATATAAACTTCAAGTATACGTTGTTTAATTCTCCGGTAAGCATTACCAGTTGTTTTCAAGCTTGTGTAAAAAGGCTTCTTGATTTATCGGTTGCGAAGCACACCGAGAAGCAGTGACCGAATAATTTTCTTAAACACCTCTCTCTCTCTCTCTCTCTGTCTCTCTCTCTCTCTCTCTCTCTCTCTCCATGCAAAACAATATGTTATGAGGTGGACATGTTAGCTCTACCTGACATAACTGCAAACGTGACACAATTTAATTTTTACGAGGTGAAGAGCAAGAGTGTTTCTAACGCTGCGCTTACCAGAGGCCACCTCATGAACCGCAAATGTCTTTTAAAATTCACGCAATTTCTTTAAAACAGGGCAGTAGATCGCGCTTTAGTTTGATCTGTTCACCTGGCCGACGAGAGATGGGCGTCATCTTTCCTATCCGCGCATTTGCCCAAACATGGGACCGTATTCACGTAAAGCTTGGACATTTAAAAGCTTTGTAAGCACTGGCGCTGGCCAATCGTCACAGCGAGCACGGCATTAGCAAATGCAGTCAGCCAAAGAAAAGACATTCTTACGACGACCTGTTTCAATTCAGCAGGTGGACTTTAGCACGAAAGCCACTGCTCCAGTATATATACCGAGGTCTTTGATAATGTGGAATTAAGAGTTCCGAAGTTGCATTCTCCACTGAAGCTTACAAAAAGAAGTGCCGGAATAGGCGACGTTACTTTGGCGGAAAACGGCCTTGCTAGCAAAAGTCCTCACAAAACACGAGTGCCTTTCTTGATATAATTAAAATAACACAATATTTTAATATAAAACTCATTGTTAGCAGCTTAAGCACGGGCTTTTCCTGGCACATAAGTTCGATGACGGTCAGTCCAACTTCTCTAACCTTTGTGTTATTGCCAGAACGTGTAATGAAAACGACACATGTAGACAAGAGTTTGACGGGAGAGCCGCCTGTGCGGGTAAAGTTATAGCATAGCAATCATAAATGTTCTTACTGACGAACACAGAGACGAAATTGACATTTCAGTGTCCGTACAAGGAGAAGCTTGCTCACAAAGCAGGAAAGCAAAAATGGTCACCGCGGGGAAACAGCTCAAGTACTGTTGAATACGTAGCAAAGTGACTTCACATAGATTGGGTGAATATTGCCATTCGTTCTGTAAAAGACGTTGTCAGTAGTTTTTAAGATAAGTGCTTCCAGATGTAGCCATGATGACACATTTTGGTCTGTCGCCAAGATCCCAATCAGTAGTGTGCCCAGATGCTTCGCTAAAGCGTTTGTCGACGTGTTTCCCTTCTTGACGTCATTGTGGTGTTCTTACATTGCCCATTAAATTTCCAGTCTCTACGGTAAAGATCTATTTGCATTCGGCACACTGTATACTGCAGACGCCAGGAAACTTGCATAGGGGCTACTCACATGTCAAGACACCACAGCTCTGAATGGCGCTAGCACAGCCCCCCGAGATCCGGAGGTAACGGGCTACGTAAGTGCTAATAGATGTCCACCATCCCACATTTATCTTGACTTATTGTGGACCGAGAAACACCTTTCCTTGACTGCCGCGACGTCCGGCTATGCGCCTGAACATGTCACCATCGTAAAAGCGCACGTGCACTCAGCACGCCTATCAGACGGAATTACACGCTAAGCTCGTGTGTCGAGCTGTTACACCGAAACACACGTTCCGCGCGTGGCGAAAATAGCACGAGATTGTCTATAGCGAACGACGGTCGTTATAAGCAGGCAATAAACGTGTTTAAGCAACCGTCGAGCATGTATGTGTGAGGGTCTGCAGAGAAGGCAGAAGCTATTGGTTCGCGGCGCTCGCTAGCACTTCGAGAATAAATGCGGGCGACTGCTACTTCTCTAAAGAGCTCCAAATTGACCCTCATGGTGTGCAAACAACGCAAACAGTGATACGCGCACCAGAGTAGCCGTTGCGATAACGCGTTGCCTTTGTGTCTTCTATATATCGCGCCACCATTGGTATCCACTTTAGACGTTCCGAAAAGAGCGAAGGTGGATGAAGGTACAGGAAGATGCCGCGTCGCTTTAGGAAGGAGGAGCAGGCGTGACGAGCAGCGTCGGTAGAGCACTCGGCCGTCGATCGGTCAGCGAGATTCTGCTGCCCGACCAACGGAGCGAACCGACTAGCGCGGCAGCATTGCGAGGGGAAGTCACGAAGTGAGTTCGGCGCGCGTTTGCTACCGCCGCCGCCTCCGTCGCGCTGATAGCACTGGAAACGGCTCCGATGAGATTCGAAGAGCCCGGCCTCGAGCAGTACTCAGTCACGACTCCTCGAAGAGGAGGCTTTGCCGCTGCTGCGAAGCGGCAATCCCCGCTCGGCGCGCGTGCGTCGTGCGCTATGCCGGGAGCGCAGGCAACGCCTCCTTCTTCCAGATTTCCCACCGGAGAAAATCGCGCGCCGCCGCCGCGAGCGTCTCCCCTTCTGCCTCCTTCTCGAACAACGATACATCACTGCGTGTTAGTTTCTTTTTCTATCTCGCTCCTTCTTTTCTTTCTGTCTCTATCTTTCGTCTTGCGATGGCGCGCCGTAAGAAGGCCTTTTATGTCCTGATCCGAAGCGAGGTAGACATTAAAGCGAACGGCCAGCAATTATCGTTTTCCTTTCAAAGGAAGGCCCGTCGTCTCTCTGCCCTTCTCTGCCAGAAGCATTGCCTGCTATCGCAGTCACGGTATCGGAGTCCTTCGATAAAATATTGTGTACTGACAACCATCCCAGCGCTCGTTGAACGTGAGGTCAAGGTCACGATGGGAGTATTGCCACTTGGTGCGCGCTCAAGATCCTTCTGTACGACGCGTTCTAGACAATGTGTGTTCTAGACCTTGTTCCAGACGAACCAGCCTGTCCTCTCCCCCTCTTCACTCCCCCCCCCCCCCCAGAAAATCTTGAAGTTACATTGGAAGACTCGACATTGTCAGGCAACAAGCTGTGCGAAGAGAAAGCCTTCTCACTCTCCCACATTGGTATTACAATCGTAATGCAAGCACTGGGGTGGACTCTAACTGACCATGTCCTTTCAAACTTTCAGGAAGTTTTTTTTATGGATGGCATGTATCATTTACTGAGGGGGTGCTTTATGTCCTGAATTTCTGCTCCGCGTGCCCGGCGATTTGCTAGCCCATTATGGCGATTGATTTCTGGATGAGTATGCAGAAGAGTCCATGCCAAGCAAGCATTTATTATTAAAAGTTTTACATGTATACCGATTCACGCCTATCGCACACGATAACTGGTAAAAACAGCATATGAGAGCTAATATACTTTACTTCAGACTGGCGGCGCAAGTAGCTACTGTTTTATTTCATTAACTCATTTTTATAATTTAATATATGTAAGGACCTGTTGGTGCCTAAATGTGGCCACGGCAAGTCACTTTGATTCATTCGCTAAAGATATTGCCTGGACACTGCACGAGTCGCATTGAGGCTTTACGAATACAGTCACCCAACCATACATGGAAACATTATGGCTCTTCGGGCTTTCAGAAACGTCTGACACTTTAGGGAATGCCCTCCTGACGGACATGCTCGCCCAATTCGCTAGTTCATAATTGCTGCTCCTCTCTGAGCTTCTCCGACTGCGTCAGCTTCTTCTTGAGATTTTGAAGATACACAGAATCACTCCCGGGCTGTTCCTCGCTGCTTGTCATCCACCGCACCGGAGCTCTTTCCCTCTTTCGGCACTGCGCATGGACTACTGCACATAGCCTATAGCATGACGGCACAAAGGTGGCTGTTGCGGGTGAACAAACGAACGAACACGTGCATTCCAATCCATGGCTCACAACAGCGCCTTACAGAAAAAAAAAAAGCGAAAACTATTCCCTTTTTTTTGTGTCTTCACTGCATAGCGCGGCGCCATGCAGCAAAGCTGTATTTCAAAGCAAAGCAGGGGCGAGCTTAAAGAAAGTTGTAATTGGACTAGTTGATCGTTTTTTATAGACAACTACAATACACAACACACCAAGAGTATTCTTCTCGGCGCTATTTACGACCTTTACGACGAGGCATGAAGGGCACGACAGCGCTCAGTTTCGGTGCCCAAGGAAGCCGTTTTGCATCGCAAGCTGTCATACGCTTATTTCAACAGCCGTTTCGGTTGTCGATCTGTTGTCCGTCGCCACCGGTGTCGTTCGCAGCTATTGCCGGAAATATTAAAAAATAAATTACCCAGTTCTCACCGGTATTGACTCAGGGCTCGCAACACGGGAATCACTACTCTGCTACTGAGCTACGACAGCGCTTGCTAGCTTGCAGAAGATCTAATAATAATATTTGGGGTTTTACGTGCCAAAACCACTTTCTGATTATGAGGCACGCCGTAGTGGAGGACTCCGGAAATTTTGACCACCTGGGGTTCTTTAACGTGCACCTAAATCTAAGCACACGGGTGTTTTCGCATTTCGCCAGCTTGCAGAAGAAACATACACGCCATGCAGCATTTGCATAGGTAGTGCTACAAGGTAGATAGAGAAGGTTTGAGGAAGAAAAAGAAGATTAAAGAGACGTATACAAAAATGCTAGAATGGAAAGCAGGTATAGCACACTTGATTAAATCAAACAGGCTAGGTCGCTGTAATCACCTTCTGTCAAAGGGAATGCCAATAAATCATCATCATCATCATCATCATCATTATCATCATCGTCATTAGGATCGTATCGTGTCGATTCTCGTCTGGTGTGACACGCGTGCCGCTCAGCTTCGATACGTGCAAACTTGGCCTCACAGTTGCATTGTATTCCACCATGTGTTCCGACATCTAGCGTGGCATGTAGCAGCTGCCTGCTGCAAGTAGCTGTACTTCGTTAACTCAAGGAGGCTTGCTGACTATTCGTTACCGCCCCCTCTCAAAGGAGATGCAAATAAACCATCATATTCGTCATCAACACCATCATATCACACTACGGGACAAGGGATGTGGCATGTGTGCCGCGTAGTCTGGATGCATGTTTGCTCTTCGGTACACGTTATGGCGCCTCGTCGCAAGGTATACGAATCGCTGCTGAAAAAGCGAATCGCAGAGCTGCGCGCTTGGATGCAACCGGGTAACGTCGGGCTCAGTAGACCTCTGTGCAGAGAGCAGCACAAGCCGCAGCTCGCCGTCGACGCCGGATAGACAGTTCAGATCGTTCTCGTGAAAACGACGTGAAGAGACCTCGCCACGAAGACACTCTAGTGCGTGCAGCAGAAAATAGAGCTCCTATGGAGCCACTCCTCCAGCTTACGCTGTGACTATATGTGCTGCGTGTGCCGCGCAGGCCTGTGACTTTTTCTTCGGGTACAGCCACCTTTTAACTTTCACGACATCTTGCCCTGTCTACACCTTGCTTCAGTTTTACCTTGTTCTCCCCTTCCATCGTTCAGTTTGTTCACCCTTTCAGTCGTGTTCCTTTTCAATGCTCGTTCCTTGCACTCTCATCTGAGGCTGCAGCATGGCAGAAGAAATACTCCAACTGATTTGTATGCAAGTGCACGGGCCTCGCACCCAGCTAACGTAAAGCACTAGCGCTGCACAAATCCCCCCCAAGAAGGAACATGGGCCGATACAGAGAGCCAACCGCACTGCGGTCCAGCCTTCTCCACCTGCCGCCCACCCTGAATTAGGGGCGCGTAGCTAAAGTAGCCACGTTCTCTATAGTTAGAGCCGGCGCCGTCTCGCGTTAAGCATGCTTCGATGCTCCTTCCCCGCTCGAAATGGCGTCGTATTCTATTGTAATGCACGTAATATGCAAATCAGCTCATGTCGGTGGACAGTAAATGAGAAGGGCAAATAAAGGAAGAATACACAGGCTATTCGCGTACCTTAAGTTTACCATAATCTCTGAAGTGAGTTACGCTCATGTTCTCCGTGTTATACAAATGGCATTTTTTGTCGAGTATATGCGTGAAATAATAAATGCGCAGTAGTGGTGACATCACCCGCTAATATGTCTAAACTAAATGTTAAATACATGGTAGTGCCAATGTGGTGGCGCAGAGAAAACGAAAAGAAAGGCCAGAGGTCACATTAGCTCAGGTAAATTAATTCAAACAGGCCTGTGAGACCTATCTTTTGAAGAAGATGTGGATTAGTATAGTTCACTGCTGAAATATCTAATTTGAAGCTCCGTATAACGAACTGCACGTCTATTTACAAGTGTTTGCTGTTAGTGGGACACACCACTTAGAAACCGTCATCATCTCGAGCCGGTATACACATTGCAAGATGGCTTATAAGGTTTGGGCCCACAGAAATACACGGACGCCGGCCGGGACCTTTGGGTGGTATTGAATTAACAAAAAAATCGAAATAACCGGAGTAGAATTAACAGAAGTTTACTGTATTTCCTTTCGTCTAGCGAAGGCCACAGACGAGCAACAGCGCTTTTATCATTCTGGCGTGATTACAGAGCCATTAAATGGCACCACCTTCCTAGAAAACTTATTCTTTGAGGGCACAGTCGACGGAAAAGCACAGGATGTCTGATTCCTCTAGGTTTTAAATATGGTCCTACGGAATGAGGCAGCCACAGGGACGACTCAAGTAAACAATAAGACCTAGAAAACTCAGGTGAGTGGTGCTCGAACCTTTAATGTACTGCCGATTGTGAGAAAGATATAGAACCGCTGGCAGCCTCTCTTGCGTGGATATGGGTCAACGAAAATTGTTTGCTGCTAGAAATTCTGCAATTTTCTTTCCTCGTCGTGTTAGGAATAATAAACCAAAGAGTGAGCCAAAACGTGGCGTCTGGTATCCTGAGAGGAAGAGGCAGAGGTAGCGCTCAGGTTTAGAAACGTCATGTAGTTTATGGAAAGCACATTCGCCGTGGTGACTTAATGGCCATGGTGTTCTGTTGCTGTGCATGAGGTCGCAGGTTCGATTACCGGTATCGATGGCGTTTCGATAGAAACTGAACGCAAAGAAGCACTTGTGCACTCGCATGTAGGTGCATTTTCAAGGTACCCAAGTTCTCTAACGTAATTTGTAAAAGTGCTATTTAAAAGTTACGTCGCCATGAGAAAAATGGGCAATGCCAGGCCTCAAATACGAAGGTGCGTTATTCGAGGATCCAGCACCTCGCAGCACGGACTGCGTTGCGGCCCACGTGCTGGCCATTGATGATGATAGCTACAACCAGTAGTAGAAGAGCTGTATTACAGCGTGGAAAATCTAAGGGATAGTCGAAAATGGTGTTGTGCAACTAGGACTTGTCAACAGCAAAACAAAGATAGTGGACAGTGAGCTGGAGGCGAGCTCAGATAACTAGTACGAGATAATGAAAGGCATCTGAAGGGAGCGCTTTCGCAAGGCGCCTTACACCGAGTTATGAAATGTCTTTATCTGTACAGATTTCCATCGCGTCACACGGTATAGCAGGTGTCGTAAGTCTATGATAAAGCGCTGTCTTCGTACGTACGTATGACGATGTCATGCACTCATGGAAAGGTTCATCCCCTAAAAACATTGCAGTAACTAAGAACCTCTGAAAATTAAAGCACCAAGTTACACTTCACATTTTTTTTTCAGAAAGGTGACTTATCCTAGATCACGCCCCTTGAAAATTACGGAAATCTGTACTGTAATTATTAGTAAGCTGCATATTAGTCAGCCCTAAAATTCTGCTCGTGTGTCACAGTCACAAAAATACGCGCATTTGAGTCGCGGATACAGGGTACATTTTTTTAAATCGCTAACAGATTAAAAAAACAATAATCCGTGTCAGAAGCACAATTCTGCTTCTGTAGATAGAATACTCACTCAGGCGGACATTATTTGCTCGGAAAATGAAATGAATATTTTACTAATCAACAACTTCTTTCTCATTAGCTTATTCATTAAAACTTTATGGAACCTATTGCAATTTGTGAAGCGTAGTTGGAGTCTTCGAAAGTCCTATCTACTCGAATTGAGTGCTGAGGATGATACCAGGTTAGAGGTATAAATTGGGGTTCATGTAACTTTCAAGCTTCAATGCAAAAAAGGAAGTTTTGTTGAAGTGCAAGAACTTATTTTTCACCGTAATATTGATTAGAGATATATCTAAACTGGTCTAAGTAACAAAATTCGTTCCAAGTGGAGGTGCCTCGTGAAATCGCAGGTAGCGGTGGTGGTAAAATGTTTTATGTTCTATACAGGCGCACGACCTCCTACCTTGGTATTTAACATCCGGGGCGGCAGGGAAAGGAGACGGGATTCTAAACAATGGATGAGGTTAAAGAAACATGAACAACTGTGCTTCTTTGGGGCAGTCCATGAGGGAGCCCAAGAGGCGCTTTTTGTGTGTTTGTGTGTGTGTACTCTCTTTTCCACGCCTGCCCTTATACACTGCTCCAAATTTGCCGGCCGCAGCGATGTGGGAAGCTTCAGGACACATTTCTGTCGATGCCTCATGCGCCCTAAGCAGTCCCACACAGGGTGGAAAGTGTCTGCTCATGCTCCGCTGCTGCATCTTAAACAGCAGTCTGTAACAGTCTGCGTCCCAGCTGCACTGGAACCTCTTCTTTTGTGGAAGAGCGCTAACCTTGTCAACGTAAGAGCCGTGCTTATTCTCACTCTGCGAAGGCAGACTATGGCCACTCGTCCTTATCCATGCGGGAAGGCGTCAGGTTCTTCCGGCGGCAGGCTTTCAAGCTCCGCCTTGCGTTGCGCTTTCGCCTTTCTACTGTGTGCTTCGCGGTCATACTCTTCGTGCGGCGTTATATCTGTACTGTTTCTGTGGTTATAGGGCATTGTGCGGAGTTGCCCAATAGATTATCCCGCGCGCTCTCATGAGCCCGCTGATTTCCTGGAATTCTGGTGTAGCCAGGAATCCAGGGTAAACTTAGTGCATGTCTGCATACTTGCAGTGCAAGCGGTAGTGACCTAACCTTTCTTATTGTCCGGCTCTCTGCCCAGTGAGGCGCAGACGATTTCACGACCTCCTGCGAGTCTGTGCACATATAGATTCGGGTTGGGCGCTCGAGGCATGTGCTGGCTTTGCCATGTTCGTCAATAGCCAAGCCGAGGACTAGAATGCAGACCATTTGTGGAATTGTTTATCCGGCTTGTAAAAGGGCCACTTGCGACCTTGGATATAATTTTTTAAGAGTTTTTCTTCATTTGATAATGCTGGTCGATTTATCTCTGATGGTAACAAGTCTGACTGGTGGAGATATACCGTAATGATATACAGAGCCTCTTTTGTTGTTTCTGCTTGTTGTGCGACGGATACTCGGGTCTCCCAGATGGTTATATCATCCATGTAATTGGGAAATTTATTTATTGTATTTCAGCTAGTCAGTGGGGAATGTATGCTCTCGCAGGATTGAAAAGAGTTGGCGAGAAAGCAGAGCCTTGTGGCGCGCCTATCTATTCCTACATGCATATTGCATTTTTCTTGTGGATAAGGCGTGCGGGCGCCCTGACAAAGGAGACCAACTGCTCCTGAGTTTCAAGCTGTCGGCTCAACTGGCCAGCGCTACAGTTGTTTTTGTAAATATACTTTGTAAATAGTCTTTAGTGTTCAATCCATTGTTCGCGTAACATTTTGGTAGAGGTTGCTTTTCCTCGTCCTCGCCACGGAGCTCCGCAGTGGCCGCACCGTCCAGCTTTCCTTCTTGAGTTCCGGTGACGACACCTCGTCTGCATCTACACTTGCGACTCCAACAACAAGGTAGGTCACTGTTGCCAATCCCCGCGACTCTGGAATATTCTCCGCACAAGATAATGTCGACGTTGAGGACAGGCTCCGCGTGTTTGAGCACGTTAGCGAGAACAACCGCTGCGTTGTTCATATTATTCTGTGTTTGTGGGCTGCCAGATATTCTCCTATGAAAGTCTACCTTGGTACAGACGTCCTGAGAGCAAACATACGACACCTGACTCAGATTCCTTCACACCATCTTGCTTGCTTGCCAGCAAAGAGGCCACATTCAACATTTGCCAAAAGTATAGCAAAAGATCAGTCCTACTTGCCAACAATATTCACACCTGCTACCCCATTATCAGCCCTATTGTGGCGTCTGCACCGGCAGCAAATGCAATTGACAATTCTAAAATAAAACTGGAGTGCCGTTGTAAGCTTTGAAGTTACAACGTGCATAGATTCCGGTAACATGTCTGCACGGATGACTCTAAAACTCAGCAGCTCTGCTGCGGCAGTTATCATCCCGGCAAACTCTGAAAAATCAAGTTAAGAACTTCATGTGCACGTAGTCACATCGATGGGTTCCGAGTTTGCGGCAATCCCTGCTGCTCATGATTTCATTAATCAGGAAACACCGCAACAATGGTCAGTTTTTAGTGATTCTAAGGTAGCCCTCCACTGCATACCAAACCAAATGCATCGTGGAACCAACGAACAACTGGCCTCAGAAATTCGACAGATATATCATTGCAGCCATGGCAACAAACACAACATAAACTTTCATTGGCTTCCAGGGCATTGCAACATCGGCGGGAATGATCACGCCGACGAAGCTGCTTGATTTGGACATGAAAGTGCTCAATGTCTTTTGATTACGCTTTCGCGAACAGACGCTGCTTCTGGACGGTGACTGATGTTCCCTGAATGTACTTTGCCCCCTGTGGGACTCGAAAGTTTTCACTATGTGTCCTTTGCGTTCGTTGACTGTGGATATACATATGTATCTAGATATAGGGTAACCACTAGGTTAAAGGGACGCTGAAGGTTACCAGAAAGTCAAGTTAAAGTGATAAAGCAATGTTCTAGAACGTCTAAGGCGTCAATATAATCGCGAACAGAGCTTTAGTAACCGAGAAATTGAGGTAACTGCATGAGACGATTTGAGACCTCCCAGCGACATTCCGGCACTAGCCCGATGACGAAGGCACGCCTCATCATAATTTATGTCACTAGTATTCAACTACTCGTATTAAAAAGATAATTTCATTAGATTATAAGAAGGAAGGAAATGCTACTCGTCTACATCTATCCGATTCTAAAAAAAAAACAATTTTGACGTTACCGTTGAGTAGTATGGGTGATCGAACGGTTTCGTTTTCGCTCCACTCTGCGCGCTCGACTTTGCGCCGTGCGCGCTTTGGAGTTTCAGTTATATCTTTATCGCGGCGTGCTGCGGTGGTCTTGCTGGCTCGCGAAACTTGCATTTGGAACAAAAAGCGAGAATGCCACGTCCATGTGATGTCGTGGGATGCGCGAACGGTCCGGGGAACTTGGCCAAGGGCAGTTGCAGCGGCGAATCCAACGTTACTTATCACTGTGTGCAAACGAGTGAATCCCCGTTCGAAGTGGTTAAGTGCCGTACGTCTGCCACAGCGCGCTGGCAAACAGCCAAAAAGTCACGTAGTGTGCTCACTGCACTTTCGTCAAGAGGATTACGAGTTCAACGCCGACTTACTGAAGTCGCGTCGCGTGCCTTTCAAAGCAGGCCGCCGTCGTAGTAGTACGCAACGACGGCGGCAGCGCGAGCCATCAGCAGCAGGTCACGTTCATCAGTGCTTAAATCGCTGAACTCGAGCCCAGCATCGTGAGCCAATGTGTCGTTGCCAAAGTCATCCATTGCAACGAGCGTCGAAGTTGGCGTCATAAAATAAAGAACCAGCTTATCGTCGTGCTGGACGACGGGCTTGTGCGACCATCAGTGACAATTATTGCAATTTCCATAAGGCCACACGCGTCAGCGAACTCACCGCAATTTCCTTCTTTCCTTCCCTCCTCTCTCTCCCTGTGATCTTTGTTTTCCCCTTTCCCATTCCCCCGGTGTAGGGTAGCCAACCGGACGTTGTTCTGGTTAACCTCCCTGCCTTCTACTTTTTTCTTTCCTCCCTCCTACTTGAAATTTTCCGTCCTTCAAGAAGTTGCAAACGAACTGCAGCGCTTTAGCACCATTTCCTTTTCTTTTCGCTCCTTCGATTACCGTGGCAGTAGCTCTTACCATCTATGTAGGCCGTTTAAAAGTGCTTCCATGAGATAGAGAGATAGAGATATGTTTATTGTATTACTTCCTGAACATTCAAGTCAACATCATTTTTCTTGTGATTAGGTTAGATAGATAGATAGATAGATAGATAGATAGATAGATAGATAGATAGATAGATAGATAGATAGATAGATAGATAGATAGATAGATAGATAGATAGATAGATAGATAGATAGATAGATAGATAGATAGATATTCTAAAAGGTAGCATTCCAAGAAAGGTGTGCAAGCCTGAAATGTTTAGGTAATCGAGGCGTAGCTGCAGGACGCTGATTGTGAGAAGGAATTAACCCATGTGCATGTTTTCATCCCTTTAGACACTATCATCATCATCAGCCTGGCTACGCCCGCTGCAGGGAAAAGGCATCTCCCATACTTCTCCAACTAACCCGCTCATGTTGTTATTGTGGCCATGTTATCCCTGCAGACGTCTTAGTCTCATCCGCCCACCTAACTTTCTGCCGCCCCCTGCTACGCTTCCCTTCTCTTGGAATTCAGTCCGTAATCCTTAATGACCAGCGGTTATCTTCCCTCCTCATTACATATACTGCCCATGCCAATTACTTTTTCTTGATTTCAACTCAGATTCCATTAACTCGCGTTTGTTCCCGCACTCAATCTGCTCTTTTCCTATCCCTTAACGTTACACACATGATTCTTGTTTCCATATCTCTTTGCGTCGTCCTTAATTTAAGTAAAACCTTTTTCGTAAAGCTCCAGGTTTCTACCCCGTACGTTAGTACTGGTAAGACACAACTGGGGGTTATATACTTTTCTCTTTAGGGATAATGGCACACTGCTGTTCATGATCTGAGAATGCCTGTCAAACGCAGTCCAGTCCATTCTTATTCTTCTGATTATTTCAGTCTCATGATCCGGATGCGCGGTCGCTACCTGCACTATGTAGATATATTCCCTTACCACTTACAGTGCCTCGCTACCTATCGTAAACTGTTGTTCTCTTCCCGAGACTGTTAAATATTCTTTTAGTTTTCTGCAGATTAATTTTTAGACCCACCTTTCTGCTTTGCCTCCAGGTCAGTGAGCATGCATCGCAATTGTTCCCCTAAGTTACTAAGCAAGGCAATATTATCAGCGAATCGCAAGTTACTAAGGTATTCTCCATTAACTCGTATCCCCAATTCTTCCCAATCCAGGTCTCTGAACACCTCCTGTAAAAAGGCTGTGAATAGCATTGGAGAGATCGTATCTCCCTGCCTGACGCCCTTGTTTATTGGGATTTTGTTGCTTTCTTTATGGAGGACTACGGTGGCTGCGGAGCCGCTATAGATATCTTTCTGTTTTTTTACATACGGCTCGTCTACACCCTCATTCCGTAATGCCTGCATGACTACTGAGGTTTCGACTGAATCAAACACTTTCTCGTAATCAATGAAATATGTATATACGGGTTGGTTATATTCCGCATATCTCTCTATCACCTGATTGATAGTGTGAATATGGTCTATTGTTGAGTAGCCTTTACGAAATCGTGCTTGGTCCTTTGTTGGACAGAAGTCTAAGGTGTCCCTTATTCTGTTTGCGATTACCTTAGTAAATACTTTGTAAGCAACGGACAGTAAGCTGATCGGTCTGTAATTTTTCAACTCTTTGGCGTCCTCTTTCTTACGGGTTAAGATTATGCTGGCGCTCTTCCAAGATTCCGGTACGCTCGAGGTCGTGAGGCATTTCGTATACAGGGTGGCCAGTTTTTCTAGAACAATGTACCCACTGTCCTTCAACAAATCTGCTGTCACCTGCATGATCATCCCCAGCTGCCTTCCCCCTTTGCCTAGCTCCCAAGGTTTTCTTTACTTCTTCCGGTGTTACTTGTGGGATGTCAAATTCTTCTAGACTATTCTAGACTTCTAGACTGCAGTGTCTAGACTTCTAGACACTGCTGTCCGACCCCGCTGGCCAGCATCAGTTCCACGAGGTCTCCGACAAGGCGCCACACGCTTCCGCCGGAACTGTAGGCCAATCACAATCCACCCATCCATAGAGATAGTGCATGTCGCCTATGAGGCATTGTCAAGTGTGTGTGCCGTTATCTGTGTCGTGTACGTGAATACAAGTCCGATGTGTGTTCGTGCTTTCGCGTGCTGCTTCTCCCTTTTCTGGAGTGATCCGGCCCCAATAACATCACAAACTGGCGAGCCTGCCAGGATTCACTCGTAAATACAGTGAAAGGGGCAGTTTCGCTTGAGCGCAGACACACATTAGTAGACGGCACCATGGATTTAGAGAAAATCACGGCTATAGGACTCCAAATAGGATTGTCAGGCGCAGAACTTCGCAGATGGATTGAAGCCGAACAGGCAAAACAAAGGGACGAGAGAGCTGCGGAGCGAGAGGCAATCAAGGAAGCTGACGAGAGGCAGCGCGAGATCCTCCAACTAAAGCTTCAGCTTCAGGAAGGAGCTCGGAATATGCCGGCAGCGGCTTCTGAAATTTTGACTACTCCCAGCACCTCCTCGTCAACCCTCAATCCACAGAAGTTACTTCCTTTGTTCGACGAGAAACGCGATGACTTACACGCGTATTTACAGCGATTTGAGCGCGTAGCAACAGGGCAGGAGTGGCCACAAGAAAAATGGGCTCTTGCTGTGAGCATGTGTCTAACTGGTGAAGCATTAACTGTGATCGGTCGGATGACTGCCGCCGATTCATTAGATTACCCGAAGGTAAAGAAAGCTTTGCTGCAGAGGTTTCAATTCACGGCTCAAGGCTACCAAGAGAAGTTTCGGAAGGCACGAGCAGTAGAGGGCGAAACTGGAAGACAGTTAGCAGCAAGAATTTCAGCCTATTTTGACCATTGGATTGAGATGGCTAATGTGCCTAAAACATATGAAGGTCTACGAGATCACATGATCTCTGAACAGTTTCTGCGTTGTTGTGAGCCAAAGCTAGTCATTTTCTTGAAGGAGCGAGAGTGCAAATCCCTTGACGAACTTGCTAGCTTGACGGATCGCTTTCTTGACGCGCAGAACTGGACAAACTTAGGAAAAGGTACCGACAACACAAAGGATTTTGGTGGGAAAAACATTGAAGCTCCCAGGAAACCGCAACTTATGTGCACCCTCTGTCACCGGTTTGGACATTTGGCTCCTGACTGCCGTGCCCCGCCTAAGCGTATGCTGAAGTGTGAGTTGTGCGACAGAACGGGACATACAGCTGAAAATTGCCGAACTCGGTACGGGGACAACAAACCAAGTTCTGCGTGTGCATTCACCGAATCTCGACCAGTCCGGACTCGTCCAGTGAAAGAATCAAAGCGTCCAGGAAAGAAGACTCGCCGATCAAGTGACAGCGACGACGAGAAACCTGATAATGCTGTAACTTTCCTCATCGACGGGATGCCAGTGGTTGAAGGCCGGCTGATGGGAAGAAGTGTTCGTGTATTACGAGACACCGGTTGTGATACCGCAATTGTCAGACGGGAACTCGTTCCAGAGGTGCATATGACGGGAAGAAAGAGGAACGTTGTTCTTCTGGACGGCTCAACAAGCTACCTGCCTGAAGCTGTCGTGCAAGTGAACACGCCGTATTTTACAGGCAAGTTAACAGTGGCATGTATGGACGAGCCCCTCTACGACCTTGTTCTGGGAAATCTCCCAGGCGTCAGAGGACCATACGATCCGGATTCTGACTGGAAGCACCCCGCTGCTCCCAACGCTGAGTCGTCGCCGATAGAAATGAAGCTGAATAAGGCGCCTAGGAAGCCTCAGCATGTATCGAGCGTGGCCGAAGCCAGAACTGAAGAACAAGGCAAGATTCGTCCCTTGTGCGTTCCGACAAACGTCCTACGTGATGTGACAAAAGGACAACTCATTAAGGAACAGCGGAAAGACCCCACGCTGAAACATAGTTTTGCCAAAGTGAGCAAGTCGTTTAACTCGGGAAAGGGTCACAGTTACGAATTCGTTGAAGAAAAAGGATTGTTGTATCGCCTTTACCACCAGGCCACTGGCAGAACCTTTAAGCAGGTGGTCTTACCGAAAGCATTTAGACATGGCGTATTAGAAGTGGCTCATGAAAACATCATGGCAGGACATAAAGGTATCAGGAGAACAACCGATCGTGTCCTACAAGAATTTTATTGGCCAGATGTGCACAGAGACATAAAACGCTTTGTGAAGTCGTGCGACAAGTGCCAAAAGAGAACCGCTAAAGGGAAAGTACAGGCCGCTCCACTTCTTCGTCAGTGCGTGCTTGTGTGTGCCTGCAAAAATAAGACCAGTTCGTTCGGTCCTCAAAATTTAGAAGCGCCGACACAAGATCCTCCGAAGTCGAGAAAGCGCCGGGGACTAGGACAGCGGAAACAAGCCCACAGAGGAGCGCGCCAGGCACGTCAACAGAGTGTTGCGTTGGAGTCTCCTTTTGCAGGAGTATTCTTTTACTATTAACTATATAAAAGATTGTGACAATGTCGGAGCTGACAACTTGAGTCGCGCGTAATCACATGCTCATTTAGCAAAATGCGATTGGACAATGCGACCACTCAAGTATTTAAGCTTTATTTGAAAGCGAACAGACTTGTGCATTAGTACTTTAACTGAGCGCAACGCCCTGTGAACAATGTGTTGTGTGCTCATATGAACAATCGGACAAACGTGCATGACAATTTTCCTTTCTCTCTTTTTTTTTCCATCCCGCGTCCTTGTCTTAGAATAGTTGTGAACAACTTTCTCGAGAAGGGGGGTATTGTCATAATATATGGTACGCGGGAGTGGAAAGTATAAACATTCGAAGACAGTGCGCCGTGCAGTGGCGAAGATGACAGCGACTCTGTGCAAATACCCGCAAGAGCGCCATCATCATCATCATCATAATCACCACCACCATCATCATCATCGACATCAATTCGGGAGCGTCGGCAGTGGCGCTTCGAAAAGCGTGGCGCGAGAGTGTGTGGCCCGTGGCGTGAGCAGTGCGCGAGGTTCGGCGGTCGACGGAAAACAGCTTCCTCGCTGGGCGTCTGGCCCAGAGGAGCTATCGCCGCCCGCGCCAATACGCCACACCCGAAGCAACACGGTGACTGCTGGGAGGTTACCTCGCCCCGCTCTTCCGCTGGGCACTGGTCCAGGAGGCTGGCGGTCCTGAACCGGGGCGGTCGAGCGTTCGGGTGAGCGACCACAGGGCTACCCCGCCAGCTGTGGACGCGACCCGGTGACTACGGCCGGCTACCTGAGCCCGCGACGCGGTCCGACCCGGCCGTCCAACCCGGCTGTCCGACCCAGCCGTCCGTCCCAGCCGTCCGACTCAGCTGTCCGACCCGGCCGTCCGACCCGGCTGTCCGACCCAGGTGTCCGACCCGGACGTCCTACACGGCTGTCTGACCCGCCGGCCGACACTGCTGTCCTACCCCGCTGGCCAGCATCAGTTCCACGAGGTCTCCGACAAGGCGCCACACGCTTCCGCCGGAACTGTAGGCCAATCACAATCCACCCATCCATAGAGATAGTGCATGTCGCCTATGAGGCATTGTCAAGTGTGTGTGCCGTTATCTGTGTCGTGTACGTGAATACAAGTCCGATGTGTGTTCGTGCTTTCGCGTGCTGCTTCTCCCTTTTCTGGAGTGATCCGGCCCCAATAACATCACACCCTCTTCCATTATCGTCGTAGGTGTCACTGGTACTGGTACTCTTCAACCAGTTGCACTATCTAATCCATATTAGTAATGATATTGCCGGCTTTGTCTCTTAACGCATACATCTGATTATTGCCTATTCCTAGTTTCTTCTTCACTGCTTTTAGGCTTCCTCCGTTCCTGAGAGCATGTTCAATTCTATCCATATTATACTTCCTTATGTCAGCTGTCTTACGCTTGTTGATTAACTAGGAAAGTTCTGCCAGTTCTATTCTAGCTTTAGGGTGAGAGGCTTTCATACATTGGTGTTTCTTAATCAAATTTTCAGTCTCCTGCGATAGCTTACCGGTATCCTGTCTAACCAAGTTACCACCGACTTCTACTGCGCACTCCTTAATGATGCCCATAAGATTGTCGTTCATTGTTTCAACACTAAGGTCCTCTTCCTGAGTTAAAGTCGAATACCTGTTCTGTAGCTTGATCCGGAATTCCCCTTTCCCTCTTACCGCTAACTCAGTGATCGGCGTCTTATGTACCAGTTTCTTCCATTCCCTCCTGAAGTCTAGGCAAATTCGAGATCTTACCATCCTATGGTCATTGCAGCGCACCTTGCCGAGCACGTCCACATCTTGTATGATGCCAGTGCTAGCGCTGAGTATGAGGTCTATTTCATTTCTAGTCTCGCCATTCGGGCTCCTCCACGTCCACTTTCGGTTATCCCGCTTGCGGAAGAAGGTATTCATTATCCGCATATTATTCCGTTCTGAAAACTCTACTATTAACTTTCCCCTGCTGTTCCTAGAACCTATGCCATATTCCCCCCTGGCTTGTCTCCAGCCTACTTCTTGCCTACCCTGGCATTGCCTCTCCTGGCATCAGTATATAGTGTATTTCATTTTTACTTTACTCATCGCCGATTCCGCGTCTTCATAGAAGTTTCCGACTTTCTGATTCATCATGACTGGATGTAGGGGCGCAGACCTGTACGACCTTCATTTTGTACCTCTTATTACGTTTCACAACAAGACCTGCCGCCCTTTCGTTAATGCTATAGAATTCCTGTATGTTACCAGCTATATCCTTATTAATCAGGAATCCGACTCCTAGTTCTCGTTTCTGAGCCTGGTAGCACAGGGCATGCCCGCTTTTCAGCACTGTATATGCTTCTTATGTCTTCCTAACTTCACTGAGCCCTATTTTATCCCATTTACTGCCCGCTAATTCCTCCAATAGCACTGATAGACTTGACTCACGCGATATCGTTTTAGCGTTAGACGTTGCCAGGTTCAGATTCCGATGGCGGCGTGTCCGGACCCAGAGATTCTTAGCACCCTCTGCTGCGTCACAGGTCTGACCGTCGCCGTGGACAGTTGCATCACAGCTACTGGGGACTGAGGGCCAGGGTTTGATTTTTGTATTCATATAGGAGGTTGTGGCCAAGTACTGCACCAAGGTGGCCAATCCTGCTCTGGTGAGGGAGTGCGTTACCGGTTCTGGGCACCTGTATCAGGCCGCACTCCAGGCCTGTTTATGCAATTTTTATCAACAAGCGGATTTTTTTTAAGCCGGTGGAATATAGCGCGGCACCGGGATTCGAACGACGCGGATGCTCTACCTCTACTCCCCCCCCCCCCCCCCCCCCCCGCTGCACCACTTAGACACTATAATTCCCCTGAAGTTTATGTGCTCAAAGATGTGTCGCCTGTTATAGCTGGTTTCACCAAAATGTAACTGGCTGCATGTAATTAGTAATTGATTATTATAATTGAATTACGCTGAATGCTAACGGGTAAACAATA
Organism: Dermacentor variabilis; assembly: GCF_050947875.1. Lineage (NCBI taxonomy): Eukaryota > Metazoa > Arthropoda > Arachnida > Ixodida > Ixodidae > Dermacentor > Dermacentor variabilis. Next base: position 56,947,713 of record NC_134572.1, on the reverse strand, counting down.
TAACAGCTAAATCGTGCACATCATGTGCCTGTTTGCATAGGATTTAATTGGAACACTTCAACAACGCTTTGCTTAACGCAGATTCCAACTATCTTACTTCTCATCTTTCGATCCCCCTGCCCCCTTTCGCAGTGCCGAGTAGCCTACTGGGCTCAACCTGGTTGATCTCCCCGCCTTTTTCTGATGACTTCTCTCTCTCTCTCTCTAACGAGTGAGTTGTATCTGTCCCGTTTTTTTCTAACAGATATATGAAGCCCATATTCAGCGACGAGCTGTTGTTCTGCAACATTTTGATCGCTGTTCGCAGTACAACAGCGAGAGACAATTTCTACCACGAAGTGTGAACTACGAATAGCATAACAATTGAATACTGGTAAGCGCAATTCTAAGATGGGACAGAAGATGACATGTTGAAAAGTGCGAATAGCACCTTACAACATCAGAAATGTGCTGTCTCCTTCCCTTAATGGTGTTTATTTTTAATTATTTCTGGTGTAGGAGAGTTTGGCATCATTTTTGATTCCGGCTACTCGCACGCGTAGTCAAAGTGTAGGTATCAAGTTTATGCCGGATAAACAAGGAAATAACAAAGAATAATTAAACAAAGCGTAAAAAAAGGGTCATATCATGTTCACTCATGGCTCACAAAAAGGTCTTATAAACACGTTGTTTGTCACAACAAACGCATATAGCAAGGAAAGTAATGACAAGTTGAAATAAACACCCATTGTACTACACAAAAACGCATATAGCACAGCAAGCTATTTGTTTCCAAAAACTAAAGTGAAAAATTAAACAAAATTACAGCACAGAGCTATCAGCTCACGTGCAGTCGAGTAAGCACCATTTCATAACAGAGCATGCACGTAACAGTAGTTTGGGCAGAGTCGACATTGTTTTATTATCTATCAGCAATCCTTGTCCCTTTCAAAGAATTCCTTTAGACACTAATTAGAACGCTTCTGCAGTTCAGTTGTTACGTATTTTGCTCATTTGTTCGTAGCTAATTGCCTTAAGAAGTCCCGTGATGTCAAAGTGCACACCGCTATTACTAAACGCGTTGTTGTAACTTTATAGTTGTTTATAGTTGACGTAGCCACTTGAAACAGTTTAGAAACACGGTAATGGAACCGAGGGAGGAACTAAAACCACTGCCATCAATCACAGCGCTGCGTGAATGTGGCCTCCTCTGTTACAGAAACAAAAGACAAGGACACCGGGCCAGGAGTACAGTGGTCGTTCTTCCTACACAAGGCGCCCCAGACAGACCTCGTCTGTCACGTCTTCTTCAAGCACGTGGGGGCGGACATGATGTCACGAGCTCCTGCTTGACGGACGTAGGTATTACGTGCCCACCAAATTCCCGGATGCGAAGCTCCCCGCATTGCCGTGGCTACCGTAATTGCAAACCACCTGCCGAGCTCCAAAGTTAGAACATCTTATTCACTTATTTTAAAGCCATGTTTCATTCGTGTGGGGAGTACCCTGACCTCCTTTTTCTTGTTTGTTTGTTTGTTTTGCAGGCGCACAGTAGCAGCGACAGCTGCGACGTGACCTGTCATGAACGGTAAACCTTGGAAGTGGAATCTCGGTTGGCTCTGTAACTCTAATGATATATTTCGAGTCAGTTGTGTATTTAGTTGACTGTCTCGTTTGGGGGCACTTATGTATGTCGAAGAAATACTGCACGTCATTTGTGTGTTCATCAATGTGCGCAGAAGAAAATAAAAATAAAACGATGAAAGCAAGCACACCACAAAGTCTATCAGCAACATAAACAATCCTAAAAAGGCTTGAAGGTGTTTAGCCAGCGAGCATGGTTTAATTATTACAAAATCTCAGCTTACGTCAGGACGCTCGTTGGCCACCAGAGGGTGACAAGTCGGTTGTAACTTTAGCGTTTACGCATGCACGCTAATTCGTCGCGGCCTTGGCGTCAACAAGGAACAAAATAAATGCGTATGATATCCTCGCCAACAAAAACACACCTAAAAATGTGATCTTACGAACTCTGATATATTTACGTCCCAGGGGACTGCCTCAAGCGGGTGTCCATGGTGCACCTGCGTGGTCAGAAAGCAACTCGTCCGGCGTAAAGCAACGAAGTCGCCAGAGAACGAAGCTCACGCTCCCTTAAAATGCAAATGGCCATCGCGTCGCCGGCGCATATGCCTGCGGCATCGCCGCGTGTCACTACGCTGCACTGCACACGCACGCACGGCGCCACAGAGAGCGAGACAGACACAGAAGACGCAGAAGAGGAGGGGGAGGGGCGCGTGTACTACCAACAGCGGTCGAGACGTGCGCGCGCGACGATGGCGAGGATTACACTTGCCTGTTGCATATATGGGGCTGCAGCTACTGCTACAAGAGGCAAGCGCCAAAAAGGGAGCCGCAGTGATTACCCCGGCGCCGAGACCGACCGGCTGACGCCGTCGGGACGACGGCATCATGACCCCTCCCAAACGAAATCAGAGGGAAAAAAAGTCGAGGGTCCCGTTGAGGTTAGCAGTTTGCTGCGCGCGGGACCTCCGCGGACACCGTGAACGGGGAGGGAGGGTGGCCAAACATGCAGGATAATTAGACGCGGCCAAATTGATAGGTGGAGCGCTGCGAGAGGGTAGGATCCCCCCCTCATCCGAACCTCTTTGCCTGGTGCGTGTGAGCGCGCGCGCGCAGGCTCCGAGACCTCTGACGCCGGCCGGTAGCCCGCGATAAACGCGTAGATTTTTCGGCTACTTCGTTACGTGCTATGCTACGAGACAAGCAGCTGTTCTTCTTTTTGTTTCTTTTCTCTAATGGCGCCGTTTGAGTGGCGGCGGCGGCGGCAGCCGAAGCAGAATCGTCGCCGCCACCGCCGCCGTCGATGCGGCCGCGGCACCAGCCGGCCGGCTTCCACGGCCTGCGCAGCCAGCGGAACGCGCGGTTTTAATCGGTTGTCCCGGAATGCCGGCCTGCTTGTGCCGATCACGCGGAAACAAGCGCGAGAGGCAGATGATGTTCGCGCAGCCAGGTGATCGCGCCGCTTTTAATCCCTGACCGCCACGCACGCTCGGTGCGGCTGGAGCGGAAGCTCGCCTTTGCCGCACCACACGTGGTTGCGAGCACAGCGCCTCCTTTTGTCTCCTCCCCGCGTAATTACGGTTTGCTGAGCCAGAGAAAAGAAAGATTTAAAAACATACAAGAGATACAAGAGCGATGGTGTCGACGGCGACGGAAGGAAAAGGACGCCGCCAAGGATGAAGCGGCGACCGTTTTAATGCGTGACGTGGGACGACGCGACAAGCGAGGGATCAGGCAGACACTTCATTTGCGACGAATTGTCTCGAGCCTGTCGCGTGCGAAAGGATCCAACGCACTGGTGGGTGAACGCTCGTGTTTCTCGAAGGGTGCAAGGCTGCGCTTTGCATGGAGGAGCTTTCGGTTTGATTTCAGTGTTACAGGGACATTAAATGAAACCTTGGAGTATGTTAAAAGCACCGGCTACTTCCTTTCTCAACGTGAGATAAACGACGCGAATCTCCAGGCAATAGCACTAGTGGAGTTAAGTAAAGAAGCAAGGAATTATGTATTTAAAATTTCCCCATATTAAAGAAAAGCATTTGTGGGCCAGCAGAACTGTTTCTTTAACATAGCATATACGACCTGGTTGCAGGTGCTTGTAGGACCACAAAAGGCAGCGCTTGCGTCCATGTGCTTATGCCGTGTACTGTACCTTCCCTGCAGGCACATGAGCATCAACGTGTCACTGAAGCAAATCGCCGGGTCTCCGAGTTTTCTAAAAGTGAACAAAATATCCATGCATGTTTTTCTTCGTGAGCTATACTGTACCAATTGCTGTAAATGTGCCACTCAATGTAAATATAAACACGCGTTCGCTACAATATCGATCAGCTGTTGAAGCAACCAGTTCAGATAGCAAACGGGTCCGAGAGAGTGGGGGCACGCCTTTTTTTCCTTCTCGTTTTTTGCTAACCCTTTCCTGCTATCCCCTTCATGAAGTGGCAGTCTGGTGTATTCCCCTTCAACTTTTTTGTACTTTCTTCGTCCCTTTCCACATTTCAGCACAGTTGAACTTCCACAATCTCTTCAGGTGGCTGGTTAGTGATTACGTGTTCCAATACAAGTTTAGAAATACCTGTGCCCTTATTAACCACCGGCCTTTATAATGTATTGCATCAATTAACTGATTTTTATGTACCCGCTGCGCATGTCATCTATAAAGAGTGATTTACTCTATACACATTATGCTTTACTAAGAGGTCCCTAGCTTCGATTCACTGGCACTGTAAAAAATCTGCAACCAAAAATCTAATTTCCTGGCTGTCTATATGACTGCACGTTATGTCAACAACGTTCAATTTTTTGTTATCTCAGGCAATGGGCTTCCATCGAGTCGAGGGCGCTTCAGACTAAATATTGCTCGCTGTTCAAGGCAGATGAATTGGCCCGAGAACGATCCCGAAAGAAGAGCGCATAAAATTCAATGAGTGACAGCTCGTTTAAGTTGACTCCCGTACCTTCAACCAACAAGGTGAACAACTATTTGTCGCAATTAAACAATTAATCTATTATTCAGACGATTAATTGAACAATCGCATGGTGTTCTTGTTAACACCATGTGTTAACCTTCACAACACGTGATGGCCAACGAGCACAATATAAGTAGGAAGGGTTGCGTTCCAGGGGTTTTTCTGGCTACGGCGATTTCGACCAACGACGAAGCATGGATAAGGCGTCAAAGAAATATGACAGCAGGAACTCCCACGGTGGTATGTCTCAATAGACAAGGAAAACATCGAGTAGAAGCCATATCGTCAATTGAACGATCAATCGGCATTGCCCGCGAAAGTAACGACGAAGCGCGACCGGTGTATCCGAGCCTAATTTTTACTTCTCGACGCTTTACACGCTTCCGTCGCAGCTCTTCGCGCTCGCTACAGTAGTAGCCGGCATGTTCGTCTAACAGCCGTCCCCGAAACAACAGCTTATCACGGAGAGAGAAAGCTGGAGAAAATACACGGTTTGACCTGGTAATCGTCTCCGGAGACTATCAGTGGCCGCATGATGCAGACCGTATAATAAAACGCGAATTATGCAACAACCGGCAGTTGCATGGTCACCGCTTTTGTTTTTCGTTCTTTTTGCGTCGCTCTCATCTCCGCCACTGGGAACCCAACCACCGTCCAAGAGCAGCGGCAGCAACGCATTTGCTACAGCCTTATTTTTGCATCTCGCTCCGGAGAGCTTTACATTTTCATTCCTGGCGTCCTCGCAGAATGCACACGTACTGCATACGTTCTCGCTCTTGACAGTGAACGGAGTGCTCCTCATTGCTGTGGCGATTGTTTTTATGACCACGGCGGCGAGAGCACCAACCCAAGCGGGGAACGCGGGGAGAGAGGTGGGGAGCTCCTCGGTTCGGGCCATCTGCATTTTCTTCCTCTTCTTCTCCGGGCTGATGATCAAGTCTGGTATGCCCTTTGCCGAAATTGCGTATGGGCGTGTCGGGACGCGGCGCGGCTCGGCGCGTTGCTGGCGTCACGATGTCTATAAACGGGCTTACCGGCCCGGGCAGCCTGGCGGCCGCCGAGGAAGTCGAGAGGCGGAGTCCCAAGGCAAGGCCATTGGCTGATTGCAGTCTTCGAGTATGGAACCAAATGAGTCTCCCGACCAACCTCGGAACGAGGCTTCGGAATATGAGGAGAAGCTACGCGCGGTAGCTTATCATAATAGACGGGACCACGCTACGGGACGGGACGGCGACGCCGAGGGATCGCGGTACAGCGTGAAAGGGGGAGCATCGACTCTTCGTGAAAGCTGTGAGAGGAGGCTGTGCTGCCGCGCCGACTCGGCGTCACCGGCGCGACGTCAGAGCGTACACACATAAGCGGGAAGCGAAAGATCCGCAGCTGTTTCTTGCACGGCAAACGCAGCGCCAAGTGGCCAGAGCGAGAGGACGGCATCGTTCGGGCAGCGAGCAGAACATTCCCTTTCCGCTTTCTTCTGCGAGAGGAGTTGCGTTGCGGCGCGGTCGTTCCGAGGTCTCTGCTCCTGGTGATCGCAGATCCCGCGGGAGCAACGACTGGAAATGACGCGTCTGTTTGGCGCGCGCCGTGGCGTCGCCAATGAAAGCGTGAAGCGCGGAAGGAGACGCGTATGTCGCCATTGGGTCCGCGCGGGGGATTGGCTTCCTTGGCTTAGCCATGCTACCTCGAATCTCTTTCTCCGGGCCTTCGTTTTTCGGACGTGTCCCCATTTAATTGGCCTTGGTTTGAAGCAAGGCACTAACCCACGACGCTTGGGCGAACGTTCCTCGGAGGAACTAGGAAGGCGACGCAAAATATTAATGTAAACGAAGCAGGCGCGGCTTGGGTGTACCTTTGTCGAGGCAAAAGGGATGTGGAGAACCTATAAAAGGTTCGCAAGAATTTATTTTTACTCGACCTTGCCTCTCAGTGGACCGACACTTTTGTTTATGGCAGATATCCAACCACACGCGAGATTCATCTAGCAAAATGAGCAAAAACCATATTCAAATGAGCAAGAGATTACGACGAAGCTGCAATTAGCGAGGGAACGTAACTCAATTTGGGAAGGTTAAAGGGCATTAGTGCAGGAGGGCAATAACAAGGTGTACCTACCGAGCATCTCCTACTGAAATGGTTACAGAGGACAGCATAAGAAGGTGACGGCTACGCGAACAATGCAGTCGCAGTGCAAAGCTCATTTGGAACCCGAAACATTAAAGGATACGCGTGCTAAAGAGCATACCAGTCAATAACCAAATTTCATACGCTAATTGAGGAGGACAGAGGAGGCAAGGTAAATGTGAAAGGCAAGTAACTGAAATACTACAAACACTGCATAGCAAATATATCATTTCACTAGATGTTTAAGGAGCGACTTACAGAAAGTGCTGGCACGCCACAGCCACTAAGTATACCACAGGCAATATCTGATGTTGATGTTGATTCCTTTTCAACCTGGTTTATTTAGGTTCAGTTTGCATGCAAAGTGATTGGAATATTGAGCACTTATGTGCTTTGTACAATATGCAAAGCCATCAAAGCATATTTGTTAAGTTGTCAAATTAATTGCTTACCTGCAATCACAAAAAAAAGTAAAAAAAAATATGGCGGGTGCCGTGCAAACGTGGGGAATCGGTAACAAGCGAAGCGTTCTTTGATGTGTACTAAGATATTGATGATGACGTTGTCGTTGTATTTAATGATGATGATGAGGACGATGATCATGCGCCTTCAATTCTGTTCTCCATGTCTGTGTAGCTGAGCGCTCCTCGCTCAATGTACACTTTGGTGTCTTTTTTTTTTCTTTACTTAACTTCTATTTACACATTCGGCTGCTTCAGCCGTGGACTTCTACGCTTCCCAGTAGCCGACTTCAATTTTCTGTCTCCGATTTCTTCACTTCTCCGTAGCGCAATGTGCCTCCTGATCACTAAAGGTAGAAAAAGCTTCACTTTAACAGGCAAAGGACGGTTACCACTGCTAACAACAGGCAACTGCCTTTTACTTCTTTGCGATAAGTTGTATTCGTTTACGTGTGCTGTCAAGAAATACAGAGCCACATTACAATTTCCTGATTGTCTCTGACAAAAATTTCGTACAGAAAATGTAGAGGTTTCTTTGACGACGTGTCTAGCACGCTACACCAGATCAATATAACCACACATGGAGCGCCATAAAACTCCAAAATCACACAACATACAAGTTTGGACCCATCGAAACTTACGAGAGTACCTCGTTTACAGTGGTGTCTCGCAGTAAGGTTGCACATGCCTTTGTAGCTTGGTACGCTCAGGACATGCTCGTCCTCGCTTTAAGTATACTTCTGGAAGCTGAAAGCGTTATCCATGACGCATGTTTATAGCGGGAAATAACGCAACGCTTTGAGATATAAAGCCGCTACATGAATGATTACATGAGCTTTGTTCCCCCATATATTGCACCCCGGCCAGAGTAGCAATCATAAGCACTCAATTTTAAACAAGGAGCCGCACCATTGAGACAAATGTGGCATACGCATGCGTGATAGCACCTGTGAAAACCATGACCACATATCATGCGGAACTCCCACAATGGGTCATGCTTACGGACAGGTCTGTGAGGCTACTCCGAGTCGGTCCACATGGCCAGCTGCGAGTGCGGCTTGTTAGTGCTGCACTCATCTCCAAGTTCGGCATGCATTTGTTGCAGGTAACTACTCCTCGTAAATCAAAAGGCTGCATTTGTTGAAAGTAACAGCGCGAGAGTCTCTTGTCGTATCGCTTTGAAGAATAAAGCGTCCGTACACCCCACCAACTTTATGAAGCAAAGCTGTACGCCGGCTCAAATCTCTGCCTTTAATTAAAGGATTCTCTCTCTCTCTCTCTCTCTCTCTCTCTCTCAAGTATTTAAATATATGCCTTCCATAGTCCTTTCCATTATTTCAGGATTCAATATGGCAGGCTTCGCATTAGAAATACCTTATGAAAAGTTATATAGGACTTCCCAAATTAGGGCAGATCGGAATGCGCATTGGTAGTCATTGTATCCTAATGCGCATAAGGAGTTCGGGAGTGCAAAACACGCTTTCTTGCAGTGATACTTTATTACCGAGAGAAGACGTTCAAAAATTCTGAGAATTTATTAATTTCGTTCTTCTCCTTCCTGTGTTGTGGCTACCTCCATAAAAGTTATAATGTACTCCGCTATGCAAGCTATGCAAACATTTGGGTTTGCATAAGTTTTGTATCACTTTGTCATATTCTCCTGCTCCCATCTTCTACGCTAGGTATCCCAAGGGACAATGCTTCCAGTACATTGGTAGCTGTACATTGCGAGGAATCAGAGGGTACGGTACGTGCGGCTGCGTTTACAGACCGTTCCAGTTGCGCTCACAGCATAATTGCAGCGAAAACCAGGGAAAACGAAACGGGTGGCTTAGTGACAAGCACACATAGGTACAGATGTCAGGTGCTCCTGCATTACTTTGAAAACTATGATGCTGCTGTACCCGTCAGTACGCCGTCACACGAAATATGCCTATACTTGTGAGCAACTTTCAATGGCAATGAAGGAAATGCTAAAGGAGTAGAACTTCTGCGCCTGTGTTGCTGCGCGAAGCAGGCCGGCTGCATTGTACAATGCTTTCCGTTTCTCTGAATCAATCAGCATTCCTGCCATGCACGACAGTTTCGAATTAAACCCAAACGCGGGAAAGAACAGCAAGGGAAGAAAAATGTAGAATTTAACGACGAGTGGTGCATTTTGTCTGATCTCGTTGCTGAAAATAAGATGCTAGCGTTTTCTTTTGCCAAGCGTTTAAACTGAAGCGAATGATAATGTGGGGCATTTTTCGAGAGCGCACTTAAAGGGCCCCTGAAACGGTTCGGACAAATTTTGTAGACGCGTAGGGTACAGCTTAAGTAGAACATTCGCACCACAATTTAAGTGAAGCGTTTCGTATTAATGGAGCTACAAGCGATTAGAAGTTACCCTCCTCCCCGTCCACGCTTTTCCTCCTCAACTCGTTCGCCGAGCGAGCGGGGCTAAGCACCGCCTTCACTGGTCCTGCGTCACGATGCGACGTCACATCGTCCACTTCCGGTTGTTTTGGAGCCCGCCCCCGCCCGCGCGAGACCTCTCCGCTAGCCGCTTGGCTGTCGACCCCAAGCGAGAGCTATCGAAGCAGCGTGCGTTGCGAGCATTCTGTCGTAGCGCCGAACGTGTCTGGTATTCCGTTAACCACAGGCAAGCTGGTCATTTCGGCAAATCAATGGAGGCATAAACTCAAGCTGATGAAGGAACTTTGGCGTAGACGTACGTGAGCGGCGTGATCGGTCTACACGGTCCAGACACTTGTTGGCGCAGCGCTTAACCAGCCAAAGAAAGCGCTAATATATTGCTCTAACCAAGTGTAAAACATTTTAAACATTTATAAAAACAACGTGTCGATGATTACATTCCTGCGAAAAATACGCACCAGCAGCAAAGAAGAATACGCTTCGTTGCTGCTACTGTGTATGGTTGCGCTCTATGCCACCAGGTGGCTGCACCGTGCAGACCATTCACATTTGCCCTTCTGCTCATCTCGGCTCATCCCGTTACGGCACAGTCAAGCGGCCAGACCCTGTCCCCTTTAGCTTACGTTTGCCCTAATACGGGACTCGCGAAACGCTGTTGCGTTAGTAATCTGCCGGTGTAAAGTGACGGCCACAAACGCGCAAATCCTGGCGCCGATCGGATAGCGGTAGTCCGATGCGCAGCAGCCAGTTCGCTCGTACGCTGCCTTGCAGAGGGACACGATGTCGCAGCTTGACATATTGCCAGTCGCTACGTTTGCAGTCCACAAGGCAACAAAGTCGAATCATAGTGCTCGCGAAAAGACTGAGACCAACTGTGACCGCGGAGCTCTCGTCAAAATGGAGTACGTTGTAACACAAGCAGACGACACTTGCTGTGTGCCGGAAGTGCTTAAGTGTACTGAAAAATTGTTCTTGTGCATTCTCTTTATGCTACTTTCTTTTCATAAAAACAAATTAACTAACATTCCAACTATTACGAAGATCATTTGTTTACCATAAAGTTGGAAAAATTATCGATCACGCGCTCTGGTCAGCCAATCGGATAGCTCGCCCCACTGACGTCGTATGGGTGATTTCGGTCATATGGGTAGGGGCGGCTTAAAATTCCGCCGAGCAGTGCGCTGCGATCGGCAGCGATGTGCATTTTTAAAACCTTATAATAAATTACACGTTTTACGCAGAGCACTTAGATGTGTCAATTAATGATCAGAAGGACCTACTCTAACGACTCGGTACGTTTGTAGAAAATCGTCAAAAGCGTTTCAGGGTCCCTTTAATACTTGGGCGCGCTTTGCCTCCGTAGCGTTGCCTTCATTGCCACGGAAAGTTGCTTGTGTGTCTGGTGCAATGTCAGTCTGGACAACTCAGTGCAGCGGCGGTGCCGCTCAGCACACTGCATGCAATGGTTCTTACAGGCCGAAATGCGCTTACTGAACTATCTCCTGTTGGAGCCTATATGCGGACACATTAGGGACAAAGAGAAAGTTCTTAGAATAAAGCTCTTCTGTGCGGCCACTTTGATACGAGCGACAACAAAAATAGCAAGTTATCCCTCTTCCAATCGATTCAATCAGGGCCCGGGTGAAAGCTTCGGACTGGCCACTCGTCCATCCGCCGCCAGTGAACGTTACAGAGAAGTGACAGCGCCGCGCGCAACATGCCAGAGCTCTCTCTGCCTGTTCTGCCGTGGCGTGCCTTGACAGCGCCCGGCGCGTCACCTCTCTGCGGCGCGTACGCACCGCTCCGAACCGGCACGTCCCACCAACAATGGCTTGTAGCGTGACGGAGGCCGGGTTCCTTACTGACGCCCGCGAAGCTATTTCGGCCGCCGCGTGCCCCGACTGTGTTGCGTGTGTCAGGGGCGTTCCGAGCGAGCGGGAACTGGAGGGTCTCCTTTTCTGATCGCCTTTTGCGCAACTCGGTTTCTCGAATGCCTCTTCCGCTCTCTTTGCTGCAAAGTGACGGTGCCGTCCTACGGCGCGTCGGTCCCGCAGCGATCACGCACACGTGGACGCGGCCGGGGCACCCTCGGTCCCCCGGCCGCTGCTTGGTTGCGGGGCGACGGAGACGCAAGGGCCTCACCTGTCGCTCAGACGCAAGGCGCTCGCACGCACGCAGGTACAGCGCGCGCAGCGTTCGTTTTCTCGCCAGTCAAGCCGAACAAAAGGACGCGCACACCTTTCAAGGGGTTTCGCCCTCCTCCGACACGCACCGAAGTTGATTGCTCTTGTGGCTGAGATGTACATTTTCTTGGCCCTTAACAATTTTCTTGTTTTCTTTTTGTTTATTATTTCTATTTGCTTGCTTCTATTTGCTCGCTTTTATTTGCCACCTACGGTTCCCTTTCCGGCTTATCTGGCTGCAGCATTCTCGCTGGTCGACCGCGCGGGGGGGATCTTATTTTCAAACGCCAATTACGGACGCGAGTGATTCGGATTTGCCCCTCCATCAGTCATTCGGGGGAGAAAGCCCGGCCTGCCCTTCGCCGCAGAAATGGTACTCTTCTGCGTGCATCTGTTATTCTCGCCTGGTTTAGCAACTTCCATGTTTTTTTTTTTCTATGCTTTCGTTAACTGCTGAGGCATTTTGCGATGTCTGACCAGCGAAAGGCACACAAGAGTGCCTGCGACTGAGCGCTTTACTGAGAGAAATAAAACAAAGGGCTCATTGTCACTTCATCTGCTACAGGTTGGGTGGTAACTATACCACAACTGAACATAGCCACAATAAAAGAAATAAAGTAAAATGCTTAATTTTAATTGCCATCGAGGAATACAATTTTGACATGCTTGCTTTAGAATGGACAGCCGTCTTCACATCACACAGTTGGTTGTACTGACGGGCAATTTTGTCGTGGCGGCAGATATTTATGCTGTATGGAATGCAGCGCTCGGCCTTTTCAAGGAAGTCAATTTTGTCATAGCGACAGCAGCTTCCCTCATAAGCGGGCCTGCATCTTGTTATTCTAAATACCGTTACACAGGGACGACACAATAGCGACATAATATTTTGGGAAGCTGCCGCAAGAAAACACGAGACTCGAGGAAAGAAACGACACGAAGCGCTGTGCTATCTCTTTTTTCAAGTGTCGTGTTTTCTTCCGGTAACTTTCCAAAATCAATAATAACCAACTGACCTACATTCACACTCTGCTATGTAACCGACATAATGCTTTGTCGGGGAGAAGACGACGGATTTACTACATGATTTATTATATTCTGAATTCTGGGGTAATACGTGCCAAAACCACGATTTGATTATGAGGCAAGCCGCAGTGCGGGATTCCGGATTAATTTTGGCCACCAGGGGATCCCCAATGTGCGGGACACAGGCGCTTTTTTGTATTTCCCCCCCCCCCCCCCCCCCCATCAAAATATGGCCACCACGGCCACGATTTTATCCCGCGACCTCATGCTTAGCAGTGCCACACCGTAGCCACTCAGCCACTACAGCACGGGACTAGCTATATTTAGGAACATTCTCTTGCTATTTGCAAGGTACAGGCGATTATGACAGACATTAGTAAGAAAAATTACTAAGGAACGCGCATAAGAAACAAAAAGATGCTTCCTACATATTCCTCTTGAAATGCATCGTTCTATAAGCGCCAAATTCAACTATGGCTTCGCACGCAGAAAAAGGTGAAAATAGCGAGATATGCTACTAGATCCGTTCTTGTGCGACACGGCTATGCTTAAACATAATTATGGTGTAGCGCTGCAGCCTTTGCGGTGTACTGAACAATCATGTCTCAATGTCAGGCCATAGAGTTATGCATTTGTAACAAAATTTACACACTACTTCAGGAAGACGTCTTAGGAACGCAATCTACACGGGACCACCAATGAAAAAAAAAACTGAACTTGCGTAATGTGACATATGATGCGCCCATGATTCTAACATTCGCCATAATTACTTTTCAAGTGTGGCACATATATGCAAATTGTCATGTCAAATAACTTACTTTATCTGGCTGAATGTTTTAGTAAACAAAAGTCATTACCGGCTTGTCGAATCGATGCAAGCGAGAACGAGAAAATTGGGAAATGGTAACGTAAAAAGAGCGCTTTTATTTTTTCACAAGTGGTACTCCCTTTTTCATTGCCTACATTCTTCAAAGCGAAAATTCAGAAAACCAACGATGCAATTCAATGCGAAGAAATGCAAAGTAATGAGTTGTTTCGTGGCATTCCTGGCAGTTATTGAGTAATACAGAGCATTGATTGCTGCTGGAAATCCATAAAAAGTAGCCGAAACTGCCTTCCTGACAAGCTATTCATGGCATCGCCTAACAATGGTTGCGGGAAGCGGAAACAGCTAAGTACTGCAATTTGTGCTTTACAGCTCATACTGGACGAGCTTACCAGCATGAACAAGAGAACCATAATTTGACATTATAGTTAGGTTTCAAGACCTCCTCGCGCAAGCAACAAGACTTTATTGCGGATGTTATGGTTCCATGCGTTCGGGAAACGTCATAGTGAGAGGGTAAGAAAAAAAAGGGGGGGCGTTGACAGTAAACAAACATTGATAAAAACAGAGCTTCCACGCACAATTAAACCGCTTAACAACTTCTGAGTAAAGCCATTGGGGAAGCAACGTCAGTAAAAATATGCGCCTCAAAATGGTGCGCCCCAGGTCCTCGGCGTGAAAAAGAGGAGTAAACTTTTATGAGGATATGCACCCTGTGCGCCTTGGGCTGCTTCATTTATATCGGTAATTAGCGACGCCTGATATTCACTTTGGAAGGTATATGGCACTATGTCTCCGCGCATTCTATGCTGCTTCCGGGCAAAACACATTAGCCTCGTTTTAAGGTACGCGTCTTTGTCGCTGCCTTGAAGGCGCTCAGGTGTGCCAAGGTGCGAGGTGTCTTTTTAGAAGAGTTTATTAGGCGCATCGAAGCAAGGCAACAAGCCATAGAGGCTAGTCGTGCCCTAGGTGGCCAATTACCGCGAGACCATCCGACCTTCGGCAGGAGGCACTCGCTTAGGTTGCGCGCAACCTCAGCGATTACACTCCAGTTTAATATAGGTACAACGACATTCTTTTTAATCTGTCATTTTTTGTCGCCAAACAAGGAAGGAGGCAAGCGAACCTTAATTAAGTCTCCTGAATTTCATCGAGAACGAAAAACAAAAATCATAAGCCATTACCTGTTGTTTCGATATATATATTATCTGCGTACCAAGAAAAAGCCTAGATTGAAATCTTTAGGCCAGTTGGCCCATTGACATGTGTGAGTACGCAGTGTGAAGACGGGACAAAGCTTGCTTTGTCGCTCTTGCTTGTCCTGTCTTTGGGGTTTCCACCCACATGTATCGGAGCATCTCGTTCGTTTATTCATCTAAAACATTCTTACGGGACCATAATGTTTGATGAGATGGAAGCATATGTTTGCAGAAAGAGAACATGCAAGTACTAGGACGTTAGCAGCTGGGCTACCAAAATTGCTAATAAACATTTATTTGCTTTTACTATAACTTACTCTTCAGTAGGTATAAATAATCGTCGAATTAGAGCTTTCTCTGCACGCAGTATTTGAACAAGGATACTTGCTTTCCCCCTGAGGTAGACAAATCACCGTGTCGAAAGTTTGACACCAGAGTCATGTTTACTTTGACCATTGTTGGTCCCCTTCAAGTCTCCTTCCTGTCAACCTCTGTCTTGTGTTGTCATTCACAGGTATACTGCAGCGAGCTATCATGGATGGTTTTCTACCGAGTCACTTGTTTGAATGCAGCCACTATTAGTACCGATTAAGCTACGCAGCTCAGCGATGAAGGTGTGTTGCATCATCCACAGATCCCGACATGCCCCTAAGGCGTCCTTAACAGTCACTGGATAAACTGCCCCCAGTACCCAACGTCCGATTCAATGACCTATTGATGCTTCAGGATCTGATGGTTCATTCGTATGTCACCGAAGGTCCGCACTTTTGAATGTGATAGCATTATAGGAGTGCTGAACGCCTTTGGAGGTGTCACAATCTGACCAACGCGGGCCAGTGCCGAAGGCAGTGTAGTCTAACATGGTTTCTCAAAGTGCTAGCTGTCACGAGGGAAGAATGCGACAAACTGTCACGTGTCTCACGTGCAAGACCTTTCAAATAACGACTTAGGCACGAGGGAGGCGTGCGTGCGTGTGTTCGTGGCCTAATGATTAGAGAATTGAGTTGCTGGGCTGGAATACAGATGTTCGATCCCTCCATTGGTCGTGTCTTTATATGTACAGAATTATAGGCGGACTTTACCCACTTTGGAAGTACCTAACAGAAAACTCGAGGAGCGTTGGGAAATACACGAACGCCTAACAATGTTAATGAAAAGGCAAGTTTGTAGCTGTATACGATGTAGAGAAGTGTCCCTTCGGTAAACGAAAGTGTAAACGAGAGGACAGACGCGCGCGCAGCTGTTGAGACAAGTATGCTATATTGGCGGTGCTATGTTCTTGCCTAGTTCTCTTCTTTTATTTTTTTTCAGAAATGTTCCTCGATATTGTCATGTAATGCTTAAAAGCAGGCTTTGATTTTCTTACCACGAAAGTGGATTGTCATGGCTTCTTGCCAATGTAGTAGTTTCCGCTCCACTTTCATTACTTGTTCAAATTGACCCCGTCCTCACCTTCGAACGTTCTGCTGCGATGCCTGCTCCTCCGTTGTAATCTTTTAGCTCTTTCGGCTCTGAAACATTTCGTTTAGGTGCACATGTTTTCCTTGGCACATGTTGTGTGAGAAATCTTTTAAAAAGACGGTACGAAAGAAAAATCTGGAATTTAAAATTTTTGTCGAAGTTACGCATATGGTGTCAAATGACGCCCCCAGATCTCAATGGTTATGAACAAAAACGTAATGTATTCTTTGAAAAATGCGATGAGTTCTACTACATTAGATCTGGATTTGACTTCCATCGAACGTCATGTTGGCTGCCGTAGTATTCAACCAAATAAGTATAAAGGTAAGAAACCAAAATAAATTGTGCAGAGACAGTCGACGATGACTGCCAATGTAAGCGAATAGTACAAAGCTTTTCAAAGGCATTTGCTTCATTAAAGGGATCACGTGCCTGAAGGTGTACATTTGTTGCAGTAAAGACATTTTGGTAGCGTTTGTTCGTCTGTTGTGTAATTCCGTAAAGAAAAGAGCAGCTAAGAAGCACACGTGTATAGTTCTTGTATAGATGGCTGTATATATAAGACGCTTCATTGTACGTATCTTGCCTTCAGCTGTGCAAGCACCGGAGTAGAAGACGACTGCCATCCTCAACTCCCGCCGCAGAAAACCCTCTCCCACTGCCACCTAAGGGAAGCGGGCGGAAGGCAGAAGAGGAGGGATGTCCTTCGCGAGAGCTCCGCCAGAGCATCCAAACTTTCAGACGCCCCAATGCCGCCGCGCAATAGTACGTGATTCCCAAATAGTTATATAGCATCTCAATAGTGTCCAACAAAATCTGCAGAATTTGAGGCAGACAATAAACAAAGTTCAATGAGCATGTTTTATAACATTGTACAGCGCCTCATACATGGTAAAAGCTTCTTTAGGACTAAGCGATGCTCTACCAATTGACCTACGCCGACTGCAGCTCTGTTGCCCACAGTTTTGGGTATTTGTGCCTGTGTACTAGATCTGTCAGTATTAGCCAGAGTCACTCGTGGCCATGCCGGCTCATCTGGCGCATTCTTTAATCTGCAAGCACCACGGGAGAAGCTAAAATGATTTCATCCTTCCAAAGCCACCCGTGGCCTTGGGGACGGATATGGCACATGCTTTTCACCTCTCCCGTGGCACTTGTGGTTCAAAGGATGAGACAGACCAGCCGACATGGCCACGAGTGGCTCTGGCTAACGCTGCCAGAGCTAGTACACAGGCACAAATACCCAGAACTGTCGGCAGCAGAGCAGCAGTCGGCGTAGCTCACTTGGTAGAGCATCTCAGAAGAACTTGCTGCTGGGCTAGTTAGTAACTCATTGCGTGTCTGGGGGGTCTCCTTGGAGTGGTCGCGTATTTCGGCATGTGCGTGTATGTGGATGTGTATCTTAAGCTCTAATTTGCTTAGCCATAACGGTACAGAAACGCACACGTGAGACGGAATATGTGGGTTCGTCTCCCGCTGGCGGCAAGTTGTTGTTTTTTGTCCACGTTCAATTTCCTTTTCATTATTACTTCTGCATCACGAAGTCGGTATGTCGAGTACAATTTATATAATATCTTATGCAGCGCAGCAGAACAACTAAAGGCTCTCGTGTTGACGACAGTCAAGCCAGTGTTCGAAGATATTGCTTTCTGTGAATGGATGGTTTTCCGGCTGGTATTGTGTGAAAAACCAGAGTGTTCGTTGCTTGTTGAAACGAGGGCGGCTTTTTGCAAAGTGCGATTGTGTCGCAGAAACCGTAAAAATCTGAATGGGCTGTTCCCAGTTGCGTGTTAACTCTGAGGCAGACTTAGCTGTGGTGCGAAAAACACATTACGCACTTGAAAATGCTACTCGAAGCCATAGAGGGGCTACAGAAGGAACTAGACATCTTTTGAGAGGCCGGACGGTAGACCAACAGGCCGATGGATTACAATAGGTGCAGTAATGCTTGCACGGCCTTCTGATGTGATGATGAGTACCATAGATGCTGCAGAACTTATTGTTCTGGCAGATATCGGTCGTAGAACTGGTTGAGCCCGACTGAGTGTAATCGTCCCTGCCCACAGGACTGCGGGAATTGGCGTAAGATGTGGCATGTCCTGGTCACCCCTGCGAGTTCGGTGCATGGATAACGACCGCATACGCAATACGATCGCGCCCAATGATATAGCCTACACAAAACGTCAATATGCCCTGTGTAAACGAACGTTGTGCTTACAACACTACAGGAAGACATAGTTAGGATATTTTGGAGAGATAGAAAGAGACAGAGAGCTGCGCTGCACCAAAAGAAAGCGTTTTGATACACACCGTCGTTGTGGTTATGGTTTTAGCATAGGGAAACGATTGATATTCGTGTTCAGACAACCTAATGAGGCATCCGCATCATTGCGAAACAGCACCGGACAATATCTTAAGAGGCTGTTTGTGCTCAAGAACCATTTCCCCAGCAACAGGACGTATACTTGCACACAGAGACATGCTCCGGCGGCGTCAGTCATCTTCAACAGCCGCTGCCTCATGCAACCATGTGATGGTGGAGAGCAGTTCGTGCACTTTGCTCCCGTATTCCGCATGTGCGTGCGCATGCGCCGTTGTTCATCAGACAGCCGGGTGCGCAGACCATTATTCATCCATCGGCTTCTTCTTTATCAGCGTGGGCCAAGTTCGTTCCATGCACAACACGTGTACGGGCGCACCGAGCCCTGGCGCCGCGGTCAACGATCGTGACTCGATCGCTCTAGATCGTCCAAGTCCGCACCGCCTTCCCGTGCACAGAGAGATGCACTCTGTCTGCCATAGGACGCTGTGGCGGCGGTGGCGGCATGCTCTGTCCTCAACCGCCACATTGCGGCAGCTCAGGAGGCCTGGCTGAGCGCTCCTTCGGGTTGCTGTTTTGCTCCGCGTTAATGGCTTTTCTTGTCTCACACGAACTCCCCCTTCGTTCCGCGGCTTGATAGAATGTTCGGGGGTCGCTTGGTCTGCGCGGCCTTTGTGCGTGTGAAGTCTAGGCCAAATTGCGTAAGTGGCCACTGTGGCGACGGTGTTGACCGGCCATTGCCACGATTGTCATGTACAGGCCGTGCTGCTCATTTTCTTGCTCCCCTTTTTTTCATCATTTAGTTGCAGTTACCTATCAAAGAAGTCAAGATTCATTGAAGCGCATTTTGCGCATTTGTTTCTTTCAAGCTTTAATTATTAATGAAGACTAATCGGTAGCATAGCCAGAAGGTTTCCTGCAAGGGGTAATTAATTATTATCGCCGAGGTATAGTGATATAGGGTAGATTTTTGTTCTGGATAGGCGTAAACTAACACGTCTAAGTTTCTAAGCGGAGCTCGCACAAATGGTTTTGCTAAAAAATAACAAGATCCTAGCTCAAAAACCAAGTTTAACGAGAGTCAGATGTGCGGGCTGGAAGTTTTAGGGGTCTTTAAAACCGGTTTCGGTATTCATCTACACAAATAAAGCGACACTTGAACGACAGTACCATGTGAATTTTTTAACATTCTGTGCAACCTTAACCCACCTGGAAACCGAAAAGTCGGCGTTCCAGCAGTTGTCGACAGCAATTTAAGCTACTGCAGTTTTCAGCGCCAGTATAGAGTGTTTTTGCAATAAATATCTGCACGCTGGCAAAATGATAGACACATAAAGATAATAAAGCAAAAAATTAACAGGGCACGATTCTTATTTTTAGAAGTGAAAGCAAGCAAAAGCGACAGGGTAGCTTGCAACTCTCCAGAAGGAGCCAAGTCTCCGCCTGCCTGAAGGGAAAAGGAATAAAAATGGTAAGGAATATGAGGACAGCGGACTCACAAGGAACCAGAAGAGGAGGTGGAGGAGAGATCAAGAAGCTAATAAGTTCACGAGAGGGGCTAAAAGATCACTGAAAAGCTAAAGCTTTAGAACAGTCTACCGTGCACGGTCACTAGGAACGAAATCATTGCAATAGAGCGCAAGCAACAGAACTAGAAAAACCAGTTAGCATTTTAAGTCTCTAAACAAAGCGAGAGTGAAGATGGCAGATACCATGTCAAACACATAGATAAGCTACCAGAGGCGTAAGTACTATTGATCTAAAGAAAAAGAAACCAAAGGACGAAACCTGGATAAAATTTCTGAGTCGATATTCAAGCCTATAAGGGGAGGCTTTGGCTCGGGAGCTGCGTTATAAATACATAAGAAGGGAAATATTTTTCACAGCGTCTACTGCCCGATTTAGATGACATTTGTTGCATTTTAAAAAAAGTGTAAATGTGGTGACTGTTGGAAGCACATCTTTATTTAGGTTGTCAACTTCTTACATACATTTTCGAATATTGTAAAATTTCAGAAAGCTCAAGCCTCAAGTTTGCAGGTTTGTAACTCAGCAATGCGAAGCGGTATCACAATTCTTTAAACTGCACCTAATAAAATTGGACATAATTGACGTGTTATGGACCACTGCTAAATGTACTACCAATTTACGAGTGAGAGTTTTGCAGAAACCTCGCGAATTTGACAATTTCACGAAAGCTGTAAATTCAATAATAATAATATTTGGGGTTTTACGTGCCAAAACCACTTTCTGATTATGAGGCACGCCGTAGTGGAGGACTCCGGAAATTTTGACCACCTGGGGTTCTTTAACATGCACCTAAATCTAAGCACACGGGTGTTTTCGCATTTCGCCCCCATCGAAATGCGGCCGCCGTGGCCGGGATTCGATCCCGCGACCTCGTGCTCAGCAGCCCAACACCACAGCCACTGAACAACCACGGCGGGTAGCTGTAAATTCAAGTACCAAACTTTGCCGCTTCAGATTCACTGACACATTAAGCTAATAGAAGTGTGATATATGTTATTGGCGCAGAGTAATAGATTTGTAAATGTTGTGCTTCAATTTCTGAAATTACTAATTGTCGCGATTTCTTTCTAAATGCCATCCCCCTAATCAAGATTCTGCTTCTCGAGTCAATAATATGTAACTTTCTCTCTCAAATGCAGCAATTTTTATTTTAATTGGTCAGGTAGTTGTATCATAAAAGCATTTCTGCGTTTTACTTGTACTTTAATTGGGAAAAGCGGAGTTGGCCCGTATCTAAAGCTTCCTATTAAAAAACTTGTAGGGAAACCTAATCTTTGACTTAGATGTCTCTTAGTGACATTCGCACCTCGGCGTTGGTCTTACTTAGGTTAAGCGAGCGAACGTCTTTCCCCTGGCCCGATATGCGGCCGAGGAGCGAGGGAGGGCGAGGATGAAGCGATGCGCGCGCCATCTCCAGAGGCGTAACCTCAACGGCGAGCGGCGCACGAAGGGCACCTTACGCGCTCTCCGTTGCTGACGTCAGAGCTTGTAACGAGTGTGCGCGCCCAGTTGCGAGCAAGCGAACGAGCGAGCAGGTAGGTAAGCGATGGGAGAGGAGAAGCAAGGAGGGAGTGACGTCACATCCGCTCTGCTAGGCGGGATGTTCAATCTACATCAGGCGACACTTTTACATTAGTTCGCCAGTTAAATATCATACCACCTTCTTGTGTGTGACGTCATTAGCGACCTCATCACTTCCACTTTCTACTTCCTGGTTTCCAGGAATATCACTATAGTTGTGCTCGCGTGGCAGGTCTCTAAAGCCTACGATTCTGTGTTTTGATGTGCTGTAATCAGTGATTTCTAATTCTAATTTTTCCAGACACTGCGCGTGTGTGTGTGCGCGTGTGCGTGTACGTGTGCGTTTGTGTGTGTGTGTGTGTGTGTGTGCGTGTGTGTGCGTGTGTGTGTGTGTGTGTGTGTGTGTGTGTGTGTGTGTGTGTGTGTGTGTGTGTGTGTGTGTGTGTGTGTGTGTGTGCGTGTGACTTCCTGCCCATTGTTATGACCTGTCAGGTGTGAGAAGCATTCAAACGTGCCTCCCCATGTCATCACAATTGCCCTCTTCTCTGAATCGACGCCGCCTCGTTCTCCACGCGCTGACATAAAAGTACAGAAGCAGAGGTTATTTAAGGCCGTGCTCACCCACGTGTTAATAAGAAACGTTCGAGACTCAGATGAGAGTCGCATCCCTGTACGAATGAAGTGAATACAATCTTTTCTGCTTTTTTTTTTACATCATCACTATGCCCGGCTTGGTCGTCGTTTCCCGATTCCTGGGGTGAACACCCATCTCACGCTGCCGAGATTATATTACCGTATATCCTTTTCTTCATTATTTACTTGAATCAGTTACATGATCTGCTTCATATCTGTCATTTAAAAGGAGTGACCAAGCATCGTCAGCAGGCGCCAACATTTCTTTGAACGATAACAAGAAAAAATTTCGCAGGGTATTAAATCGCAATAGTAAGTTAAGCTATATAATACTGAATTACTTTTGTGCAAAAGAAAAATGGCCACCCCAGTCATGATGATAGGCTCGGCTAGGTGGAAGAGATTAAAACAGGACCGACAGGTGGCGATGCTGCCCGGAAGTTGTGGCGCTAGCTCGCAGTGAACATGGCCTCCGAGACTGTACATGTGGACCTTGCGTGCGCGCATGAACTCGGCGGCTATGCTATGACATCATGACTTGATAGTGTCTGCACTTGGCTAGTTAATTGCCTATCCTCAAGGAACTGCTACATTGCATTCTAAAGGAACGAAAAACTTACCATGGTAGGAATTGATAACTTTTTCTGCTGCAAAAGGGTCCAAATAAGAGAAAGTACTGTGACATCTGTCACGACGCAATGAGTTAGCGGGTGACGTCGTACTGACGTATTGGGGCTAAGGTTTCCACGCGAAATTCAAAAGAAAGTTTGATTATTTTCTTCAGTAATCAACCTCTTATTTTACTTAATTTTAATAAATAAAACTAGGGTTTTGAGAGAATACTGGATCATGCCTACTTGATTGAGATTGCGCATTGTGACCCTTTCTGGCAGCAACAAAGGTAGCGCTAACAATTTCA
Organism: Dermacentor variabilis; assembly: GCF_050947875.1. Lineage (NCBI taxonomy): Eukaryota > Metazoa > Arthropoda > Arachnida > Ixodida > Ixodidae > Dermacentor > Dermacentor variabilis. The sequence goes on along the minus strand of NC_134572.1, from coordinate 56,924,569 downwards.
GATAATTCACGCTTAGGGCTGTTCACTATAGCGACGCGGAGGGAATTCGTCTGAAACCGCCGTGAGCGTTAACTCTTACCTATATGACGAGAATATCCTATATGACTGAATGAAAATGATAAAAAAAGAGGACATGCTCCTCCCCTGTCAACTTTTCAAGTAACTTTTCTAACGAAGCTTTCGTCTACACTGTCGAATCGAAAAATAACCGCTCCTTCTAGTCCGTGAAGAAGGTCGAACAGTGAAGCTGTATTATTTACACCGAGTATTACACCACGCAAGTGAAACTTCGCAAGCAGCTTATATTGTAAATCTTTTGTTTCACCATTATTTCAGCTCCCTTTTGCTTTTGCGCGTTTCGCGTGGTGAGCATCCTTTAGGAGTGCTCTCCTTTTTTTTTTTTTTTGCAGTTCTCCAACTGTTCTATTATTTTTCGTTCTTTTGCGCGCGAGGTTTATGTCTGTGCGGTGATTTGCATGACGCAATTCGCAATCGGCATCCCAGCGCTGTCGTTTAAACTCGGCATCTCTGGAGCGCAGCTCGGGGTTGTTCCTACGACGACGAGCCTGTTCACGCGCCAACTATCGCTGACGCTCCCGGTAGCCAGCGTCTTGCTCAGGAGTACGCACTACTCGTGGTCTTCCCATAGTTTTAGCTGGGATGGAATGGACGGAACCACTAATCCAAAGCTCCGCATATTGAGCGCAAGGCCCACTACTGGAGATGCGGGCGCTGCAATCGTTTTGACGATTGGTTGGATTGGTTTGAGGATTGACGTGGCTGCCAGCGCTTCTTGTTGGCGCAAGAAGTGCCGGCAGCCACGCGCTCCTGTATTGCGTTTCAATCGCTGGGCGCTGCTCGTTGGCCGCAAACTGCCCTCAAAACATTTGCTTCTTTCGCGGCAGGGTGGAATCAATGTCGATAAATTCGATGCCGATTTGGCTCGATTGCCGAAAATGTACCGTTTGACAACTGTATAAGATTCGCGTACAGGAAAGCATTCTCACAGGGAGAAAGGGGCACTCAACCCTTTTCTCCATGCTGAGCTCTCTTTCTCTCCCGCTAGGTCACGCGGCTCCTCTTTAGCGAAATCCGACAACAACGACACAGAGTCCGCATAAACAGTTTCGCCGTAATATCCGGTTAAAGTTGTGCTCTATATGCTGACGTCGGTCGTCGTATTAATCCCGAATATCGTGACGATTAATTCACCGAAATTTGAAAAAGGTTGTGCCGTACGTACGCCAGAAGCAATGTTATCACAGAATTCAGTGCTGACATCCGGAACGCTGAAAGGAAACGCAGTGATGCTGAAAACTAAAGGCGCCCATAGGTGACTGCTATCACCTCACACGGATCAGCCCTGGCGCAACGGCAAAACTTCTGGCGACGCGCGATTGTTATTATTCGCGATCATTCTTGAGTAAAACACGCGGTTGTGCTAGTTGGTGCATTGTATTCAAGAAAAAAAAAACTGCGAAGAAATACGCACACAGGAAACATATACAAGAAGACAGGAAAGAGGCTGAGCTACTAACTGTTTATTCGACAGAACGGGGCTCTAATTTATAAAGGGCACTCTGTCCCATGACCATCACACAATCGGCTTATCACAACCAACCGTCAAGAAAACACCAATAAATTCCGAAGGCCGCGCGCACCTTCCATCTACCAAGGGGTCTCACATCTACAGGTGTGATAAGCCGATTGTGCGATGGTCATGTGACAGAGGGGCCTTTATGATTTAGAGCCCCGTTCTGTCGAATAAACAGTTGGTAGCGCAACCTCGTTCCTGTCTTCTTGTATGCTTCCTGTGTGCGTCTTTTTTTTTTTTTTGGCTGGTTTTCTGAAATAAAAAAAATCCTGCTTCAGGTTGACCATATCACCGTGGAATGAAGTGTATGCCAATTCTAAACGGGGTCAAATTATGCAGTAGGCATGTGCATGTGAAGTGGGCACGGGTTTAGTTGCAAGCAATCTACCATTTTCTATTCTTTATGAAGATACCCAGTGCAAAAATTGCTGGAAACTTTTCTCATTTTCGCGAGTGCGCGACAGGACATTAGTGTAGAACCATCACGCAACTCGATCAGTTGACCCACAGTTGAGGCAATAGTGCGTCAAGCTCCTTTCATAGAGACTATGGCAAAAAAATTGCGCGTTTAAAAGGATCAACCGCATTGTCTGAGAAAACAGTGTGCTAACCCTGCGCTACAAACCTGAAGGTCAGTAACGACACGCAAATACTTCCATCACTCAGATTGTGGTTCAACTTAACCCGAATATAAGGTTTTGCTGTGCAGGGAAATACGCTTGCGTGCAGTCTTAATTTGAAAAAAAGAAATGTTTTACGAAATCAATAATAGAACCGGCCACTGACCAATGTCAAAAAACCAAACTTGACATTTCGGGATCTGTACAGAACACTTGTTCAGAGTGAATCTTTCGCTACAAGATTTATTTATAAATGCATGAGCAGCCGTCCCGGGGTTCGAGAGTACGCGATCGGTGCGACCACTTCTCGCTAAGGCCGTAAATGTAATACGAAAGCACTTACCTTTGACACGAGCAGATGTTTCATGAGCTTTGTTTACAGCGCTGACTGCACGAGCACATAATATGGGCGGCGCTGCAACTTTGGTTCGCGTCCGAAACTTTCCGAGGCTGTAGAAAATGCCTGGATTTTGTGGGCACGTCGTACAACCAAGAAAATGCTAAACGTGCAACGACATAGCGGTAAGCAAACGGTAGAAGCAACCTCTGATGACGCACTGAAGTAGCAAAACCAGTGGATCCGCGGGGGGAAAGCCAAGGTCAATTCAGGTCGATTCACATGGGCCGCGAAACAGTGGCTAAAATCCGGTTCAAAGCCAATCGCTAGCCAGATTCGCATGAACAAAAGGAGCGCCGGACTACGAATTGCAGGACGAAACAAGGCTGCGGAAAACCAATAATGTTGCAGTGTTAGCACTTAAGTAACTTTAATATCCAAATTAATTATTCACCAAAATATATTTTGTGTAAAAGTGCCCAATGTAAAGCCTACACATTTTCTTTTTTACAATAATTCATTGGCTTATGTCGTTTACCCTCACAAGACAACACTGGGGCTATTATAGCTAGATGCAGTAGTAGAGAACAGTTGGTTATATTGACCACCTGGTATTCCTTACATGACCTAATCTACGTACTGTACTCAACAGCTGAAAGACGAAGAACGGGGCGCATGCTTCTTTTTTTTTTTTTTTTTTGCCCAGCCTAGCGGAAAGCGAACGGGGTGAAGATGCATGATTTGCCTAGTATGTCGATCGGGACTAATCACAGTTGGCAGCATATCTTCGCGCCCTTCGCTTCTTTTGCTAGGCTGCGCAAAAAAGCAGTCGTTCCACACTTCAATGGGCTTTCTCTCCCATGGAAATGCGGTGGCCGCGTCCGGTAATCCATCCCACGACTTCCTGCTCAGAGGCAGAAATCCATGGACATTCACTGAGCCACAGTGAGGTGTCGTTGTAATAAATACGCAATTTGTTAGCGCCCTCTGTGAACTTGAGGCTTCCACAGTGCATATGTAAAACTGCGGTTCGTGTGCAGCCAGTTTCAAACTTTGTTTCTGGTTCGTATCGATGTTTATACTGCGACAGTAGGTAAGTGTTCGAAGTTCGGTTTGCCTTGTCCGTCCCGTGCGTCAGTCCATCCTGTTACGCTGATAACGACCGATGGCGTCAGCAAAGCCATGCCACAACGATATTTTTTTCGTCGTCGTTAGGCCGCTTCGTCATCCCCAGCTTCGCCATTGCCACTGCGTGAAGAAAAAGAGATATACCCAAGCGACTGCACCAATATTCGAGTCCATGGCAGCGAAGCAACGAGCATTTGTCGAGCATGCTAGCCGCTGAGCTATGCGCAACAGCGCCGGGCATGCAGTGCAAGTATTTGCGCTCCACACACACACTGTGAGAGTAGTGGCGCCTAAGCCCGTATTTTGGAGGCCAGAATGAGCAATACTGTAGCGGAAGAGGAGAACATTAAGTTCAATGCACGCAAAGAGTGTTCTTGGCACGATGGCGGTGTGCAAGCTTGTAATTCTTCGTTGTCGTGCTCGTGAAAACAGCTTCGCCGGCATTAAGAAGGTGCACGTGACAACGATGATGATAAGCCTTAAACATGGCACATACCCACAAAAGAGGACGCACCGAGAATAAAGTAGTTGATGCAAAGCAATGTAAATGCCGACAGCAAAATCGCATCGGCTTTTCCACGTAGTTTACCTAGTGGCTCACAGGATTAATAGCCGACAAGTGCACTATGTAGCATGGCGCATCTGCAGGGGAATGAAAAAACTCAGATCTCTTCCGTGACACTTTGTTATTTCGCTCATGAAATCAGTTGTAGTAGAAGTTTTGGCTTGAGAGTTGATTAATCAGGTCGTACCTTCAAAACGACTCACTGACCCTGAAATGCCGGAAGCATTTCTCACAGCAATTTCCTCCTCACATGCGACCCTAAATGTTGCTTTGCACAATAACTGCATTAAAAAAAACATGATGTAAGTAGACTTCATATTTGAAGTTCATCTCAAATACGACGCTGTTCGGCAGGTAGGTGCTTGGATGGCGTCGTACTGAACGATGAAAGCAAAAAAAAAAAAAAGATGTGAATGTTTACACAAGTTCTTGAAACTTTTCACATTCACGACAACGCCACCTCACCCAGATAACAGAGAAAAGAAACAAAAATGAACACGGTGAACCAAGAATATATTGATCAAATATATTCACATCATAAAATGCTGAATCACCTACAGCAAAATAAAGATTAGCATAAACCTTTGACCAAACAGCTGCTAATAAAGGTTCCCTAAAGCTATACATTTTGAGGAAATGAGTCTATCCTACTCATCAGGACAATTTTAGTGCTACAAGATAATTACAATTATCTTTTAAATATTATGATAAATACTATATTTCTTTATCCTTTACGCGGGTAAAATAAATATTTATATGACTAAAGCCCTCCCCCTGAACAAACCCCTTATAACCATTGAATTCTTGTCTAATTACCCGTAGTGGGCAAACGCAATCACACGAGGAAAGAGCAGGTAAATACAAAATACCATTGTGGTCTTGACTGTGATGGAATGCCGCTGTCGCTGTAACTGAGCTCAGAGCCGACGGAATCGTTGAAGTCTAGTGTTCTTCTTGCACCACTTTTAGTTGCTCTCGTCTGGCGTGAAACTTTACTGCTACAAAGAGTTTTTAAGCACGCAGAACTCCTGTAGTCCCTTCCGCTCGGCTCACCACCGTGGCTCTCCGCCGTATGAAAAGGCAATGTTTTGTAGCACGACACCAAAGTGTTGACAGCATTGACGTGCAATCCATCCTTTCCTGAACTATCGCCCCGAAAGGGAATCGTGGCTATTCAACAGAACAACGACAAGCAAGAGTCGAAGTCCTTACCTGCTTACTGGCGCCTCCCAATATAGTAGCCCTTCCGTACTCCTTTTCTGCGTCTTCTGTGGGGAAAACATGGCAGTGGCTTAGCTCGGCTATGTCAGGATATACGTAGCGAAATCTAAGGCATAGCATGGTTCGCCTTGGTTAACCTTGATTGCAAGTCCAGGTTAGTCTGGTTGTCTAGCTATGTTGCGGGGTTTAGCCAGTCGTTCGGCGCGCTGTTCGTCTGTTTCCTAGGCGATTCATTTCCTCTGCATCTCTTTCCGATGTCGATTCCAGGCCTCCACCTGCTTATCAGAATTGTCGCCGTCCATACTGCCGCCTCAACTGTGGTTGCGGCGCACGCAAGCTCTCCTTTTCAATCCTCCGACACGTTATCAGGCAGGCCACGCTGCTGGCGAAGCGAGCGGAGGCAAACGCAACGACGAGGTACTTGGTGTGACCTCATACTGAACGGCATATATATATATATATATATATATATACATATATATATATATATATATATATATATATATATATATATATATATATATATATATATATATATATATATATATATATATATATATATATATATATATATATATATATATGTCCACGGTGAGGTACGCGTTGGGACGCCATGTGCCTCCTCTGAGCACCGCCATGGCACCACCACAGCGAAATCGCAAGTTCGGGGTTCGGGGCCAGTAAAGCTTTCGCTTTAATATCCGAGGCCAGGCGTGCGTTGTGACGTCCTGTGCCTCCTCGGAGCACCGCCACGACGAAATCGCAATTTCGCGGCCAATAAAGCTTTCGCTTTAAAAAATCAGTTCATACACACAAACATGGGAACATATGGCTACCACAAACAAATACGCCGAACGCACTCGTTTACAGTCCCACGTTACCGGCGCGCGGGAGAGCGTCGTTCGACACCGGACGCGTCGGAGCGCGTTGTAAGCGTCCAATTACGATGGCTGCGCCGTTGCGGCAAACCATCGGTCGGACTATACACGCTGTTGTTCTCTTCGACGTGATCTAATGTGTGTGCATGCAAACGCTACGTCGGACTATATTTAGCCCTTTACGCTCACAGAAATGCACACACGCACCTCGCCTTATAAGACAATGTAGCCGATAATGATAACTACGCTTAATACCCCTGCAGCTAATAGACAACTGAGGTGTGCTTCTGCACACCATACACATCCTAAATATTCGTCCAGCTACTGAAACGAAAAAAAAAATGTATGTGGATCCCGCGTACTCTGAGAATCAATGTAAGCGAAGCTCTATGTGCTGTCTGCTTTGATTGACGATAGTTAGCGGCTATGTTGGCGGCGAAGGTGCAATTTCTTCAGCGTTTAGTCCAATACAAGAGTGTTTAGTTGATGAAATGTTACCTTGCGTGCACCACTGCTGTTTGTCTGCGTACTCCACAGGACAGACAGGGATATGTGTTTGCTTGAGGCGTTGTTGTGGGCCATTGCTCATAATCTAGAAAATGGTAAAGCATTATCATTGCCTCACATGGCACATTGCGTCGTCGCGGACGTGTTCTGCACCACGTTTCGCTGCTTAACGAAGACGCTCCTGTTCCGCGCGACGCTTCTTTTATGCGAAGCATATTACTAGAGCTCAACCCAGCTCCTCAGGCGCGGCGGTGTCGCCTTCAAGGCTGACCACGTGACACCGTGACGTCACGACGGAGGAGAAACGGGGCTCCAACTCGCGCCGTCGCTCGCGGCGTCGCGGCGGTATATAAGCAGCTGCGCTTGTTTCTAGGTGGCTTTGGCTCAACTCTTGCAAAATGGGCTGGGTGGGAATCGAACCAGGAGTGTGAGACGGAGACGCTACCACTGAGCCACGAGTACGATGCATCAAAGCGGTACAAAAGCGCCTCTAGTGAATGCGGTGTTGCCTTAGAAACGAGCTGTTTCTAAGGTTCAGGCGTGCGTCGCTTGCTCAGGCGCACATTTCGTTGCCGCGCAGAACGCTGCGTTGCTCGACGCTCACCGCGTCCAATGCGGGGCGCGTAGTCGCTGCGCCGTAGCCCATTGTCTTACACCCCTTGGCGGGTCGACGGGAACGCTGCCGCGTTCCACTCTTGAAGGCGAAGCAGAGTAACGCATGAGTTGTTTCTTCGTCTAGCCGAACCAAATATAGCCAAGCAACAGCAGTTCACCAGGCTAAACAGTGGTTCAACAACTAAAATAAAGGCAAGTATGCTTCGCATGCATCCTGGGCTTAACCTTAGCTAAGCCACAGGCATTTTTTGGCCTGGGTGTCCTCGACGTTGAGAGCACACTTCGCAGCCATTTTGCTGGTGCATGTTTACGTGCTCCTTCTACATACGAGGCCAACACGCTGTTGAGGCGTCAGCTCCAAGTGCTCTCTTCAAGCTATGGAGGATTGTAATGTTTGCACTATCGCAGCCCAACACTTGCATTTGTGTCGCATAGGAAAGCGAGCACAGCACGTGCGATACGCACAAACTGTGAAACGCTGCCGCGGCGGCGCCTGCTGGGATGCGTGGAGGCGAGCTTCACCTTGTGGCGTTGCAAGAAACCCAGCGGAACGTGCAATGAAGACTACAGCAGGAGCACCCGAAAAGTCTGGAGAAGAGCTATAAAAGGCTTCGCTTTAAAAACAGCACATAATTTCTTCTCCGAGCACCAGTTTTCAACCTGCTAGTTCTCCTACTGACGGTGTTCTATGCCTATGCCAATTCTCTATATGCAGCCATGCTAGCAGCGCACTCGCAAGCCCGTTTAGTTTTCTTTCCTTGAGCTAAAGCTGCTCGTCGAGTCTTCATAGCCCCTCACCGGTAGCCTTGAATTCCTCCACTCTCCTGCTCAATTCCCGTGCGAGCGAACATAGCGTTCACGCGCGTTACAGGCAAATAATGTACGACAAGCACGAGCGTATGCGAAAACTCCCCTCGTTTCTTTTTCTTCAACGACGACACAGCTGCCGTCTGCGCGAAACACAAAGCGGGTAATTCATATGGCGCGAACGCGTAGCTTGTCGCCGCGGAAGCGAAGACGGCTCGTAAGCAGCCTTGAGCGAAGATTACAGGCCGAAGGTTCTCGGGCGAGTAGCGACGAAACAGAACGCCCCGTGCGCGCCTCCCGATTTGTAGCTCCCCGCGGCTTTCGGAAGCGCGAGCCCCGTGGAAATGGTCAAGAAAACGGCCCGAATGGCTCGAAGACGCGCCGCAAACGACCACCGTCCGCGCTTGGCTCCGGTTAGGTAATAATGGATCCCGGGTGCTGGTGCTGGGCGATGGGGGCGTAGGAGGAGACGCCGATGACGCCCCCTGTCGTTAAACAGCGCCAACGAAGCCGTCGCCGCGATGCTGCAGACGCCGGTCCACATTCTTTGCGCGCTAGCTCTAAAGGAAAACCGCGTGCATGCAACCCGTTGGAGCAGTCGTCCGGCGGTTACCACATTGAAGGCCGATCGCAACAACCTCACGCACAACTTCAGGGCGCTCACATAATGTACGGGTGTACAGCTCCCAAGAAGCCTGTTTATTTTTTGCTTGATTTGATGTAACAGTAATGAGATGGTAATGTGAATCTATTTCTTCTTTAAGTTGTCAAGTTCAATGGCTATCATAATCAATTTTTCGCTCTATAATTTTGATATTGACAGCTCCAGTGAGACGCACGCAAAATGATTCGTTTGAAGTTCTGTACTAAAATTATTAGACGGAAAGGTGTCAACGGCAATCGATCAGCCTTCGTAGGCGTCGTGGGAAGTACGCAGATTTTTCTTCGATTTTCCAAAAATTCGTTGACAAAACACTTTGCAGCTTCTTTGACTGCCCTTGATCCAATTGCCCAGCGTGCTCGCCACGCGACGTTTATTACAAGGGCTTAAAATTTTGATATAAGAATTTTTATTTGATCGCACAATTTCAAGCGCATAAACAAACCATGAAACTTCGATGTATGCTTGTAGCTAAATTTATATGACATTTAGTATATGGTGTTAACTAGCAGTAATATTTCAAAATGCTCAATTACTTTGTTTCAAACGTTACCAACACCAACGAATAGTATAAATGGGAAGATAAAGATGAATAAATATAGCAGAATAAATGAGTAGAAGTAATTTCGCTTCTACTCAGTGCTACACAGATTTTGCCTTTTAAATCTCCCACACATGAAGCACCTGAGGGCACAATTTGCGGAGCACATTAACGAGACAAAGATTTGTGATTGCTCGCTTCTCCAACTCTGAATGCGATGAATCATGCAGTAGGGATGCCTTCTTTTGGTTGAGGGTGATGTTGCCAACATACATGATTAGCAGAAACAACAAGCCTGGTATCTAAAAACTGTATAGCATCCTAACAGGCAGCCATGCACAATGACCAGATTATCAAGATATTCACTGAAGAAAGGCAATTACATCATACACTGTCTGATTGTGATTTGGGTTACGTTCATGGAACACTACGTAATCCTTCACTTACTTAAATATTTTCAGGTTTCTGACGTTTCCATGTTTCCCTTCAGACGTATGTCTGCATTTCTCGCCCACCACGACATGGGCAAGACGGCAATAATTTAAACACTAAAATTGGCCTTTGATTACTCACATCTCATTTGGAGGACCATGTATTGAGATAACTTGTCCCTATTGTGGTTTCAAGGCTAGCTAAAGCTGCCACCGCTGCCACGTGGATGCTTTGATTTCTGTTTGCCAGATGGCACCACAGCATTCAGTTTTAGCTGTAAGGGAAGGCCAACGCTTTACTTGGAGCCTCCCATAGAGCATACGTGTATCAAGTCCATAGGAAACTAACATAATACTATACTAAATCCGTTTATTAGCTGGAACCTCGCATTTACCATCACTGGTTCGATTACCCTTTTCGCCGCCTGACATATATGGCAAAGCCGTGCGAAGCACTTCTCCAATCTTGCACGAACTCTCGATAATTGAACACTTGCAGAACACTTGCAGGACTTTTGCAACACTCGCAGGACTTCTGCAACACTTGCAGGATTTCCCCATTCTTTCTGGAAAGTTCTTCCCGACGACAGCTTCCGTCCTTGGAACCTTCACATTAAAGCCAATATTTAAAAAAAAGGGTTCACGAACATTGAACCTTTGTATGCATATGTACAGGGAAATCTGTGTCATGACATAAAACGAAATAAAACACACCACTATTTTACTCTCAGGTGACACGTTGATTCTTTATTTATTCTTAAGCACCTGTTACAGGCTTTCATTGATATCATTCTGTAACAATCCTGGAGTATTGTTATGAGATGGTGCCGAAAATAAGGTCCTCGCACTTGAAGACCTACCAAATAACTAATATCGCGAAGGCGGATGGAATACGATATGATTATATGTTCATTTTCTTCCATTGTAGAGACGATGACGAGGTGATTATCAATGTTATGAGATTATCCATAGAATACAAATGTGCTGCTTTACCGTTACGCTGTAATGATAAAGTCATTTCTCCTTGCAAACCAGAAGGATTTAGCAGAATTTTGCATTGGGTAAAAGAAGGACCAATGTAGTTTGCCTTTGGTAATGAGCAATCACGTTTTCGGCGTACACAAACTATTTTCCCGTTCTCATGGGGTGACAGAGCACTGTCGACTGCAGAGGAGGACTCTGAAGTAGATGTTTCTGGATTACACCAGTGGTTGTTCTTTTCTAACCCCCCCCCCCTTTTTTTTTTTTTGAAGAAGTTGAAATTTCTCGATTATTGTAAATCTTATAAACTCCCTGAATTAGGCGAATAATTCAAACAACGCATGAAATTTCATTGAGGCGCCGCGTACAGACAATTATCTCGCCCAAGTGTACTGCCCGCAACTGTTGCGAGATTTCATTTATGCCTTCAAAGGCGAAACATCAGGCTTTTAATAGAAGCTTCTTTGCAGCATGTTAGACAACTTGGGATTCCTTGAATCCGAAACCTCATCACAATTTCGCAAGGGGTCCCTGTCGGATTGCGGAACCATGTGAACGGTAATAGGGGAAAGTCAAAATATTCGAAGTACGTTTTTCTTTTTCACACTGTTAGGTTGCCCTTTACAACAAGACCGACCAGCCGCTCATGGCACCATTGAGCTAGGGCGCTCTTCCTTTATTTCCACTTCTAGTAGAACGTCCACTGTTACGTATGGGTCCAACCCTTACAAAAATGACTTTAGACTGTCTATAGAAAGTCTATAGACTTTTCATAGACGACCTTTCCTTTCTATAGATTTGGACTTTTGTTGATATAAAGTCTATAGACTGTCTACAGACGAAAGTCGATAAAGTTTCTATTTATTTTTGTCTATTCGCAGTCTATAGACGGTCTATAGAAAAAAGTCGATAAGGTGTTTCTTTCCTTTTTGTCTGCTTCCCCTCTATAGAATACCTACAGACGAAAGTCGACACAGTCTCTATCTATTTTTGTCCATACTTTGTCTTTAGACTTTCTATAGACGAAAGTCGATAGGGTTTCTATTTCTTTTTGTCTATTCGCAGTCTATAGACGGTCTATAGAAAAAAGTCGATAAGGTGTTTGTTTCCTTTTTATCTGCTTCCCCTCTATAGGATACCTACAGAAGAAAGTGGATACAGTCTCTATCTATTTTTGTCCATACTTTGTCTATAGACTTTCTATAGACGAAAGTCGATAGGGTTTCTATTTCTTTTTGTCTACTCGGAGTCTATAGACGGTCTATAGAAAAAAGTCGATAAGGTGTTTGTTTCTTTTTTGTCTGCTTCCCCTCTATAGAATCCTACAGACGAAAGTCGACACGGTCTCTATCTATTTTTGTCCATACTTTGTCTATAGACTTTCTATAGACGAAAGTCGATAGGGTTTCTATTTATTTTTGTCTATTCGCAGTCTATAGAAAAAAGTCGATAAGGTGTTTGTTTCCTTTTTATCTGCTTCCCCTCTATAGAATACCTACAGACGAAAGTGGATACAGTCTCTATCTATTTTTGTCCATACTTTGTCTATAGACTTTCTATAGACGAAAGTCGATAGGGTTTCTATTTCTTTTTGTCTACTCGCAGTCTATAGACGGTCTACAGAAAAAAGTCGATAAGGTGTTTGTGTCTTTTTTGCCTACTTCCCCTCTATGGACTACCTATAGACGAAAGTGGATACAGTCTCTATCTATTTTTGTCCATACTTTGTCTATAGACTTTCTATAGACGAAAGTCGATAAGGTTTCTATTTCTTTTTGTCTACTCGCTGTCTATAGACGGTCTATAGAAAAAGTCGATAAGGTGTTTGTTTCTTTTTGTCTATTTCCCCTCTATGGACTACTTTTAGACGAACGTCGATACAGTGTCCATTTATTTTTGTCCATATACTTTGTATATAGACTTTCTGCAGACGAAAGTCGATAAGATTTCTATTTCTTTTTGTCTACTCGCAGTCTATAGACGGTCTATAGAAAAATTCGATAAGTAGTTTGTTTCTTCTTTGTCTACTTCCCCTCTATATGGACTACCTGTAGACGAAAGCCGATACAGTTTCTATTTATTTTTGTCCATACTTTGTCTGTTGACTCTCTATATTATGGACAATAGTCGACAAGGTTTCTACTTTTTTCTCTACTCCTGGTGTATTGAATGTCTATAGAAGAAAGTCGATAATATGTAATTCCGAGTTCCCATACCCCCCGCCCTCTGCGAACACGATGATATGGCACTGGTTCATGCACGACGGCACCGCAACCCCGGCGCGGCGGGAAACCGTGCAGACTGCTAGTCTGCGTTCGGTGCAGCTGCACCGAACGAGGATCGCGGCGGAGCAGGCACCGTCCGAGTCACCAAGGTCTACCAGGCACCCGAAGGCCCTAAACCTGGCTGCTTCCCGGACGTAAACTTCGCGAAGACCAGGTGGTGAAGGTCAGATGGTGAAGATGTGGCAAAGGGGGCGAATAAGTGGCGAAAGCCCGCAGGCCAGGTGGTGAATTCACCACCTCTGAGTTGTCGTGGTCTTGCATGTCTATAGATTAACAATAGACAAACATCGTTAATCTGGGCCCAACCCGTGTACGCTGTAACCAAGCGCAGGTACCGGTGGATAATACATAGCTGCATTTGATATAAGCCACTAAAGTTGTATACTGCTGAGATTGCTGTAGAGCCTATTTGTAGACTTAAGTATACACATAGTGTATACCTCCGCATTTGTTGACCACATATAATCTACGTAGTCGCTCTCGGCAATCCCAAGACAGTCTTCACAGTTGTCGCATCACTTTTGCGGCAGTAGAATAACGGAAGCAAAACGCCGATCCAATTGTTAAAATATAGTGGATTCGAAACAGGCATCAAGCTAACAGCAAAGACACTCGTAATGTTTGTAGCTGACAACGCGGACTTTGTGAATGTGCCATGAACCGATGTCGCGCATGTGGTGTTCGCGTTGTGTGTCGTCCGATTCTCGGATACTTTTCACATTGTCTTCATATCTCGGCTGCGCCACTAACATCGGGCGACTTTTGTTGCCTAATATCCTGCACTATAAACTCATCAAAGTTTCTCATTCACTTAAAATAGGTGCCAAATTCTCTGAGCCCACCCAGTATTTCGCCGGCGGTATGCCTGCGCAGCCACGCATATGAGTACCTCAATGCTGTACTGATTGCTTTGACCTGTCATCGGAACAGAAAATTAGCACTAACATAAGTGCGCGCATCACATTTGGCGGTACGCTGGAAGATATGCTACAAATACGCTGTATTACTCATCGACGCTGGCAATAATGCGTCTAAAACGTCTGAAGGGCCCCGTAACGGCTTTTACAAACACCGCATTCATGTTAGCGTTCCAGTCTCATACGATAGCCCACAGCGTTTGTCATACAACCTGCCAGCGCATATCCTTCGTCCACGAAAAAAATGCATAACGGAAAAGAAAAGCCACCCGTTCCGGCGCGCATGGCGCGCAGAGAGAAAGAGACAAAGAAAAAAATGAAGGAGGAAAAGGCGCTCACACTCCTCCGAGCGCGCACGCCCTCCCGCGCGGAGCTCCTGCGCATGCTCGGAGCTCTTGCGCATGCGCGGCGGTGCGCCGTCTCAACGAGTGCGCCAGGCACGTAAACGGTTGTGCCGGTGTGTGGTGTCTCCCTGAACGTTGGTGTCTGTGTATGCGTGTCTTCTTTGTGGCATCACACGTCAACTACACTGAATGGTAAGCTTTATCAAAGACGTTTTGTGTCAATACCTCATGATTATGTGAGCGCATTTCGTAGCGCGAACCGGCTGCATGTAGCGCAGGCGACTCGGGTATAGTGTCGGTTTGTCGTTGACATGGTTTGATAACGCGCTCTTGTTCTCGCTTCTGCTATTGGCGGCGAGGAGTTACGGAGTCGCCATCTATCGGAAGCGCCTCGCTGGCGTAGTATGAGGGATCACGTGGCGCGCTCCTCATAGGTTTTGCTGTCAGCGCTCACTGAACACACCACGCGCGAGCTCTCCCGGACATTTCTGTAAGTACTTTCGAAACGAGAGAAGTTTCTTACTGTCTAAATAATAATCTTGGGCAAACTGAAAGCACACAATCGTTTACAGACGCTATCTCTTTACCGAATACGTACAGTGAACGCCACTGCGCGCGGTCGCCGCGATGGAGTCTCCCGAACCGGCTTGCGTGAAAGGTAGGTAAACGCTCAGAGCAAACTATCTGAAATATGTTCTTATAGTGTTTGTATAACTAAATGGAGCGTAATAGAATGAAGCCTCCATGAAGCGATCGCGCAGATTCGCAGCGACCGACTGCGCGTCTGCATGCTGGTCCGCGCACTGTTTCGCTTTCTCCGCGCGCGCGTTTTCGCAGCGTGCCATGAGCTTTAGGCCGCAGAATATGAGCATTTGACAGTATACAAGCAACCATTGTTGCGTGGGCGCTATCAGAGCTGTTCAAAAATAATTTCATCGTAGAGACTTCGACGCCTACGGGGACTGTGATGTGCCGTCGTGACGATTCAATCTTTTTTTTCTTCTAAATTCTTTGACCTTTCAATACTATTTCTCGAGTTGCGTCGCACTGTATGCTTATCGGTGTTCTCAGCGTGCAATTCCCCGCTGCTCCTCTTTTTGTAATCCAGTGCATTAATTCATAGCACAAATATGACCATATGCATGCTTTTTTTAAATGTGCTTCTTACCGCTGCCTTTCCACTCCACTGAACTTACCAGTTTCTATAGCATCGACAGGTTCACAGACCAAACCGTCATGACATTAGTCGGGCAGCGGACTCGGGCGAGCGTCTCAGTGAGCGTTTTCAGAACATCGCAGACCGGGCGCCGTAGCAGAAATCTTCCTCGCGTCTGTGCTTGCTGCATACCCGAGTTGTAGCCGATGACTGTTTGCCGGTTTTATGTTTCGCGAGCCAAGCTTCACACAGCTTCTTGTCCTGCGGCTACGTGTGAATAAGGCTGACACCTATGGCTGACACCGTGCTCCGTTGCGTACGTCCGGCATTGCGGCACCGAGCAGTAGTAGCCTACCATGTTGTGCGCCTTCAAAGGCAGCCACTACCTATTGTAGTGCTTTCAAGCGTTGTAAAGGAGACCCTCGAAGCAGGAAAATCTCGCCACTAAATGAGGACCGCAGCGCATGAGGGAATTTAAACTCTCGTTTTCAGCTCGCTTCAGCGCGCCCGAAGCAGCCGACGCGGCCGCTATGTCCACGTGATCCCTCCTAGCACGTCACGCCGACGGTGGCGCCAGCTTTTCCAGTGGTGGAGCTCGAGGCCAATACGGAATGTTTTACGGCGAGCGATCGCTCGTGCTTGTTGATTTTATCATTATAGCTTAGGTGCGTAAAAAAGGAAGTACACCATGTTTTAACTTGATACTGAGCTACCACTAAGCGGATTGTGTGTGTTGGGCAGCCAGTGTGGTAGATCTCATTTAGTGGCGCTTGATCCGGCCGCGATGAATGCTGCACCGTATGTGTAGTGAAATTCTCGTGACACGCTTTACGTATATATCTCGAAATTGTGTTAACATCAAGAATTTTCAAACAGACAGGCATAGTTGAATAACTGCTAGCGTACTCGGATGAAAGGCCGTGTTTGCGGGGCATGCATCAGCAGTGTGTGCGCTGCCGTTTTCAGATAGTTTAAAAGTAGCAGTATTTTTAAGGTTCCTGGCAACCAATCTAAATAATTTTGGGAAGTTACAGCAAGCAAAACACGAGACTTGAAGAAATATCTAGTAGAGATCTCTAGATTCACCCAATCTATTTATATGCAACCACAAACGCTTTTGGAGCATGAAACCTGCGATAAGCTCAGTCACTTGCAGCTTTGCAACTTAGCCGAAAAAATTAGAGAACAATAAGTTAGTCGCTCCGGGAACACCTTTACACGTTTCAAACTGAAGGCATTGCGTTTGACGGTAGTTGGAAAATTTGTTTTTTGTCTCTTTTTTAAACAATTTAGCAGCAGAAGTTATCTTTCGAGCTATATGAAAAGCGTTAAGCGGCTTCCGATGCTTCGGCGTTCTGCAGTTTACGTGCTCTTAATCACAAGGCAGCTGCTGGCGCAGATTCGCATTGTGCTAATCGTGCATGGTATGAAGCCATTGTCGTGCGTAATAAGTGTTCCGGTTTTCATTACTGTTGCATGTAGTGCCGTCGTCTTGGACAGACTGCATACAATATGCGCTGTACAAAAAAAAAAAGAGCCAGATTATCAATTTCGTGGTCTTTTCTAAGTAGATAACGCACAAATTATTCAAATAATTCAGTGGGCATTGCGTTTGTTCTACCCTTATCAACACACCTAAGAGATCGTAACGTGTTTTAGTTTATAAGTAACCTGATCAGTACGCCCCCATTCATGTGCATTCTACTGAAAGTGTGGCAAATGTATTCATCTCGAAGTATGAGAAAAGAGACATTGCAGACTGTTCTAAGCGGAAATAAATTGCAAATCTTAACGTGATTGTTCAAAACTGCAGTCAGTATGCTGAGCATGTTCGTTCGGCACGGGCATATTGCATTAACACCTGAAAAATGTGCACAGTCCAGCCGGGTATCTTTGTTTCAACAAGTATTATTATAGGAATCGTTTGGGATTCTCGCATTTCCTTTATTTTTATAAGTACACTGTGTGTCACATGAACCTGTCTTAAAACGAAACGTACCGTTGCTGGCACCGGCGACCATTACGGTTGTCTAACTGCTTATCATACTGTAGTATAACGAAACATCATAATGGTACTGATTAATATTGCCATGTAGTCTTTAGTCAGAGGTAAACAAAGTTAACTAGAGGCATAAGTGATGAGAGCAAATTATATTGAAAACTACTATTGAACCGTAAAAATAACTAATTGTATAACTCATTGTATAGTTTTTCCTCACATTGTTGCATTTGCGTTACGTGTGTCTCTGTGTCTTCCGTGCTGTACTCGTGTGGCCATCAATTACGAACTTGCCGAAGCCCTTGTCAGCTTTATTAATCAAGGGATTCAAGTCCGTTGAATCTAATACTGCATGTCAAGTGACTGTCGTGTTATTCGTTTTATCTAAATATTATGGACTGGCAGTACTTGGCAAGCATTAAACCACAATATTTTTTTTATTACACTTAAGCTGCAGGCGTCATAGATTGCCAAAAAATTTTCAT
This sequence comes from Dermacentor variabilis, assembly GCF_050947875.1. Classification (NCBI taxonomy): domain Eukaryota; kingdom Metazoa; phylum Arthropoda; class Arachnida; order Ixodida; family Ixodidae; genus Dermacentor; species Dermacentor variabilis. The sequence goes on along the minus strand of NC_134572.1, from coordinate 56,906,497 downwards.
GAAAACAGCCAGGGAAGGCTTGGAAAAAGATCGGGAAATTTTAAAATGGCCACATAGGTATGCTGTCTTGTTATATGTCATACAAAGTTTCCAGAGAATCTCCGAGTTAAATATATTTTTAAAACGTTTCACCTGATAAAAATTGAAGGAAATTGGTTCCATTTATTGAAAAATAAAAGAAAGTCAAGCTTACTGACAAGGCATTTCTTACTCAATATGTGTGTTTTTTTTTGCGTTAACTAAACGTCCTGAACCTCGATAGCCTAGAAAAATTTTCATCTTTCAAAGCACCTTAAATAATTTACTGTAATAGAATTCATTCGAACTATACTATCAGTTCAGTTTCCTGGGAGGTGCATATCTGTCGTGCCATGACACAAAGTGCTCGTGTGGTATTTCGGGTGCTCATGTCGTATACCTAACTTGGAAACCTGTTAGCACGCCCAAGAGGCCTCATTACCTGTAACAAATTAAGTGACCATATCGATACAATCAGCCCATCTGCCTTCCGTTGAAATTATGGCCAATCACCCATTCATTTAAAAGTATGAGAAAGACATTTAAATGTGTATTAAGCAAAATAAATTACAATCTTAGGCATGATACTGTGAATATTCCAGTCACGTCTTCTGAAAATATCCCTCTGCACGGGCATACTTAACTACCAGCCAAAAAAAAAATGTACAGACAGCCCAACTGGGTAACGTTTCAGCAATAAATATAGAGACCATTTGGGATAAGTACAATAATGCATCATATATGAACTTGTCATAAAAGGGAACATACTGTTGCTGGCACGAGCAGCAGTTGTGACTGTTTAATTGTTCACCATACCATGCAATAAAACATTGCATAAAGGTGCTGATTTGTATTGACAAGCAGCCATTAGTCTTAGTTAAACCGCATTAAGTATTGACTTAGATGGTTTGAGCAAATATATTAAGCTGCTTAATGAACACACAAAGAATATACACTTGTTATTTTTGCCTCATATTGCTGCATCTACTTATTTGCAGCATACACCTGCAGCACCTTTGGGACTAATGACACAAAGGTCAAGGCCAGCCTGGCGACCATGCTTGCCAAGGAGTAGTGTAAATATTTAATCTGTTTCCATAATAGCATACGGCATGAATTTAAGGAATTCATCTATTATATCGAGCAATAAAAACGGTGAATGCATTGCTGGTGCATTTGTTTTATTTTTCGCACTGCATGATTCAGCACTATATAAATTCTTTCTGTTTATGCAACATATATGAAAGTACAGCTGGTTCAGAAGCATTATTAATCTACTAACGGTAATGCATAAGTGCAGATGAAAAGGAACAGGTGCACATGCATAAATACATTCAAAACTTTTTGCTACCGCATGTAAACAAAAATGTAAACTAACTTGTAGATAGCCGCTATGGAGTTATGGCCTTATACACTCTTTGTAGACTTGTCTATAAGATGTCTGTGTATATAGAGTGCCTATAGATTAAAAAAAATTCATATTTGTTAACAAATGTCTGCAGAATGTCATAGAAAAAAAGTGTATCGGACTATAAAGTTCTGTTTTTGTAGACTGAAGTCTATAGAATGTCTATAGACTATCTATATACATTTGTATATAGACATTCCATAGACTTCAGTCTACAAAAGTAGAACTGTATATATAGTTCTACTTTTGTAGACTGAAGTGTATAAAATGTCTACGGACAAATCTCATCTGTAGACATTCTATAGACTCCAGTCTACAAACGTAGAACTGTAAGCCTATACACTTGTCCATAGACAGTCTATAGACAGTCTATAGACTCAGACTTCTTATAGACTAGTCAATAAAAAGTGTATGGCCATAAGTCTCTAGACTGTCTATAGGCAGTGTATAGACAGTCTATAGACTCAGACTTCTTATAGACTAGTCTATAAAAAGTGTATGGCCATAAGTCTATAGACAGTCTATAGACAATCTATAGACTCAGACTTCTTATAGACTAGTCAATAAAAAGTGTATGGCCATAAGTCTCTAGACTGTCTATAGGCAGTGTATAGACAGTCTATAGACTCAGACTTTTTATAGACTAGTCTATAAAAAGTGTATGGCCATAAGTCTATAGACTGTCTATAGACTAGTCTAAAGAAATGTCTATAGACAGTCTATAGACTCAGACTTTTTATAGACTAGTCTATAAAAAGTGTATGACCATAAGTCTATAGACTGTCTATAGACTAGTCTAAAGAAATGTCTATAGACAGTCTATAGACTTCATAGACAAATGTCTATAGACTGTCTATGGACTTTCTATAAAAATTTTTGTAAGGGAACTAGACGTGTAGCGAAGCGCAGTTGTAGAATTCCGCATATAAGTCGTGATCTCGTACCCAAGATCATAATGGCATAGCGTGTTAGCCAATGCACGCTACAACGCGAATGAAATTGAGTGTTCACCGTTAACGCACGTACCGGTAAAGTTCAGCAGCGTGAAAGGTGGAATAACAAAATCTCAGTCATATTCTGTCCAAGTAATAGAATAAGACGTGCATGTTCATTTTTTCTAGGGGGAAATGAGAATGTTTTTCTTTTGCATATGCAATTGGTGTATGTATGAACCACATTTTAGGCATTCTCGTTCCTAAACAGTTATATTACGTTTTTTTTCTCTTGACGTTTAGTGTATCTGTAGCGTATCTATAGAGTTTGCAACATTTATGTTGTATTTCTTTGTTGTGATATTTTGTGCTTCCAAGATTTCCAAGATTTACCTTGTAACGTAAGTTTAATGTTGCCTTTGTGCTACCTTTGTGTTACTTTGCGTTACTTTTGTGTTACCTTTGCCATGTTGCGACATTTACGATATACATTTCTATGTTTTACAAGCGTAAAGAAGTAGCCGACGCCATCTCTTCTTTCCAACATCTGCTTAATGCCAATAAAACACAGCCAATATGGAGAGGGAACTAAGCAAGTTGGTATTGATTCGTGTCAAAAATTTAGCGCTAGGACCAAATAAAGACGAAGGGCTCTTGGTGTGTTCTCTCCCTTCGTCTAGGTCTTGTTGTAGAAGGAAATTTTCGAAAACAGAGTCAATTCCCTAAATTAATATAGGCTGTGGCGTAGCTCCAAGAAACGGCGCGCGTAGCAAACACTTTTTTCTAGGCCTTGCCTACCGAGCCGCAATATTCCACTTCGTCCGGCTACTGTTCCCCGCCTCTCGCATGGAGGGGAAGGCGAAAATTGACGTCCCACGGCTCGCGAATCGCGAGTGCCTGAGGGCCCCTTACCCGCGGCGAAACCTCCTCGAACCAAGCAGGGACGCAAGCTGTCAGGTAGAATATGAGGCATACACGAAATTTCAGCTATGTGCCCCCACTTCGGACGCTCCGCGCACGCCCCTTCGGACACTGCAAACTGACGGCTGCCACTGGAGCGAAATCCCTGCTTCGTGCAACCCGCCGTCCCCGTCCTCATACCCCTTTCATCTTCATTTTTTTTCGTTTAATGTTACGCTTAGCCCTCAGGTCAGTAAACAGTGATAGAAGGTTGCAAGTTTTTAGGCGCTGTCGTGGTTGAGCGAGCGTGTTCAAGAAGCGGCTCGAGTTTATTGAGATGGAGGAGCGCATTAAATCCGATCTCTTCTTCGATACATTTAGCCTTACAGCTTCTAAAATGAAAGAAAGAAAGAAAGAAAGAAAGAAAGAAAGAAGAAGGAGAAGAAGAAGAAGAAAAAGGAAAGGGACGAGACAGAGACGATAACATCGACGTGCCTAAAGAGCTTGCTTAGCATGTGCCGCATACACCGCCATGGCCAAGACTGGTGTTGTCTGACACTCCCGTAGCCAGATCTAGTACTCATACACAAATACACACCAGAGTAGAGTATATCTGTATAGACAAGTACACAGTAATGTGGAGGGAAGGATAGCAGCCACCATCGCTCAAGAATACCAAGCGTAATGCAAAGTTTTGGGTTCAGCTCCTACAAACGGGAAGGTGTTATTTCGTGCATTTTCATTTTCTTTTTCCTTAATACGTAAATTTAATATAAAACCACGGGTAATTTTCGCTATGCTTTCTTTTGCTGCACTGTCTGTTGGCTTCGTATGGCTGTGACTAACAAAAGATCAAGCCCCTTGGTTCCACCTTTCTCTCATTCGTTACTCAACCTAAATATTAATTTGCTTGGGTGTATTTTTTTTTTGTTGTTGACATAAAGAAATCTATTCATTGGTCCTAGCAATGTACGTAATTTCGCAGAAATATAAAATAACAAGAAACATGGAGTATTTGAAATAAATTTAATCCCTCGGAGAGCCTCGACCCCCCTAAGACCTCGATGTCTTCGTTTGCAGCGCCGCTGTGTTAGACGTTGACGTCAAAGTGAAAAAAAAGAAGCTCTAGCAGCATATGCGGTTTCTCGGTGTTGACGACGGACAAAGGACCGGGGCGAATTACGGAGCGCCGGGGCGAATTCAATAAACGAAAAAAGAAAACGATATACTTGTACAACTTTGCCTATCACAACCATAACCAGCTTTCATTGTCTTCTTTTTTTTGTGTGTGAGAGAGCTTGCGTTTTCACCGTTTTAGCTAAGTCTTTATCTGGTTATAGTGAACTTGTATGACAAATCCAACTTTTATACCTGCTACCTTTATAATAACCATGTTAATCATGCATTTATTTGTTATGTTTCATATGCTGCTTTTATTCTATCTATTTCTTTTCTTTGTATTTTTTGTTTCTCACTCCCCTCTAATACTTCAGCCCTGAGGGCCTATCAAATAAATAAATAAATAAATAAATAAATAAATAAATAAATACAATGTCACATGGATTCATAACAACGGTGCTGCATACAACTATAGGAAGCTGAACAGGTTGGTGGAGATTTATGGTGTACGCTACTAAATTCGCACACACACACACGCATATACACACGCCCGCATACTCACAAACGCACTATCACACTACTATACAGTGACGGACAAGGGATATGTCCTTTTACAACCGTACGGGATTTTCTTCTAGACAACAATCTAATGAATTTGATTTGATTTGTAGATTCTTATTAACTGCATGTGTATTGAGTGTTTCATGTCAGAACCAAGTGAAACATTATATTCGCTCTTTACATGTTTAGTAGTGTGCTTACTGCACTACGGGCATGAACTTCTTTTGCTTAACTGAAGTGCATATGGATTGCTTCTCATGGTCTGCATTCTTTTTTGTTTGGCTTGTTTATATTGATTGTTTAGAGACTTAGTACGTTCGTGTATCTGTGACATATGCGCGCGCCCTTATGGGGAAATGGATAGCTACAATCTTTCATCTATGTATTGGGATAGCCGGCCCTAACTTATCCTATCTTCCCATCTGTGCGCAAGTAATAAACAAAAAACAAAATGGTGGCCCTCCTGCCTCTACGTTTCTCAAGCCTGCGTTTCCATTTGTTCACGGTGTCCGTTGAAGTGTGATCGTATTTGCCAGGTTAAATAGTACAGGCTAATTAATGTACGTCTGTTTTGTTTTCCCACAAGTTGAAGATATAGGCCGTTTATTTCTTGATTTGTTCTCCAAGTGAGGCCAGCATACATACTTCGCGTAAGTCATTACGGAAGAGCGCTCTTTGCATCAACGAAGAAAAACAAAGCTGAGTTCGCGGCAAATAGCGGTGGCGACCAGCGCGAGCTCTTTCCTTGCAAAGAGGCGTTTCCAGTTCCTGTGGATCTTTTTCGGCGCTCTCATGTACCCATCTTCCTTACTTGCGCGCGCGGAGCGAATTATAGTTTTCACGCCGGTGGCGCTGATTGCGCAATCGCTTAAGTTTACCGTTAGAAAATTAACATTTATATGCCTACAAATATACGTACAAAGTTCGATTTTAAGCACTAAACACACGTTGTAAATGTGTGCGAAGTTGCAAGTATAAACGTTGAGTCGTTTGTCTACAGCAACAATTTTCATTAAAGTGACAAGTGCATTGCTGCAGTTCTTTATGGAGACACACTTCACTGACCACCTGAAGAATGAAGTGCAGCGCCGAAAGAGTACCCTTTCAGTGTTGTCCCTTTCCTATTTATCTCTCTCTCTCTTTCAAACTTTGACCATTTCCTTTACAGAGGCCAGTAAACTGGACTTGTGCTTCGTTGATCTTCCTCTTTCTCCTTCCATATCCTTTTTCCATTCGTTAAAATATTTTTGTAGTCCAAGGAGCATCAGTAGTCCAAGTATCCGACGTTACTTCGAAAATATTTATGTTGCGTCCCAACATACATCTAGAACATTGAAATTTCCACAACCTGCTCCTCCCTTCGCAGTTTCATCTTGATACATGCGGGAGTTCGCAAATGGCACTGTTACTGAAAGTTATGAAAGGAAAGGATTCTCTTTGACAGTTACTGCAATATTTGAGTTTCCGTGATTATAGACGGTGGCACGCGGCGAATGAGCTTGCGGCAAATAAAAGGTCGGCGCAGTAGGAAAATGCTTTCCCTTCACACTAAATAGGCGTACGGAGTGTGTGTCAAGCGGTGGCTAAGGAGTCATATGTAATTTACCCCAGTTAACGTTAGCCAAGGTGTTCAACGAAAAAAAAACGTAAAAAAAAATTGAATAAGGCACGATACGAGCTTAAAACCTACAGTGTTCCATCGTCCGACCTCTGACAATCGAAGACCAGGTCTCATAACTGTATCTTGCACCATGTTTTGTTAGCACTTTTATTTTGTTGTTGAACGGATCGGCTAACGTTAGGTATGACACACGGTATAAATTCCGTTCAACTTCCTGTAAAACGCCAACGCATGACTGCGGCCAAGGCGCTTCATTTTGGAGATTTCGGGGGGAAATTTTGCAATTAACTCGTTTCAGGAGAAAGGAACGTTTCTCATTCTTCAGTAGAAGAAAACATGGCTGAAATCGGCAGTGTTTGGAACGTTTAAAAGTGTAGGTTATGGTTAGTGATCGACAAGCCAATGGTCGTAACTTGTGAGGCCCGTTCAGAACGCTACCACAGACAGAAAGCAAGCACTTCGTAGTGGCGTTCTTTCGAAGTTAAATTATGAGGTTTAACGTCCCGAAACTGCACAGATCATGAGATACGCCACATTCGAGGGCTTCTGGTTGCGTTTGAGCACCTTAGGTTTTCTGACGTGCGCCTAAATCCAAGTGTACCCGTAAATAAAACTTCCCACATACTACACAGAACAGCACTACGCACGTGTAGCGCTATTCACTGGTACGTCAGAAGCTTTCGTTAGAATGATCTGTCGTTGAGCGTAATAAGGGCTGAAATAAACGATGTGGACAGGACAGACGCTGTCCGGTACACCTCATTTCCGTCCTTATTCCGCTCAGCGACACAACATAATGCACCGACTGGCCGAACAGTCAACGATTTTCCTTAGACGCTGCTGGGGAGTAGTAGACTGAAGTGTCCTTCACGACACCTAAAAAAAAATTGGCTGTGCATCATGAAAGAATAATGCAAAAACTATGACATTCCTGGTACGCATGCACGAAGCGGCTCTAGGCGAAGCGGCTGCTCTTTTTTGTCGTTTTAAATCCTAAACAAAAGCCTAATATGGAAACGAACCTAACACCGACTTAAATGATGGCAGCTGTACTGCTTTCTTCCATAATATCCCTTTGGATAGAATTGCGGAAAACAGGCATTAAGTGACAATTGTCCACAGTATTTAGATGAAACCACGTAGTAATACAAACCCACTTAGCAGTCAGCAGCGTACTACATCTGAAACGATACGTCATCGGATGGCCCAACCTATAATGAAGGGAAGCGAGTGGTGCCCGCGACACAGCAGAGGGTCGAGCATGGCTCCAATTACCACCTTCACTTTTTAACAAGCACCCCCATTAGGATCTCAGGAGACAATAGGCACCCACACAATCGGCTAGTTGTGTTTTCCACATTTAGGCGGAAAGCTTATATATGTGCTGCTGCCACTGCTAAACACTATGCTCTCGTTGATGCTGACTGCGTGTCAGCACCAACCCTGACGTCAGGGCCCTGACGTCAGGAGGAAAACTCGAAGCAAGCATTTGCATAGCGGCGTCGCTTCGAAGCTACCTAAGGTGAGTGTTGTAAAGTACTTTGAACATAGCGCTATAATTTAAGGAAGTGTTTCACATCATTGCTTATGTAAGTGGGCAACGCATACAAAATAAGCAAGAAATAAATAAATAAAAACAAGATGAAACTCTAACGTAACCTAGAAGCGTTCAGTCCACCATTAAAACTTTCCGGATTTTTTTTCTGACGTCATGCTTTTTACATCGCTAATAGAGCTAAATACATTGAGACACAACAGTGCAAATAGAGTAATCTGTCTATTGCCAAAGCAGTTTCACACACTATTTTCGTACGGGACCTTTTTCGCATTTATCATCTCAGCGTTGTGACATTTCATATCCTCGATCGATTTTTGCCGTACCTGTTTCGCTCTAACAATTAAACAAGAGGAATGTGACACACAAAGCATTTTAAATAAGCATGCTGTGACTCAACTCTATGAGTTCAGTAACAACATACTAAAGCGTGTGCGCTATGCTTCAACATTTATTTTCGCGGTAATTTTAGGTCAAGGCTTCTCTACTAAGGTGTATATTAGCTTTTTACTGGCTAAAGCAGTCTGCCTCATTTTGTTGTGAAGGTTCGAGCCATATATTTCTCGCACACTGAAGAGGCTGCTGGGACCCAAGACCTCCCAGCCTGCATCTGAGGCGGCGGCACTCGCCCCCTGACCTGCGTGTCGGGGGGTGGGTAGATCACCTTATCCGTTGGACAATAAAGTTTAATCTATCTATCGCACACGCTGCAGAGGATCTGGCCTTATATTCACAAAAAGCTCGTACGCTAGAATCTTCCGTAAGAACATTTTCTAGCCAGTCCTGATGCTGAACATATAGTTAACGAAGGCACGCAGCCAATGGCAAGGAGCACTTACGTATGACAAGCTTTGCGAATTTGGCTCCCTGCTTTTTATAAATCTTCCGGAAATTGCTATAGAGATAATGCTTTACAAATACCTTGCGGGTTTTCGTGGTTTTTATAACCTCCCCTTAAACCCTGCACGCATGAGTTAGATGGGTATTGCAGTCTCTCTCTCTCTCTATTTTTTTTTTTTTTTTGCGTTCCTGGAGCTATGATTGCGAGGCTGTTGGGAAGCCTCCAAATCTTGACGGAAAAAGGAGGCACGCTCTTTGTTGGTAGCGTTCTCTTTGCATGGAGGCTTCGCGGCGTTAACTATTTGCAAATATACATGAGTGCTTCTAAGGCGTCTCGGTACCCCGTCGTCCTACATCTTCATCTGCCATGCGCTACCTTCCTCCTCCGCTTCCCTGCCTTTCCACTCTGGCGTGCCGTGTACGCTCTGTCGCACACCTTTTCAGTTCTCTTGGGGACGTCTGGCGCTGACGTCCGTGGTCGCTCTAACCAGTCATGACGCTCCATTCCTGGGGGTTAATAAGGATGCGTGGAGCAAGGATCAAATCCTTTAAAATTAATTTGGTGCTGGGCGGAATCGAACCAGCGTCATATATATATATATATATATATATATATATATATATATATATATATATATATATATATATATATATATATTCAGACAATCTTGTCATATATTCACAACACGCCACGCATGCAGTTAGCGGCGGCGCCACTAGATGGGGTAGCGTGTCCAGAAAGAATTGCGAGAAAGGAGCCAGGCTGTATGCATACACGCGTGATGCTCTTTCACGGTCAAAGGTATTTTGTAACGTCATTAAAAACAACAAATGGATCCTCGAAGAGTTATGAGTTAACTTGAAAGGTAAATTGTGTGCATACCAATCGCCTTTTATAGTGATAGGCGTATGACACAGTTTGCATTGTTCGGGGTGTTTTGAGCTATTGTGCGAGCGTGGCATGCTTTCAAACGATCGTATTACCTGCGGATGTGGTGGTGTAACCAGCTGGCAAATAATTCATTGCACGTTTCATATTTTTTTCTTAGTTACAACTCAAAGGTATACAATAATTGGTGCGCACACCTACGCTCAGTATGCACACAGATTGATTCAGAGCATTGAGAGAGAGAGATCGCCTTCCTATGTCCCTTCATCCTTGTTAACGAAAAGGGTTAGGAAATGCTTGCCGTACCACTTTTCTTCCAAATTCTTGTCATTAACACTGTTCTTAACATTCATGGATTACTTTTCTTGCTGACCTGGCGCAACATATATAGGGTGGGATCAGATTACGCGAAGCGGCGAGTCTATATCTGCACGCAAACGTACAGCGAAAGACATCCAACTGTTCTTTCTTTTTTTTTTTCATTCCTTCTCGGTACTGATTATCCGCGGACGATGAGCTCTCGTAACGAAGCGAATAAAAGAAAAAAGGAAAATAAAATAAATAGAAAGCACGGGTTAAAACGAGAAGGCGCCGCCTAAGTAGAAGCCCCGCTCGAACAATCTCACAGCGGTGCGCTGTTCTGCCTTCACGCAATCCGCACCGCGGCTCTCTGTCAGCTCAAGCCACGCCACGGCGCAAAACGCGCGCCGACTGCCTCCTCCCCGCGCTCCCTGCCGCAGCAGATGATTGCGAAACTCAGCCGGCATTAACATTTAGCGTCATGCTGCCGCTCCAAGAACCGCCAGCTTCCGTGCAGCCTGCGTAAGCAGCAAACTCGCGGTATACATAAGCCTCGTCGGCCGACGGACAATTGCCACCACAACGCCATTAACACTTCTAGGGGACGCTTTAGCGACGCGCTCGAGTGTAAACATCACGCGGTGGCTGCTGCTGGTTTCTAGAGGCAGGAGGCCATATAGTGGCAGCGCACGCAGCCCCGCCGGCGCCAGCCGCCATCACGCACGGAAAACCGAAAGAACAATTACCCATAAACGCGCCAGACCGCTCCATGGGCAACAGGCGAGAAGAAGAGTCGGGGGTGCGCGTATTATACCGTGCAACCCGGGCACGCGGTTGCGAGCATTCGCGGCACAACGCCACAGCCGCGCGCGGGCGCGGTGGAATATGGCGAGAAGGAATATAACTCGAAGAAGAAGAAGGGGAACGTTGGAGAGCCAAATTGACCGACACCTCTCGCTTATTAGGCGCTGTAAAAACAAAGCAACCAAAATAACATTAAAAAGAAGCGCTCGGAATAAACGTCGCCCTCTGCTTTCTCTCAGTTCACGACATAAATCACTCGAAATCACAGTAGGAAGAAGAAAGCCACCACACGCTCATATATGAGAGAGTGCTCGCGGAGTGCCTGCCTCGCAACGATAGAGGCGGAAATTGTGGGGGGGAATGCTCGTATGACGGACGTTTAACAACCGCGGCATCAAGCACATCTCCCATTAATAAATAAAGCATTAAAAGGCAATGCCGGTGCCGCTGTAGGTGGCACTGGCTAACTGGCTGGCGGCCGGGACGCGGCCAAGGGCTTGAAATGCCCGCACAAGCTCTCCAAAATTCAAGAGTCGTTTTCCCGGCAACGGCCAGATCTCACATCACCATCATTATACGCCGTGGTGGCTTACCTCCGTATTCAGAAATGCGACTTAACTTTAAGCTCCATGCTTGACTTTATATAAATGACGCCTGCTGCGAACACGCCGAAGGCGCTCTCGCGTTTCTTTTGGGGCGTTGACGACAGGCGTCGTTTAAATCAAGTCAAGCATGGGCTTCAAATTAAGATGCATTTCTGAATACGGGAGTTAGTGGCTTTGGCGTTGCGCCGCTAAGCATGAGGTCGTGGGAACGGCCGTGGCGGACGCATTTCGATGGGGCTGAAATGCAAAAACGATCGTGCCCCTTGCATTGCAGCCACGTTAAATTTCCCCTGCTAGTCAAAATTTATCCGGAGTCTCCCGCTACGGCATGCTTCATAATTAAATCGTGGTTTTGGCACGTAAATTCGCACAATTCAAATCAAGCTATAAGTCGTGGGAGTGCTGCACACTTCATATTCGTGCCGCTCTTCTCTTTGTTGCATGTATAGAGACAGTAAAGTGGCCCAATGCAGTCTACCTTGACTTCAACGACTTGATAACTTTTAAGGGACACTAACAATTAATAGAATATCAAACGAAAGTGCATCACATATATAGAATTTCAAAACTCTCTATACTTTCTTCGGCGAAAGCAAGTTGATTACTTGCGCTCCAGACGAAGGTCGTATATTTGATTCTTTTTCTTCCTTTTCTTTTTTAATATCGCACCCTTCTGTCTATTTGAATGACCTCTTTATGACGCCTCAATTTAACAGAATTTAGGTAACTTGATTTTGTTTCACAATAAATATCTACAAAAGTTGCTCGGTTCATCTTTTTCTGGTATTAAAATGGAGTGCACTTTATTTTTTTTCTTTAATAAACAACTAAGCAACCTCACTTAAGTGTTCCTCGAATCGGTGATGTCGCAACGACTTGCTGCGTGTATTTGAATGTACAGCCGCTATGGGACATTTCCTTTTTGAGGCCACTGTTTTTTTTTGTTTATTTTTTATATCAAAGCTCTCGATCCACGCTAAATACATTTACTATGACGCTATAACGTATTAATTTAACGTAACGTACAGACATACGTCCCTATGTTATGACCTAATTATAAGAGATGGTGTACTTTGTGACTCTGAATTACTACTTGTAGGGCCGTGATAATGTAACGATTCTAGATATGCCTCTACTTTTCATGCTTCTTCAGTGAGCCGGGCTATGCTTCGCGCACGTTATCACCGAAGTGGGCCGGCCATGCACGGTGCATAATAAAAAAAGGAATAGAATTGGGAGAAAGGAATCCTTACATTGCACCGATCTAGAGTATCCCAACGTGTCGTCAAAGCTCGACACACGACTGCTGGTAATTTGTCCCCCATCGGAATGAGGCCGCCACCGCCGGGAAGCTACCACTTGCTCAGTAGTACGCCACAGTCTTGCACTCAACCACCGAGGAAAGCAAACTCGCATAACTTGCTATTGCTGTTTAGTTGTCATAAAAGAATAAAAAACGCAGAATTAAGACTGTTACGCTAAGCGACGAAGGGACAGGACTCAAGCGAGAAAAAACACCACGCGACACGTGAGCGCAAACTATCAACTGTCTGGCAGCAGAGTTAATTATGTCGATCCAACTAGCCGAATGCTGAATTTTCATTAATAGAAAGCAGCTGAAATGCATTAGAGTGAGCGGCTTTCTGTACCGTCGTTGCTCTACAAAGCTCACCTATTGGATGGCATCACTTTAGCGATTCTTATTACACTCATTTCTTCAGTAAGAGCAGCAGGTGCCCCACACATTCGTACTCCAGCGGCTAACTTGAAAACGCTTCTTTTTTTCCCCCGCTTGTTCCTGTTTTACACGCCTTGCTACCAGTTGTTGTGTGATTACTATTCTTCGTCATATCTCCGCCCTCGGAGAAGCTGCACCATTAGCGAAACTCTGCAGTCACTTTCACTGAAGCCAAAAGAAAACAAACAGAAGAAAGAAAATGGGGCAAGGGGGCGGTCAGAAAAGAATCGAATGTAAAACAGAACGCACACACACACACACACAAAAAAAAAAAAGAAAACGTAAGCCTGCGCAAGGTGGAATACAATTCCTCCGCGTTGAGCACAATGCTCGCCGCGGTGTAACGTGTCGTGTATTTTTTTTCCGGCAGAAAATGGTTTTTCCTTCCTCCCGTTCCTGGCTGCTCAAAAAGTGGCCGCTTAATTAACTAAGCGTTGCCACCTCCTCGGAAGGCAGGGAAAGAGAGCGAAGCCGCGATTCGCGAAGGCGCAGTGCGCGTTGCACGCGTCGAAGCGGCGCGAGTATGCACGATTAGCGACGCCGCGTGTGTAGTGCGCGCGTAGCCGCTGCCAGCGAGACGCCCACCACACTCTGGCCGCGCTAGAGCGTCGGCCCACGAGAGACCGTGCGCGGTCGGCGGCGAATTATGATGACGGGGTCTTCGAAAGTCCAGCCTGGCAATTACGGTTTTGGCATCGCTTCCGCGCCACCAGAGGCATTTGAAATGCCGCGTTTTCTGGCTTGTAACACGCCCGAGCGCAGCAGTGCTGCACCGAGAACGCGTAAAATTTACGTGAGAAATAAAGTTCTGACATGCCACGTGCCAAAACAACGATGTGGGTAGAAAGCATTCCGTAGCGGTGGACTCCTTATTAATTTCGACCTCCTGAAGCTCTTTAACGTCCACCTAAATATATATAGAAACGCGTCCTTTTCTTCACTTCGTTTTCTCTTGTAACATTCTTGCATCGAAATGCATCCGCCGTGGTCTTGAGCACAGCAGCGCAACGCAATAGACGCTACAGGCTATATACCATGGCGGGCAACTTCCGTGTGCTTAAATAAACAGGACGTTTTTGTTTCAATGTGCGCCAGAAAGGTAAGCAAATCAGATAATTCGAGCTATCTCTCAAAACATTTTACCACTGCAATATGTCGAATATGAGTCATATCAAGAGAAATATAGAAGTTATTTCTTTAGTATATATATTGCTACTTGAAAAATGCCCTGGCTTCTTATATTGCTTAAGCTGCTTTTTAATGTAGCTCGCTTTGTATGCAAGGAAATAAGAATTGTCACCTTCAGAAAGACATAGCGGTTGTAAATGCAACTCGCGACGTCGTGCTGAGCGCCACAACGCGAAATTTTGTGCTTCACTGTGGCCCGAGGTTATACTATGGGTGTTTAATCTTAAAATTGTGCCATTCGTACAGGTTAGCCAACCGAAAACGCCTTTTCTCTTGGGTCGCATAAGAATAGCCGCCTTCAGGACAGACGCATAGTTTCCGTCGACCCTCTTCAGTTCGTTGCCCCTTACATACCCGAGAAACACGGCACCTGGCACTGCGAGTATGGCGTGCCTCGCCAGAGAGTCCCACTCAGGGCCCGCTTTGCCGGCTAAGTGCGGACGCCCGGCGCGTCAGTTCGCCACGCGCTGAGTAGTGTCACCGTCTCGGTCGCGGGCATTCTGCCAATGCGTCTAGGTGCGCAGAACAGAGAGGCACAGTATACAGCAGCACCCAGGCAGAATGCGCAGAGGGAGTGAGAGAGGCACCGCGCGCGATACCATGTAATCATACACGAGGCCTTCTTCTCCCCATCCCCCGCTCACTGCAGAAACGAGGGAGGGCGATGATTACCGCCACGGAAAGGTGAGACTTTGTCGCGCCACAGCGGACGCCGAGAGAACGCAGCGCGCTCGAGCACCGCACCGGGGCGGAACGACGGGAAGTTCGACGGACGCCGCGGCGTATTTAGTCCGCCCACCTTACGCACCCGAGGGAGAGAAACCACCGCGGCTACGGGACCCCGTATAGGGCCCGCCCCGGAGTCGTGAAGGCTACCGGGAGTGCGGTCTCCCAAGCGGCAGACCGCGGTCGATGTCTGTGGTTTCTGCTGAAAACGCGCGACTTGTTAAGGATGGGAAGCCACGTTTATTATGCTTCGGAGATTCCTATCGCACGAGCGCGCTTAACAGATGTCTCTCCTCCGTGCACCGGTAGCCGCATCGGGCTGTTGCGTGAGCCTTTGCTTTGGTCTTGCGGGTACGATCAGGGTTGTTGCTCGAAGTGCTCAGTATGTGACCTTCGGACGACTGCGGTACTTGCCGCTAATTCCGTGCACCTATTTCGGAAACTGAGAGCCTGAAAGTGCGATAGCTAGCTGGCTCATATGCTCGATAGAAAGCACCCTCGTTTCAAGGACGTTGCATGTTTACCGCGTCTGTTCACGCTTGCGGAAACTGAGAGGCAAATGCCCGTACCCTGTACTTGCATGCTGCGAACAAAGTGCGAAGAAACAAAACAAAGGTAGCCCTTGGTATAGTTCAGTGACGATAGCGGTTCACTGTCTTTCACGTCACTTAGATTCGACGCTTCGAATGAACTGACGCAACAGGCATTACACTGCACAAAAGTGCACGGAATTGGTCTTCGCGCATGCGTGCGCAACGTGCACGTTTCGTGACTTTTGTGGAGATGACGTGCACGAGTGACAGCTGTCACAAGGGTGCGTCTCTCGAAAGTGCCGGTGCCAAGTGCTCAATTCTTGAGCGATTGCTTGGATGGAGACCTGTGCAACTAATGAGACCCTCAACGTCCGCAAGGGGATCGAAAATGACACCCATTCAGGCATCTGGAAAAGGTTTCTTATGCGGAGTATATCTAACATGGAATTGCCGTTATACAGATGTGGCTTCGTCTACAAGCTTTAAGAAAAAAAGTCAAGCGACAAACATAAGTGCAAACAGCACTAGCAAACTAGGAAAAAAAAATGAAGTTATGACCACGATGACAAGGAATGACATCATAGCTGGTGCAATAATATGCGCTGTGGGTTTGTACTGTTTATTCTGGTATCGTTAGAAGTAAACATTCGAAGCTGTTCTTCACCAACATTTGGGCGAGCAATCTTGTTCTTGTCCTTGGTCCCTAGAGAAATCGCGCAACCTACTCTGGGGGATCGACCATGAATCGGGCGGTGACAAAAACTGTTAACATAAAAAAAAATTAGGGTGAACTGAAATAAGTATATCAGAAATTAGATTTCAAGTGTCTACTGTTACAGAAATGTATAATCAATTAAATCAATTATCTGCTTTCGAGAAGGAACCTTTATTTAATAATAATCTCATCTTCGTTTTTAGATGTTCCGCTCCCTGGTGGTGAAGTGTAGTCAAGCCGGCTCCTTCCTGCTTCTCTCTCCTACCCGACTTTTCGCTTCTTATATTCCTGCTTCCGTTTAAATTGTTTCAGCTTGGAGCTTGTTTATAGGTCATCTGCAGCTAGTGTCGGCAGGCAATTATGGTGCAATGCCCGCGTTCTTCAGGTGCGGTATTCTTACGGAGTGGTGTTGGTGGAGTGGTTAAAAGGTGAAACCATCTGCTGCCAACTGGTGGCACTGGAGCTTGAGTGCCCTCCGTGCACTCCGCATTATTATTTTTTTTTTTGCCTTCATGCCTTTACGAAATTCTCTCAAAGCACTTTGGGATTCGCGTGATGGACACCAGTGGGCATCAAAACGACAACGGGAGTGAGCTCGTAATAGCTATCGCTGTATTGCATGGCTAAACCTCAAATGAAGGAAGAGATAAAATGAGTAATAAACATGGCCATGACCAGCTCATTCTCTTCAGTGACGAGATATAGAACTACAGGTAACTGCAGAACCCTACATAACGCGGACACTGCTTCGTAGCTGTTGTCGCAAGCTGACTTGACATTCTACTCCGTCGATAGAAATCATCGGTCTGTATACCTCGTGACATCTGTGCTGTATATTTACATTGCATTCGATGCTGGTTGCAGAAAACAATTACTGTTATATATCTAGTGGTCACGACCACCAGTGTACGTGCAAAGCATCAGGCTTTGGAACTTGAAGTCAGTTCTAGCATTCATGTGTATCACGCATTTTGCGCTAAAATCGCGCTATGGCGGAAACCTTGCAGTTTCAGTAAGCGCCGCCTGCTTGCAACCCATCAAATATAAACACGTTTTTTTCAAACACTGCATGAAAGGCTAGCCCGTTCATACCACACGCGGCTACTCATGGTCGTTAAATATCAGTAACAAACAACCTACCCATTTATCAGTAGAAAAATGCTCACAGAGGAGCAGCTCCACGGAAATATAGCAATTCAATGGTGTCCAGCGCAACATAAAAAAAATGCGTTTGGTATGTTAACCGAAAAATACGGGATTTCATTCAAATGGAGTTGCATATGTGCTATCTAGGTGCGAGTCAAAGCTGCCATGGAGAGTAATCTCAGATAAGCGCCTCAATTTTGTTACGTGTTCTCGAAGGCTTCTATGTTTTTTTATTTAAAAACAGTCTGCTGTGTCACGATTCTATTCCCTGGCAAACCGAATTTCATTATAAGCGTAGTTTCGCAACTCCATATCTCTCTCCCCTTTACGCCAATGAGCCATACCCAGTGAATGAAGCTATGTAATCGTCATAAGCTCTAGTTATTGACAGTCTGATGCCGAGAAATTCTCACTCAGCCTCCGCCTCCTAGCACTAGTAGACAATGTAGAAGAAAATTTTCGCAGTAATGTAATTTGGCATTTACAGCTAAATTTCTTTCTTGCGTGGCTATAACATGTTTTTTAATTCCTGAATTTTCGACTCACACATTAAGCCGACTATCGCCGCACGCTCCTGCGTAAACTAAAGCATACTTGTTAACATGCGAGCTTTTGAGTTGCGTGGCTTTACAGCAACAATGTTAAACGTCAATTGTGAGATAACGCAAGTATACGTCGGTATACAGCGGAAAACAGACGTCCTGAAAAAAAAAATATCCTCACCACAGACTGTGCTCACTCTTGAACGACATCTTAGTCGGATCACAAGAACAAAAATAAAGAAAGAAAACACAAGAACGCTCAGTATTAGTGATGTCTTATGCGCATAATAGTATCGTTATTTTTCTTCCTTATCAGGTCACTTGGCGCGCGTTCGAAGCTACTGTGTATCTTTTTTTTTTTTGTTGATGCTTAGCTCGAAAGTTAGTTCAAACGAGGCCGCATTCGACATCGGCGATAAAGACATATCTCCGGAAGCAGAAATAACAAAGTCGGACGCAAAGCGATATACCGTGGCTTTAGGTCGGCGAAAAAAAAAAAAAAACGGGGATTTTTCTCTCGGAGAACCAGGTGCCCCGTCGTCCATTTTGCTCACTAGCGCTTCGTTTGGTTTCGTTTATGCTGCGAGTCTCGGCCACATTCCCATAAGGAGCTGCTATACGCTCGACCTGGCAAGCATACGCACCGCACGACAGCCCCAAATCCCCCGGAAAATGCGAGGCGTGCTTTTCGAGGTCGCACGGCGTGAGCGTAGCAAGAGTGGCGGAGAGAGGGCGCCGCGAGTCCAAGAGTCAACTATTATTTTCGGTAAGCTTCACCGTGGAACGCAATTCTGATTTATGGACTGCCTCTCCTGCTCAGCGGAGATCGGGCGCATTAGTGGCAGCCATACATTTTGTGTACTTGCGGTGCGTTGGGGCTCATCTATGGCACGTCACAAAATCGGACAGGTGGGAAAACACGGTAGCTACATGAAAACTCTCTTGCTATAAGTTGTTTTCTCCTATTTCGCAAATGCGAGTCTTTCTTATGAAACACTAAAAAAAAGGCATTTGAAAATAGAATTGTGCGGGGCCACCGAAAGTAGGTTTCGACCTTTCTTTTCAAGGTTCACACATTATATGCGATAGGTGGGCACATGCCTTCACTGACATCGAGCGCTTGTCTTGTGTTTGTTATCTACAACCGGGCCTATTCACACTGCAACGAAGCATGTCTTCAAGCAGACCTTGGGAAGGTTTACGAATAAATTGACATGACCTTCATTGACGTGACGCGACAGAATTTCATCCGTCGCAGTGTACGCGGGGCTGAATTTGTAGTAGTATGTGACTGTTTTTTTTTTCGATCAAAGGCTATTCCTTTGCGTCAGCAGAATTTTTTTTACGGCTTATGGATCCCAAATTCACCGACCTCTGTCATCACCGACCTCTGTCGATCCGCAGTCACCGACCTCTGTCAACATCAGTAATTTTTCTGCAATAAAATCTACCAATGAAATGTGCTGTGAATAGTGGTTCATAATACCAATATATGGCTGGGAATCTGCTTGAAGGGAATCAAGTGTGGCACAGTTTTATAAGACTGCCAGGAGCTGTAACATAAGAAATAAAATTACATGGTTGTCTCGGGCTCCTTTGAGCTCGAGGGTCTCCTAATTCCCAGTGGGATGTGCTCCTTGGAATAAATAAACATTAAATTCCAAAGCTTGCGGAGAACCAAAAGTTTTGCTATTTTTGTGTATGCTGGCTTACAAGACAAAAGGTTGACATTTCCTTACATCACATGACGAAATACGGAAAGCGGAAGAATAACTTATATTCGTGCATAGATGAAATCTCCCAGCAATGCAAAAATGCAGCCCTTCTTTAGCTGGCTTATATGCTGGAGTGACAATAATGTGGCCTAGCATGGATGGTCTGATGACTTTTCATGAGCCAGAATTTGCAATGTTGCAGAAGTTGCGATGAACTGTCAAGAATTACATCTGATCGAGAACATGGGCAGTACCAGGTAATAACCACCTGGACTGCTGGCACATCTCTACATGGTTTCCCACTGAAGGAGAGGGTTGCATCCTTACTGCGGAAAACTATGATGAAAGAGTTCGCTACTGCCAATAAAATTGGCTGGTCAGCACTAAACACTGAAGACTACCACACCATAGCCCACTCACGCAGACATATCGAGTACCAGTTTTCCCGTTGTTGCAGTCAGGGATTATCAGCGAATTGAATATGAAACCCTGACGACTGTGGGTCTTTCAAGTCCTCTCCTGCGGCATTTGCGTTTTTTTCGTCAATCTACATTTTTTAAAGGAAAGCAATAGAATGAGGGAATCAGAGTGTGGTACGGGCGTTACCTTCATCTTATGCCCCGGCCTGGCAAATTATACTGGACACCATGCCTGAGGGCATGGTGTCAAATATAATAATAAACTGATACAATATTTATCTGCGTCGCATACTGAGTACCCCCTCCCGCGCCACTACTACTTGCCTCATAAGCATATCGTGGTTTTGTCGCGCTAAACTTCAGGAGTTAATTAATTATGTAATTAATTATGTAGCGTAGCCTGCATTCTCGTGACTGCATTTAGCAGTAGTGGTCATGCAACCTCAAACTTAATTCTGGGGTCTTACGTGCCGAAACCGGGGTGTGATTATGAGATGGGCCGTAGTGGAGGACTGCGGATTAATTTTGAGTACCTTGTGATTCTTTAACATGCACCTAAATCTAAGTGCAGGAGTGGTATATATATATATATATATATATATATATATATATATGTATATATACAAAGGAAAGGCAGGGAGGCTATCCAGATATCAGTCTCTGGTTTGCTACCCTACACTGGGGATGGGAGATAGGAGTTAGAAAGAGGACCGAGAGAATGCGGCCGTCGCGGTCGGGGTTGAATCCGCTATACCTAGTGCCCAGCAGAGCAACAGCACAACGAGTAGGCTGCCACTGCAACCTTGAGAGACCACATAAACGGTGATTCCCGCCAGCGTAAATGCCAGCGCTTGCTCTATGCCTCCCGAGAACTTCGCCATGGCTAGAGCTGACGTCGCGGTGTACCCTGTGGGCCTACCACCCAGATTCGTGGTGCACCGAGATTCAGTGCGAGTCCCATCGGAATCGCATTCGCCCCAGACGCTTGTAAGTACGAGTTGATTCTCGAAGTGCTTCCACCACGAGCTCTAGCGAAGGTTCGAGCCCTACGGTTAGATACCTTATATGACCCTCAGAGATGAAATTCTAAGCCACCTTTCGCTACCTGGCCATTACGACATCCAACATCTCCTCGTTACCACTGAGCGCCCCCCCCCCCCCTCTAAATGATATGTGCATTACTCAATTTCCTCGTTAACCTTTCAAAGTTTGTGTGAAGACATGCGCCATTACAGTGCGAAGAGGCGCGGTTGCAGACAAGAAACACAAGACAAGCACTTGTGCTTACTGTCTGCAACTGCGTCTTTTCGTGCTGCAACAGAGTATGTTACTTTAGCACCTCGCGCAGCTATCCATTATATTTGTAGACCGGACAGCCTATCCTCGACAATGGTGTTCAGTGAGAATGGTTTCTGCAGTGAGTCCCAGCCGACGTAAAAATGAGCCTTGTCACTAACCGTTGCAACTCACTGTACTACCAAGTCGATGAGATAATGAATGTTTCGCCTGCAGTCGTCAACGCTGTCTTTTGATTGACTTTGGCATTTTTGAACTGAGAAATTCATATTAGCAGATTTCCATTAATGTCACTTCAATATATGTGATTGCCTAGCTGTTTCAAACACGCATTTTTTATGCCGCCATGCCAAACTGTAATTGCAGGCTGGGGCCTTATCCAGCCTATTAATACCTTCAGTCCCTGCCTGCTCTCTATAACTGATCCCTCCCTTCTGCTTAACTTTCTTCTGTGCCATATGGCGCCATATACAAAGCAGATATGGAGTCCAAAGCGCTGGCTGCTAAACGATGGCTATAAATTGAAGAGAAATATTTGGTAGGCTTTCATTCGAAATAATCTGCGCTATGAGAGCTTGAGTATAATGGCATTATATTTACCCTAAGAGTAAACGACCGTTTACACCGCCATCACGCTCGAGGGACCGTCGATAAGTTGGCCTCATGTCGCCCCATGGTAACAGTGCATCCGGCTGCCGTTTCCGTCAGTCATAGTACACCGACTACACTGGAGCTTGCGCATATGTGCGCCCAATTTCCTAAATTCTTGGTAACTTGTTTCAGAGCGCCATAGCCACACACACAAATCCCCCCGCGAGAACCTCAGGAAGAGGTGTTCGTGTGTATTAGTGTGTGCATGTACTTTCCTCTCTGGCCTCTTTCTAACCCTTATCTCCCATCCCCAGTGTAGGGTAGCAAACCGGAGACTCATATCTGGTTATCCTCCCTGCCTTTCCTCTTTATCTCTCTCTCTTGTACAGGATAAAACGTGTCTCTAGTCCACAGTGTTGTTGTGGCCATCCAGACGAAGATGTGCATCATCTTCTTCTCGAGTGCACGAAATACGATCCACAAAGAAGGGTATACTGAAAGCAAATTTGGTGATGTTATACAGAAGAACATTCACTATAAGAAAGATACTTGGCCCATGGCCAACTGCGGGCCTTCAGAAAAGAGCACTTCTTGCTGTGAAAAAGTTTTTAGGGGGCACCAACATTTTGGGAAAATATTAAGTTTCATATGATCCGAATACGCTAGATGAGTAACATACGGTAGATGTTGTTCGAATACGCTAGATGTTGTTCGTGGTTCATAACTGGTTTATGTGATGATCGCAACGTTTACGTAATATGCATAATTATGTTTTGTACATGCTGTTTATTACATGTGTTGTGTGTTTTGGCTGTTAAAAATATCTGACTTCATGATGCGTGCGTGTACTGAACTCATGCACAAAACTTCGCGATACCGTGTATTTTTTATTCATGCAGTGTTCCACTGAGTGTCATATTTTTTGTGACAGCGTCGCTATTCTCCCTTTTTACGCAAATTTGTTTCCTTTGCCAAGTGACAAGGAGAAGCCGGTGCCAACATAAAGGCACCAACCTCTCCTAATATTCATTGCAATAAAAAAAGCGCGTTCTATTGCGTTCTGAAGGTGCCAAGATGGATTACCAAGCAGCAGCTAGAGTCTTTTTCATTTCTCGCTGAAAGGGTCATAAGGAGTAATAAAAGTTTACATCTTCGGCCGCCCTGAATACTCAAGTGAACAATCTTAATTTTATGGACAGCTCTTCAACAAATCTTGCAGACGTTTGGATGGCTACGTGCCCAGCATGCTACTCCAGGTGAGTAGGATGAAAATCGACATTCATAGTGCCCGTCACAGACATACAAAATGCACAAGGACCACACCACACAAATACAAGCTCATTGGTGCGCCTCATTGAGCCCAGTACCTTTATTTGGCACATTTGGCTGGTTTCTACCATCTTTTTCACGGCGATTCTGTAGGCGCCGCAATGTTTGATCACCTGTTGACGCGTAAGTTGCAATTGCCTCAGCTGTTTCAATTGCCTCCGTGTTTACTGGATGTGCATGGATATCGTAGAAGGCGACTGGGTGAACGACACGAAGCTTTGGCCGCAGCTTCAGCAGACATGTAAGCGCTTTCGCAGCTCATTCCGCGTCGTACAAACAGCACGAACAGCGTATACGGTGCTTGTACCAAAAGTGGCCATAGTAATGTATCCCAAGTTGTCCGAACTTTCTCCTTATGAATTAAATAAGGATCAGTGTGTCTTGCTCTTCGTTCTTTATTGGGCAAAGACTTTGAAGTAGCGTCTTGTCATGTTTCTAAGTTCCTCGGTGCGATAAATATCTGGTTGTTCACTTCCTGCCTAATCGCTCACGGGTGGGCTCCCTTGTTATAAGTCTGTTCTTGCTGCGCACAAGGCTTGGTGCTCTGATGTGCTGTACTTTGTAATTGCAAAGACACGGTATCATCAGTCACTCGCTTACTCTGTGAACCGTCACGAAACATTCAGCTTAAGAATTGATGGGTTTTACATGCCAAAACAACGATCTCATTATGAAGCACGCCGTAGTGGGGGACTGTGCATTAATTTCGACCACCTGGGGTTCTTTACCGTGCTCTCAATGCAAGGTACACAGGCGTTTTTGAATGTTGGCCTCATCGAAATACAGCCGCCGCGGGTGGGGTTTGATCCCGCAACCTCGTGCTTAGCAGTGCAATGCCAAATCCACTGAGTAACCACAACGGGTCAACGTCCAGCTTCGAACATTCGTGTGCTGTCGCTGTACCACACTAACACGCGAATGTTCGCCCATCACCCATCATTCATGCTTCTGTACTTTGATTGAATTGTGCACCCATTCACTTATTCGTGGTGCGTTTCCGACAGAGTGGCCATATTTTGGTGGGTGAGTTGCGGGAAGATACGTGTAAATAACGTGCAAGAAACTTACAATGTCAGGAAGCGGTGCTACACCTTTTGTCACGGTGTAATGAGTGGTACTCATTGTTGCCTACGCTCCAGGGTTGAAATACTTTCTTTAGATGTCAGCGATACAACGCTGGCGGATGGTTGAATTTGTTCTTCCTGGAGGAAAGCCGCAAATCGCGAATAGCAGGCAACAAAGACAGTCCTTATGATGATGCGCTCCATGAACTTGGTCACTCAAACTCGTTGCATTCCTTATTATCCCAGTTACTATTTTTCCAGCCAACTACAGCACACGCCTTCTCTCTACGCTGCACATTTTGCAGCATGAGTGGAGCACATCGCGTTAGCAAACACCCAGCAGCATTTCAGACAGGTGATCGCACAGTAGCAGGGCAAATGCTGTATGGTTTCGTGTTCGTGTCCTATCACTGAGGCAACGCGCGGCGCGCCGCCGAAAGCGCCATCTCCTTCCTCTAGAGTGAACTGCTCCACGGAAAGGGTCTATACTCGGATTCTAACGATCCCAAATCCGCTCTAAATCGGAGCGACAGAAAATGTGCTCAAACCGAAAGTATGCAGCCGCTTACCAGAACAATCGTAGGCAGAAAGCGGAAACCTGCTGCATTTTTCGCGCCGCAGGTATCGCAGGTGCCACGGAAACAACGAAAATTGCTTCAGCCACGGGATCAGAACTACACCAGATCTGAGGTCACACTCCCAGGTGACATTATCTCACAGACGCTCTGAGCTGGAATTCACCGCCCTGCAAGAGCCAGCCAAACATGTTCCAACTGCTTGATTTTGACCAACCGAATGTAAAGCGTATACCGCCAGAGCGCTCCGGAGCGTTCGATAGAGGCCAGCCGAATTTACCACAAGAAAAGTTTAAAACTGCTTCGTTGCTTTAACCGCATAGGAAGCATTTCTTCTACGTTGCCAGAAAACACTCCAAATTTACAATTACTGAGTTACACGTGCTCTTAGAGCTGTTCTCACCAGCCATCTGATCAATAACAGGCGCTGTGTTTCTAAAATGCGCTGTACATGGCACTCTGAACACAGCACGAAGGTTTATCTGCAGCAGAGTTTGCCAGTAAACAAGGACAGCTGTAACAACTTTTGCAAACAAAGTAATCATTTTGTTTAATGAATTTACTTGAGTGGTTAGCAGCGCAACGAACTATGAAGACTAATGCTGTCGTTTCAAGAAAAGGCTGTTGATTACTCAAGAAAGCAATTCATAATTCCGCAAACAGGCCTTGTGTGCATCAGCAAGGTGATAAGGGGAGTTAATTCATATCGAACTATACTGAAAAACAGCGCGAGGAGAGAATACGCACAAGGTCACAGGACGCAGCATCGACCCGGGAAGCATAGAAGTTTATAGTGGGAGTGGCTAAATCGGGCTGTACTAGTGGTCAACCACAACAGCTCAGTCTCCGTCAAACAAATTTACACGTTCTCTTTTGCTGGCATTCACTACGTTAGCGGAAATGTTAATATCCGGTATTTACAGAAATAGTTTAAAAAGAGCAACCAGGTTGAAGATCCCTCTTGCCGCCTCGAAACACCACCAAAGATGGATGCACGTAGTCCCGCAAAGAGGACAATGCACATAAATAATCAAGCTTCTCAGTTGTAACGCGTGATGAAAGAAGAAAACTAAACCGAACACGTTGCATGACTCTTTATTATGGTTCTTTTTCGATAACACCGAGTATATTTACTTTGATACACCAACAACCGCGATACGCATCGATGTGCCAGCGGTTCACGGCTACTGTCGTCTCGAGGGAAACAGTCTCCTATACAGCATTCTTCGTGGGGGGTACGGAGGTCTTTCACAGCACATCGTGGCTTGCTGTCTCCCTGTATCCTTCTGCCAGCGGCACCTCTCGTTGAAGTAACTGTTTCACAATACGCATAGACGCAGACGAGAAACAAAACAATCCTTTCCCTTGTTCTGTGGATTATTTCTTTTTTTCATTTTGAAAGAAGGCAGCCTATAGATAACACCAGGCGGTAGTCACGGTCGAGGCCGGCCGCGCTACATGTCGCCTATCGACATTGATACGCAGTATGCGTTCAGGCTGCACCTGCGATCACCATCGCTTGGCGGACACCTTTCTTTCCTGCTCGCGCTGTATGTATAGGAATTTCGCTCGAACATCGCATTTTCGTCTTGGTAGTTGTGTGGCTTCCCAGTTTGCTCGACTTCAATTTGTCTCTCATGGCCAGTCAGTGGCAGTAGAGACGCGTACTTCGGGCCCGGTAGGTCGTCGCGTCTTTCTTGACAGTTCCTCTCGGGGGCGCTGCGAAGGCATCTGATAGCAAGGTACCTCCTCTCGGAATGGCAGACAGCGAGGGATAGAGAGGGGGCGCGGGAGTAGGTGGAAAGTGGAGGAGGGCATTTTCACGGCCACGAGTTCGCGTCTTAACTTGGCAAAAGAGAGAGAAAGAGAGAAAGGGACGGAAGGTACCACCACCACCGCAGGAGGGGTTCCTTTTCCTGCTTCATCCATCGTGGCGTGCTATCTGCGCCACCCATCCTCTTCTGCGCTCGGTGGTGCGCGCAGGAGGACCAGACGACGATAGTGGCCTATGCTTCCCAGCGCCAGTCTTCGGCGGCGATATAGCTTCTCTCCAGTTCGCTGCGTCGAGATGAATTTTGACAGTTTTGAACCCCGATGGAAAAACAAAAAGCCCAGCCCCGTACGCCCCTCTTCGGCAGATCGCGTCCCTTTTATCGCGCGGACTTCGCAGAACGCGGCTCTCTGGCAGTGGTTGCCTGCCTGCTTCTTCCCTCCCCCTTTTGTCTGCGACCTGTACGGTGCTGCCGGCGGGAAGCCGAGATTAGAGCCGTCTCGCTAACTCCGTTCTACGACGGGCGAGATGCCATTAATGGAAGCAGGAGAAGCGTCGTGTGTTTGTCTCTGCATACTTGTGTGTATGCAGGCGCGATCACGAGTGTGTGTGCGTGTGTGCGTCGACGCTCTGTGTTCGCATGAATCGAAATATAGTTTCGCCACAGCCTCACTCCCCCCTCTCCCTCTTAGCCAACGGCCGGGATGGCTACTCCGCTTGTCCGCTCGTCGTCGTCGCGGTGTGCTGGGAGGGGTCAAGCCCGTCGCCGCTGATAATGGTGTCGCAAACGAGTTCCCAGCGTGTGACATCGGTCATAGCTGGCGGATGAATGATACGCCGGAAAATATTAATCGTCGTCCGGGCTGCCTTGTATGTACAGAATGAAGCTCGACGCGCCGTGTCCGTATACACATGGGGAAGGCCCGCGTTGCCGAAGACGGTTGTGCCTCTCCGTATCGCGTCGAGTTGATATGGGACGCTGTTGGGTTGTGGATGGACCCGGCACTTGCTTTCTTTATTTTTCTTTCTAGCTGAATGACAACGTACCGAGTGACTGAAATGCGAAGCGATTCTCCGCTAGCTGGATAGAATAAAATTGCGCAAGTACAACAAGGACCCCCACCTGCTTTCCAAATTGCTCATTTTGTAACTACATCTCAATGTAAGGCCGCGGATCTGCCGTTTTATATGCCTTTCGCGCAACAAGGTTAATGGCAATAAGCGATTACACCCTTAACTTTCTGAATGTTTATAACTTTATGAATCCATCTGCGAGCTGGTAGCTCGTGCTCTGATTCATCACTATATTAAGCACGATGGCGACAACTTATGCCAATTATGTGAAACTAATGTATAAAGTTAAAATGCTTTGTCGCAGGAGGACTGTTAGTTTGTCGGATTCTCTGAATCGCGTCTTGATGACATTTCACAAATAGCGCAGTGGAGGATAACTGTAAAATGCACGACCACCACTGCGTCAGCTATTAAAGCGAAAGACTTGAGTGGCTCGTTGCAATGACTCATACCCGAAAAAAGCGGCGTCTAGTCCAGTGGAGCAAAATATATCATCATCAGGAAGGGCTCATACCCCCGTAAGCAAGCAAGAGAGAGAGAGAGAGAAACAACTTTATTTGCCACTGTAGGGTAAGAAGTTAGGGCAGGTAGGCCTATAGTGTGGCTCCCAGGTGGGGGCGACGTCTTGGGCCCACGAGACTAGTGACAGTTGCGTTTTCTTGTCTGCTCTTGTCAGCAGCTGGTTCCAACCCTCCTCGGAGGGAGCTGGCAGTAATGATTGTGGGGGAGGGTTACCCTCGCATCCCCAGAGAATGTGTGCCCGAGTGGCGAACGCTCCATGGTCGCACTTAGTACAGACGGGGTCGTTATCCCCTCCAGTGATTAAATAAAGCCTAGAATGACTGAGGATTGAATCGGTCTGCAGTCTGCGACGCATGGTGGCTTGCGCTCGTTCGAGGTCGGGGTGGGGAGGCGGGTACACGCGTCTCGTCTCGTTGGTAATGTCAACATAGGATTTGGGGCCTCTGCGAGCGCATCTGGGTTTGAGGCCTCGGGCCTCGAAGTTAGGCCTCGGGCTAAACGGTTGACCCCTTCGTTCCCAGAGTTCCCCGCGTGAGCAGGTACCCACACTAAGCTTACAGTTCTGTCGAGAGCGCAACCGCGGAGGATGTGTGCGGCGGGGAGCAAGCAAAGATGCAATCGCCAAATATGAAGAAGCAAAAGAAAGAAAGAAAGAAAGAAAGAAAGAAAGAAAGAAAGAAAGAAAGAAAGAAAGAAAGAAAGAAAGAAAGAAAGAAAGAAGGAAATAACTTTTAGGTAGTGCATTAGGTGCTCGCATATGTCGTTAAGGAGGTCGACCTACAGCGCCATACGTTTATTTCGCACTGCGACTCGATGTCTTGCAAGAAGTCTGGCCCCTCCGAACGTATAGCTTAACACATTACCACGTGTGCAGCAGGCTTTCGTCTTCACGTGCTACAGGAATGTAACATGCGGCCGAACTTTTCTTTTTCTTTGTGGACGGCATTCATAACAGATTCAAGGACAATACCAACACGTAAAAAATATACAGCTTCAACTACTTTATAGAAAAGAAGAAAACCGTAAGGGACTACTGGTACTCCTTTGAAAATTAGTGACGCAACTATATAGTGTAGAGCAGGTATATTTGACTCCACGCTGCTGCCAAATTTGCGAGAGCGAGAACAAAGTTGCTTAATGAGGACGTTAGCAAAGGCATCCGTTTATGGACACAACGAAAAGTTTATCACGTCTCATTGCCTCACGGCACGTGCTTAAGGTAAACGTGGCAAAAACTCTGTAAAACGCTTCCAAACACAGCCACAGTTATAATGTATATACATAAGAAGGGCAAATCAAAAAGACGTTGCAAGCTTCAGTGCAACTCAATTTGGACGGACGCCACACCTGCCATGAATTCATTTTATATTCTATTTCTTTGTGATCCGTCGACCAATGGGGACTGATACTCGGGTACTAAAAAAGGTAGGCAATATACCGAAAATCCTGTTTTCTCTGTGTTCTTGAAGAGAGAGCTCTCATCGAGCAACGTGGGTTTAAACGAAACCTTGAAAGGTAATCACCAATGAGCAAACACACGGCGTACACTTTTGCCAGTTTGGCGCGGGGTTTGCAGCTTGCGTGACTCAGAATCGGAGAATCGTGCTTGTGCGCATGGTGCTATGGAAACAGAAATAGAGGATACGCCAACTCTGAGTTGTTCTAGTGCAATGCAGCAGTCTTTCGCGGTGCGACTTTTAAGCGCAGCAGTATTTGTCACCACTTAACCGCCGGCACCGTATTCTGTACTGAAAGCTGGTCTTCGTTGCAGTGGCACGACCAACTATGATTGCTGGGTACGTAACAACAGATACCCCAAAAGTCTGCTCAAATGCATACAAAAAACTGACCTTAGACCGCACATTTAATATATACCGGACATAATACCATGAGGCAAGTTTTCATCGCGATAAAAAAAAATTATTACACAGAGTTTAACTCCCCAATGCACTCTTCGCTGTTTTGAATTTGAGTGGCAGTCAGCGGAGTGTGGTCGTCACGCTACTATAGTTGTTCACGTGGTGCCTTCATTGTCGTAGTGCTTCCGTCGTTGGGAATAAGTTTCCGTCATGCCTGCACCGTCATTTTTATCATTTTGTGGATACAGTTAAGGTGTTTGTACGAGATGGCATGAGTTAGGCTGAGAAGTGAGGGTGTTATGGGGAGTCGCGGGAGTAAGTGCGGTCGCAATATCATCATCATCATCATCATCATCATCATCATCATCATCATCATCATGATAATATTTTATGTCTACGTACCGACGGAGGACTCTCCCAGCATCTCTAGTGTCCCCAGTCTCGCGTCAGCTGATTCTATTCTATGCTTGCAAGCTTGCTAATTTTTTCACACAGCTCATTTATCTGCCGTCCTCTACGGAGTTTCACATCTCTTGGTACATATTCTGTAGCTCTAATACGCATTACATCAGCTTCCCAGCTTCATCTTTCCTGTAATTTCAACCAAAGTATAGGCTGCCCTGTTCGCTCTCTAATACGTACCGCCGTCTTACTGTTCTTAGCATTACACCTATCAATTTCGTTCCATAGTTGGTTGTGCGATCATTAAAGGTACCCTAAAGGTAAGCACTAAGTCGAGATAGATATAAATCTTAGGCTTTTGTAATAAAGAATTCCTTATTCGTAACGAAAACAGCTTTTGTGAGCGAACGAATGACTAAAGTGCAAATTCAGAGTGGCGCCACCTGTTGTGGACTATGGCACCTCTCACACGCGACGTCAGCACTGCTGATTCCCTGAGAGCGGCTGCTTTGTCCCACCACTGCGAGCTGCACCGCTTTCTCTGTTTACAACCACCGAGGCGCCAGGACCGCGTTCGCCTGCTTCGCCCACCGAGAGTCAAGTGACCGTATTTGAACCCGAGTAGAGCTGCGGAGCGTATACTCACGAAAGCGGAACACCTGCAGCCGCCTAGCAGTACGCTCCGTAAATAAAGCTAAATAAACAGTTTCTATAAGACAGGAAACCGACACCGAGGGAAGTCATCACAGATGGATGTGAGGTGCAGATTACGTCAAAACCTCCGTTTTGGCGAGGGAGGCCCAAATTCAGGAGCAGCAGCGGAACCTTCGGCAGCAATTTTTTGCGCTGCAAAGTGCTATATTGCGCTAACGCACTAAACATGACACATAACATAAATAACAAAACGATAACATACTCCTATATGAATTCTCTATCGATCTAGCCTTGACCTAATATTTTAGCTATAGTGTCTCTGTTTTCTCAAGCTCCTCTCTTAAACTCCATGGTTCTTTCCCATGTGTAAGCACCTGTAGAATGCAACGATTGTACAGTTTTCCTTTAAAGTTCCTCTCATCAGGCCCCATCGCAAATTTCGCTTATGCGCTGCAAGTTAAGTGTTCTCTTGGCAGAGTTCTACGGCAAGAATTTTTTTTTCAATTTGGTTCCATTAATAGCCGAAATAGAAATGTTTCAGTGCGGCGAATCCATGATTTCAGAAGGCGAGCGTCACCGCCACCATAACGCTTTCTCCACTTGCCCCGTCTAGCCTCCGCAAGCGAAATTCCATCCCTGCGTTCTCCTATACCGGAGGTGGAGGACCGCGTGACGCCTACGTCACGGGCCCCGCCTTCCTTCTTTAAAATTTTTTTCTCTCGGTGCGTGGCGTACTTCCGCTGACGGTCGCGCGCGCGAGCTACTGCGTTTGTCTCGTTTCGCGCAGCGCACAAGTCTGCACGCTATACACGAGAACATGTGACGATCGGTATAAATGAGTGCTACACGAACACTGAAACAGACGCAAGCGGATCACAGAGCATGATCGCACACTAGAACACGGTAGAAAATCCATAGTTTCGCTCTCAGTGCGCACGACTATACATGACGTGGGAACAAGCAGACGAAACGGAAGTACATCTAACTGCGGTGCGAAGCAAAACAAAAAAACACGCATACATTCGGTTTGTGTGTATTATCATTTCTCTAAACATTTATTCGTCTATTGAAGCTACAGATTACAGAAGTAACAGATATTGCCTTGAAGAATTCTTGAAGTGTCGCGGGTCACTATAAGTGACGTCACAGCATACACATGTACGTAGGCACACTCGTAATGTTACATAGGTCATCTCCCCCTCCCCCTCGCTCCCCGCCTTGGAGCGAGGCGCCCGCGAGGAGAAGGGCAAACGTCGTTTAGTTTGAAATTTCAGTTCACCCTCGCCCCCCGCTCCATTTCCGCGACCCGTACACACGTAATCCTTAGCAGACACGATCGTGAACGTGCATTGTCTGCACTGCGTTTGT
This sequence comes from Dermacentor variabilis, assembly GCF_050947875.1. Lineage (NCBI taxonomy): Eukaryota > Metazoa > Arthropoda > Arachnida > Ixodida > Ixodidae > Dermacentor > Dermacentor variabilis. Next base: position 56,873,718 of record NC_134572.1, on the reverse strand, counting down.
CAGCTCAAAATGGCCAGACCTGGTAGGGGGCCCTTTAAATGGCGCAGTAAATGAGTGCAGTGAAAGAAGTCGCTGAAGCCACCAAAATTTCTTGTTTGTTATTAAATACCACATGACGCAAACACTATACGTGCAACACGTTACCCAACACCTAGGGTTTTGATGTGTCGAGTTATTTTGCTTTTTCATTGACAGAAATAAACGCAAGTGCTTACTATCTAGGCAAGATAAGAAGTTATCTTAAAGTGAACTGATGAGGGGATAGTTGGTGCATACTTGACATAGCAAGTGAACGGAAATGAAAGAGCGCACTTTTTATTTTTTCTTTTGAATGGTGTCTGTGTTGATGCTCTTACCACTTACTATTTACTTGTCAAATATTTTATCGCTTTCGGATATGATCCACCGGCTTGTCGCGGGAGGAAATCCCACACGAAATTTAAGAAGAACAACAAAAGAAAGCGCGGTATTCACCAACCATTACAAACGAAGTAGAATGTGGTAATATTGAAATGCAAAGTTAAGCAACAGATTAGGGCGTAGTTCTAGGGCTACACACGGCGCACGAAGAAAGCACTAAAGAACGACAGGCATGCCACTCGTTCATTCATTGCTTATCTACAGCTACGCAGGCGGTCTCGCGATATTGTCAGCGCCGATGCACCGCCATTCCATCAAAGACAGGAGGAAATAAATAACGCGCGGCAATCAATAACCCGCCTCGTAACAATATCAGACTGCGTGTATACGGGAAGCGAGGGCCAGCGCTTATCTGCTGCCCAAGGGTTGACAAAACACGCTTGTTCCCGAAACGGCGCTGCACGCCGACAAACTTACTGCAGGGCAGAGAATTAAGCCGGACGACGAGTGGCTTCCTCCTCGAGCAGGCTCTCTCTCTCTCTCCTGTAGGCATGGAAATTGCATTATGGCATGCTCGAGTGTGTAGCTGTAGCATGCTACGCACACGGACCGAAAGTGCGCGGGGTATACGGGAGGAGCAAGCGGACGAGAGTAAAGCAGGCTCAGAAGGGCAGAAACACCGAATTTCTCGGAGAGGGGACCCCCACGCCCCAATCACCGAAAGCGAATCGAACTCTGCGCGTATACGGAGGACGCGAGGCAGGCAGGAAGGAAGGAGGTGGGGAGAGGACGACCAACGAAGGATTCACGATGCCGCATGCCGGGCACGTAGCTCCCAGGCACGTCTGGAGCGTTCGGCGACGCGCAGGGATCGGTGCAAGTGCAGCAGCGCGGGTATAAAGCCGGCAAGGCTGAAGTTGTGCCGAGGCGAGAGAGAGAGAAAAAATAAAGGAAGGTGGAACCCGCGTCGTTGCCTAGGGCAGTTCACGATTTTAACCCTGACCGAACAGTAGCCACCTTCCGTTCCTTCGTGTATTTTGCTATCCGTCGCGGCCCGGCGCTGCATCCTCCTCCTCCTCCTCCCTCCGCCACCTCGAGACACAACGTCGTTCTGGCGCCGCACTCGCTCCTTCTCGTTGCGTGTGTGTGCGTGTGCGCGGGTAACGATATGTGCACCCGTGTAAATACCTGTGCCCCAAACTATGGAAATGACAGATGGCCCTGGGCGGCGGAGTAGCCTATGAAATTGGCGGCGAGGAAATGGCGAGGAGGGAAAAGCACGGGCCTTTGAGGGGTGGAGGAGGGAAACCCCGCTTAGGTATTTGGGAAATTGCGGCGGCCGCAGAATAGACTCAGTTGGCGCTCTTTCAACCACCAATTCCATGTCTCTTCTCCTCGTTCTGTTCTTCGCCTCTTTGCTTTTGCCGGCATCTCTCACGCGCACTTACTTCGCCGGAGACAACGTTCGAAAAGGCGCTACGTGCTCGTTAACGACCTTTTATGTATATCGCTGTATCACCTGCCGCGGTGACGAAGCCCTCGCGAGCAAAGGCTGGAGAGGAGTAACGGCTATTTTAATTTTAAAAGCGATTAAAGAGATATTCGTGGGTGAGATCTCTCTGTCTCCCTCTTGACCGCCTGGGAACGTGACCTAGCGCTCTAGGAGGTAAAACAAATGCTTTCCACCTTTGGATGCATGCTCGTCTCTGTTTGTTTACTTTGTGCAAAGGCAAGCCGAGCCAATTAATGTCTTGTCTGCAGAATAACTCGAGGGAAGTGTTTGCGAAAGAAAAAGAAACGCTCGCATTGCTTTCAGCTGGTGTTGTGCCTTGAGGGCGTGCTTCTACTCAAGCATGGGGTGGAGCTATACTTTAATAATAAAGAGCGAAAACGTGGATTGTCGTTCACAGTTACACGAATGCTTTTTTTTTTCTCTTTCTCTCTCTCTCTCTGTGGGAAGAATCATATTTTTACCAACTTTTTGTAAGCAGTTACTGATTACGAATCACAGTGCGGAATCTGTCGGCAATAAAATTAACTATCACTATCGGACCCATGTCAAGCAAGTTTATCCCATATGGGAAATGGTTGCAAATAATTCTCTTCCAAACATGTATGTCTATGGCCATACTCGCTGAAAAGAAAGAATGAAATGAAATAAAGAATGAATGTTCCTGGTAGCTCTAGCAAATACTTTTAAGGTATTTAGCTTAGTTACTTTTATCATTGCAGGTGTCATCACCATGAACTGCACAAGCAAATAATTATTCCGCACTATAGTACTATCAGCGTCAAATGAAAGTTGAACAGCGGAGCGCGTGGCCCAAGCATAAGTGAAGATATAGTGCGCGCCGTCCAGTCATCACCATTGACAGGCGCGCACATCTGGTTTGGCCGCACTGCCCGATTCTCCTCTAGTGAGATAATTTCGATTCTGTTCTGGTTCTTACATTTGAAAGGGAGAAAATAAAAATGAAGCTAAAATATTGCAGTTTACGGCGAGTCTTGTCACACAGATCGCCGAAACCGCAAGTGCTGTCGGCGGGAACAGCGGCCTGCGTGGTGCAGTTTGCACTGTCAGCGCAAGGTAGATTCGCCCGCGCGGCGCGGGCGATGACGGTGCAAACTGTCATTGACGGCGCGCCTGTCAATGGTGATGACTGGACGGCGCGCACTATATCTTCACTTATGCTTGGGCCACGCGCTCCGCTGTTCAACTTTCATTTGACGCTGATAGTACGTATCACAAAGGCTCGATCACATTTATAGAGTTGGCATTCTATATTAAAAGGCTACTTCTTTTTACATTCATATCTATCACAAACACCTAATAAGTAGAGTCACTTTGACACATAGCACGAGACAGTTATAAACATATAACATATTAGCTAACTTTGTGGAATAGAATGCTTGTTTCTGTGCAACTTCGGCTCATCTGTGTTCTTTAGATTTTTAAACGTCATTTAATTCCTAAGCTTGTTGTATGTTTCAGTCGTTATGCTTTTGTACAGATGTAGATTAGGTTTCGTTGCCGTATTAGTAGAACAATCCTTACTGAATATTGCAGCACTTCCTTTAGCAGTTACGCTATCTTACTGGAAACTATGTTAATTGAGGCTGAAAGCATTAAAAATGAGTAATTTCTTGACAAAGTTCTTCACACTGCGTTTATGGCATTGCACGGCATTGCACGGCTTCATGGCATTGCATGGCTAAGCACGAGGTCGCGGGTCCGTTTTCCGGCCACGGTGGCAGCAATGGTCGGGCAGAATGCAGAAAGAAATCGGCTAACGTCTGCCGATTTTTTTTTTTTTTTGAGTCATGCCTTGCTTTAACGTGGAACACAGTTCCTTGGCTTTGGCGGTCGGTTAGCTGGCAAACGTTGACCATCGGAACCTTGGTCAAAACTTCTTGCATCAGTGACCTCTTAGCGCATCGCCCGGCAGACCGTTCTTTGTCTTATCTCTTTTTCAAGTGCATAAGTTTTACACAAGCACTCAGCATAAATTTCAAAACGATGCCAACTTAAAGCAACACTCCTTGCAAAGCGATTTTCAAATAAGAGACACAGGTGACATAAAACAGCGTGCTCACGCTTCTCTTCGGTGGCGAGCACACCCCAGTGTCTTGCGTTTCAGACCAACGACTGTTCCAGCTCTGTGATCGCACTCGATGCATTTTCAATGCGCAAATAAAACCTCCCCAACATGGACCATCGATTCTCAGTCCGCTGAGAGGCCCCTGCGAAACGTCGGCAGTGGTCACCGGCAGAAGCCGTATGAAGATATGAAATTCATTAGGTGTCTCCAGTCAGCCGCAATGACGCACCTTTTCTTGCACGCTTGGGAGTGTCCCGCATTTAAATGAAGCACACGCGGGAGCGCAGGGCAGCGATTATCGGTCAACCGCCCCTTGATTATCGAATTTGAAAAGAAGCAAGGCAGTATGGACCCCGCCCTGCTTGGTGAGGGGCGTCGAGGGACTTTCTTCGAGGACGCGTGCGTCTCGTGATCGGTGGAAAGCGAGGCGGCTTCGTTAACATTGCGGCTCACGGCCGTTTCGCTACGTTTGTGCAGGTCTGCACGTGGCTTGTACGACGAGCTGAGTAGATGGTCGTGTCAAAATGCGCTGCTTTTTCTTGCACCTTATTTCCTCTGGGCACTGGTACCGAGTGTTCGTGTGTTGCAGGAATGACCATTCAGCTGCCTGGAGTGTATTTGTCAAAGGGCACGTTAAAGCTGCGTTATGTGCATATCCGCTTCTACGTGAAATGCGCACTTCGCTGAGCTTCACAGCACTGTTGTTGTGTAACGTGATACTCAATTAAGAGACATGGTCAACAATACAAGTGCAACGAGTGCAGCGCCTACTTTTCTTTATAGAAAACTAGCAGAGAAAAAACAAACTACAACACTGAATATAAGAACACTGCGCTATATTGCGAAGGCACGAAACAAAGGAGCGGTCGTGCGTGTGACAGTTTTCGATTCAAACGCTTTTATGGAGGGAGCTTTTTTCTCAAACCCCGATTCGCGTATGTGATGACCTACCGTAGGGTTGGGTATGGTTCGTTTGGTCGTGTCTATCGAAAAATCAAACCATTATTCTTACGACTCATGACCCAACAGTGGTGAACCATGAGTGACGTAAATTAAATTACATGCAGTGTTATGATCGACCTATCAAGTGTGGGAGACATTCAGACGTACGCTCTCATGACAAGATTATTTGCCTCGTCTCAGAAAAGGCTCTTAGGGTAAGCCGGGACATCGACCTGTCAAGTGTGAAGCGGCGTCCCCATGTCGACATAATTGCCCTCTTCTCCGAAATAGCGTCAACCCTTTTATTCCCCGAGCTGACACATAGTAATGGACGAAGAGAAGAGAAACCGAAGGGCAGGAGGTCGTCGACGACAGAACCTGACGCAAGCACTAATACTTCCACAGGCTCCCGCAAGATAAGACCGCAAGGTGTTATGTAACGCCATCCTGGCCCCCGTGTTAATCAGAACCACTCGAGACTCGGATGAGAGTCACAACCATGTACCAACGAAGTGAATACAACCTTTTCTACTTTTTTCATCATCACGATGCCCGGATTCGTTGTCGTTTCCTGATTCTTGCGGTGAAGACCCACCTCGCCCGTTCGAGATCTTATCAGCAGGCCAGAAAGACATGGCATCAGCGTTTACGCATTTATCTATGGCCGAAGGGAATCACGACGCTACTGAGTTAAGTTGTACCTCTATTGCTTGCCACAATTGTGAGCGACATTGCACTGACCTGCAAAGAAATGTGGCCTTTGTGTTTTCTTCGCGATGTTAAAGTCTCTGTATGACCCATGTGAGCTGGACTCTGTGTGTTGTAATTCGCGAAATGCGGAAGGAACACCTCACTGTAGCTTTAATACGAGACAGTTTAGTTTGGCCTGCTCTTCCGCCACAAGCCGCGCAGAATTGCGAAGACTTTCTTGCTCATTGCGCTTCGCAGCCCGCTGACAGAAGGCTGAATTATTATCATCAAGGGGCCCTTTATTCCGATTAGCAGCCAGTGGCTACGCCACTCTGCCGCTTAGCACAATGTGAAAAACTCGATTAAAAGCCCACGGCGGGCACATTCTGATAGCGACACTTAAAATAAAAAGGGCCGTGTGCCGAGTAACATTGGCTCCACGTTAAAGAATTCCATGTGGTGAAAATCATTTCAGAATACTCCGTCTCTGCTTTCCTTTGAAACGACATTCAATAGTCATGCGACTTGCGAGCATATATAATTATTTCTGTTAGCTACAGTAATTCTAAAAAAAATCACTTCTCCACTTGGGGACGAACGTGTGTATTCGATGGCGTACGGCCCCAACACATGAAGTGTCCCAGCCGCTGGTGCATGATGGAACTGGCGTATTAAGCGCCCCCTACAGTGGTGCGCATCGATGCACTGTTTTTAATTTCTGTTGAGTGCGAACTGTGCAGCATAATTCATGTCGCAAAGTGAAAGGAGGAGAATGCGAGGGTGCCTAAGCAGCTCTAATTATGGGGCCCGTTGCACATGACAACGCCTCGTAGACACACGCGCGTGATGCTTGTGTTACACCTACGGGCGACATTCAAGCACTCAGCTACAAAGTATACGCGCTTGGACATATGCGGGTCTTCTCTTGGTTGCAGTGCACGCCCGCATGTGGTACTCGCTGAAATATGCACTAAACAGTCACGTACAAAGATCAAGGCGTTTCCAACATGGATATGTCTCGTCATGGCTAAGGGGCTAACAAGGCATGTGACTAATGCGGGAGGGGGTCAGATGTTTAAGGCACTCACTCTTGAGCGTCTTCGCCAAGTACCATGTCACGCAGCCAACGCAATAAAATATGGTAGTGAGAAACGCGACTATATCGTACGACAGTATAGGCGTCAAACTCGCCTACTGAGGAGTTTTCGATGGTGCCGGTGTGTGCGCAGTCGCTGCTTTCGCAGCAAGCGGAACACCATCACCACCACCACCACCACCACCACCACCACCACCACCAACAACAACAACAACAACAACAACAACAACAACAACAACAACAACAACAACAACAACAACAACAATAATAATAATAATAATAATAATAATAATAATAATAATAATAATAATAATAATAATAATATAATTAAATATTAATTAGCACAATTAGTTTGATCAATTACGCATTTTGATTTCTCGTAGATATCTACGAGAAATGGCCACCTCATCGAGTAATTAAGATCGATGGTTGGAATTGTGCTATCAGTAACAAGCAATTAAAAAAATATTTTGGCACGTACAAAAATTACACCCTACATACCTGTTGTGTGTATGAGTGAGTGATACATTCTGATGACATTGGAAATGTTGGCAACTGTTGTGTCGCTGGTGTCTGTACAAATATATTTTCAGGTGAGCAAAGGATTGTAACATAAGGTGAATGAAAAAAAGATACGTGGTCTGGCAGTAAGGCACATTTCGTAAATATGCGTAAACAACAAGTCAACACAGAAAAGAAAAACAGCACGGAAACTACTGCAGAACAATGACACAAAAGGTCAAACAAAGTGTCCTTAGATAGATACAATCTCACTCTCAGTAACGGAGGTTAAAGGGACACTAAAGGCCGATATTAAGTCAAGGTAAAGGGAGATTAGTGCTCGAAAATCTCTAAGGCGTGAATATCATTGCGAACAGAGCCTCAATAATCGAGAAATTGAGGTAAATGCAGGACATGATTAGAGACTCCCGCGGGACATTCAGGTACTTGCCCGATAACGAAAGCACCCTTCAGTTAAGATCTCTCACTAGTACTCACCTATTCGTTCCTCAAACATCCTTTTGTTGTATTATAAGACGAAATAAAATACTACTTGTCCACTTCTGTTTCACTTTTAGAAAAAAGAACTCATTGAAATTTCCCTCAACAACGACGCGGGCGATCGAAAGGTTTCGCTTTCGCTCGACTCCGCCCCGCCCATGCTTTCGCGTATCAGTTGTTATCGCATAGTCCTGTGCTAGTTTTGATGGCTCGCGAAACTAGCATGAACTGCAAGTAGCAGAGAATTCAACTTCCATGCAGAGAGGCGGGATGATCGAACGGTCTACGCCACTTGACCACAACACAGCTGCAGTGGCGAATTCGCCCCCCTGTCTTGGCTCGGTGCCGCCGTCTGTCGGGCGCCGTTTTACTCACCGACGGCCGGAAAGGGTGGTGATGGACTATGCAACGTCAGGACTCCTCTAGTTAGGTGGCGGGAGATTTGAATTTCGAAAAAGGTATTCGGGCTCTTCAGATGTAATTTTCTTCGAAACTAAGTATTTTCTTGGCACGAAAGGAGAGTTGCGAGGTTTCTGGAATGGTATTTAAGCAATCCACGTCGACTTAGTATTTGCATTTAGTGTCCCTTTAATAAGGCTTTCAGAGTCATCGCTATAACGATGCGTTATCCATTGACCCAAGCAACATTTCTTTGCTTCAAGGACAATTGTAAAGGGTCATCAATTTGCCTTCAAAGCAGAACTGAAGCTGGCTTAACAGAACGTGTTCTATGTTTCCGTATGGATGACTGCACGTGCAAAAAATTATAGATGAACTAAATATGCCATACAAGAAGCTACCTGTATATATACACATATACGACCCTTCTAACTTGATAGGATCAACGAGAGAGTGGCTGCTGAGCACGAGGTCGCGGGATCGAATCCCGGCCACGGCGGCCGCATTTCGATGGGGGCGAAATGCGAAAACACCCGTGTGCTTAGATTTAGGTGCACGTTAAAGAACCCCATGGTGGTCAAAATTTCCGGAGCCCTCCACTACGGCGTGCCTCATAATCAGAAAGTCGTTTTGGCACGTAAAACCCCAAATATTATTATTATTAACGAGAGAGTGTATGCCACGGCCAGCAGCACTAAGGATCGGAAACTGTAAGTGGAGTCAATTCTATAGAGAAGGCTTTTCAGAGACTTTTCGGCAAATCGGTAAACCCGTGTTGCAGGCTCACGTATTTGTTTTGTTGTTATTTTAGCATCAGCCCTAGGGATCTGAGTTAGCGTGACGGGAGCGCAATCGTGTGCTTCTCTAGCCATTCTGCGGGCTACAGTGTCTTCTGCTGCAGCGGCACGTTCAGGAATCCATCGCAGCTTCGTTTGACGGCCTGACGACGCAGCTGCAGATACCTATATTTTAAAGGAAACCTCATAAAACGTAACTGCGTTTTAATCACGCGTGCAAAAGCGCCGCAAGCGTTGAATAGGTGACATTGAGTGTGTGAGAATAGATAGTTTTTGTAGCTTATGCTAGAGAGACTTGCAGCGGCGCTACTTTCTTTTTTCCTGTTATGTTGCCTTACTAGAATCAATGGCTTTTATTGCCAGGTTTTTCTTTTCTTTAAAGGTGACTAAAGCAAACACCTTGAGTTCGTCACAAGACGAGTGGTGAATTGAATAAGACCCAATCTTTTTTATCAACTTCATTTTTCCTTAAGTGTACGTGAACGTAAGCGCAGAAAGCTGCCGTGCGAGCCAGGCTAAAGAGGAGAGCTGCCCCGACGCCGCATAATGGGCGTTCACACGGGGGTATGTTACTCTTTTACCCCGATATGCAGTTCGCAGCAAGAGGCGCATTATTCACGATTTTGTCGACAGGCTTTCATTATTAACTGCTCTGTCACTTAGGAGACCTCCCTTCCCTCCCTGCGTACCCGAAACAACACCTGCGGGGACACGTTTCGTTGGGGGGCTATACCGAAATTACGAGCTGCAAGCAGCATCTATTGCTTGAGAGCGTCCCGCTGTGCAGGTAGTCGTCTTTGTGCCCGCATCTCAGCTCTTTATGCAGGCTTCGGATGAGTCGTAATTAGGTCTACAACTTATCCAGCGCAGATCCATCATCTGAATACGCGTGCAAATTGCCGCACCAAGGACGTGAAATAAGAGGGCAGCGATGTTGGGCAGTGTCTAAGGGTGCATACTTTTTTTTTTTTTTGAGTACTCGTTTTTAAGATGTTTGTTGTGTTTTGACACATCTACGCTACACTGTATCCACGCTTAACGCTATATAAAGAACGCGTTCTTATTCTCGGAATGCACATGTCTGTTTATTCTTTCTTTTTATTCGAAGGCAAATTACAGTAAATGCGTTTGACGAAGAGGTGGTATGGCAGATGAAATAACTAGAAAGGTGACGTCTGTAAGCCGCGTAAAGCTGTTAGGATAACTTAGTGATATTGGCCTCTAGTATTTCCCCAGTAAAAAAAGAAAAAAAGAAAATGAAAAAGAAAGACAGGTATCATGTGGGCATCTTACACTTTTTTTAAATATGCAAATTCATTTCAACACACAAAACTAACCAGGAAGGAAAAAATGAACTGGCATCATAATCAAACTTTTCAGGAAGCCAGCCTGAAGCTCCTTAAGAAATCTGGTCAAAGAAAAGACAGATTCTGCAGAAGCGCCCACAAGATTTTCAGGGCACATTTCTGACCATTTCTGAACATTTCTGAATGTCTGTGTAAATCGGGAGTGAGTGCTCTCGCAGTGCCGTAAAGTACGTGACCTATTAGAAAAAAGGAATCGTTCTATGCTTCAGATAACCAGTGATTATTGTATCGGACACGGAATTCATAACGAAACGTTTTTAACTGTTGAAAGAATTCAGAACTAAAGAAGGCGCATACACCAGAAGAGAGGGTAAATACAAGTGATAACACAAGACCCTGTTACGGAACCGCTTTAACGTGATTACTGCAACGAATATGTGGACCACTCGACCGGTGGTCGCAGCTAAATTTTGGTAAATCCGTGGGTTACCTGCCACGTTCGTATAGAGAACCCAAAACTGCGTTGGTCAAGCAATAGAATGCTCCCTGCTGCTAACAAGGTATCCACGCTTTCCTTTGATGCACAACTATATCCTGCAGATGATGATGCTTCTTATACCATTGACCCCGTTGTAGGCCTACTGTCCTGTGCCTGTGGGTAAGTCAGTCAACGCTGGGTGTGTCTGGAATGCGAAATGTGAAACAGGAAGCCAAACAGTATGAGGCAGACGCCGACGCTGCCATGTGCATGGCGCGATAAAACGGCACAATCATGACGTGAATAGCCCCTCTTCGAACAGACAGTTCAGACAGGGCTTAGCTTCGCCATTAATTGCGCAAATGATACCATGACAACAGTATACAGCGACGTGCCCTTTGGTACGAACCTTAGGCAACCAAATTAAATAAAAACAGCGTTTCTTGACAAAATATGTGTAGCTCTGCAGCTTGAACACCTAATCAGGACCTCCTATCGAGACGACCTATTATGAAGCATTATGCGCGCAAAATTTTTACCCTGATATCTACTGAATTAACAAATACCTCGCTCTAATTGACTAGGCTCCCTCGTGCACGTTAATACCGGCGATAATTCATATGTCTATCAATACCTTTCATCATGCTGAACTTCGCAGTCTTGGAATCGCACAAACCTACATATGCCGCGCACAGAACGACGAGGCCACACGGCGATGTCCTGTTTTCTTTTTCTTTCTTTCTTTTTGTTTTTTTTTTTTTGCCTTGAAACTTGGCGCTCCGCAGCAGTGCGCGCCGTACGACAAATCTCGTGCATTTTGGTAATCAACCAGAATTTGCCATTAGCGGGAGCGCAGATACGATCTTCCGAGTCTTACAGTATTTCCTTACCGTAAGCGCTCTAAGTATGCGTACGCCCCGTAACGCGTGCTGATAAGGTGTTTTTTAAGCGTGTTCTTCAAAGAGACAGGCTTACATAGAGCAAGAGACGGCTTACACGCGCGCAGGGAATACGTGACACATGTGTTCGGGGGCCACGGGCAAGTCGCCCGAACACCGAACGCTGTTCGTATCCACCACTTGTGCGCCGTTCACGATGCAGTGGACGAGAGAGCGAGGCGTCTACGTAGGCTGCCAGTTCCGGTGACTTGCCCGCGAAGCGCTATCTTCGTCGACATTCGAGGCGAGTAATGAACTGTACTGATAGACGCTATGTAGGCGAAGGCGCGGAAAGATAGGGGAAAAAAAAAACTGCCGTCTTGTAGTGTAACCCGGCGAGCGCGGCGAACCGGCAGGAATTGATTTTGACGCGGAGTGCGTTATCGCTCCCGAAGAGTTCTAACTGGTTTTGAGCAAAGGCGCTACTGCAGCAACAGTGGACGCGCAGATGCGGCTCGGCTACCACTGCGCGACAGCCGTATATCGTCGCCGCTGCTTACGAGGGTGCTCGTTCTGGGAATAATGCGCGCGCAGGCTGCGCGGCCAACGCGTGATAAACTCTGCTCGCAAACTGGTTTTCTCATTTTCTCTTTTTTCTCTTTCTATTTAGGCAGGCTGACTGAGGCAGTTTCGTTGTGGATCCTGGCTTAAGGTGAGGCGTTTGTTCTTCGGGAAATAAGATACATGTCTTGTAGCGAACGAAACAGAATTCGAAAACAAAAGGGAGACTAGCAAGTACCCACTACAGCGAATGCATAGCTTTCAAGTTCAAGAAGACGCCTTTCGCTTAACTCGAAGGAGCCTGGGTACCTGTACTCTGAGTGCCTGTGGTCGCGCAAATTTAGACACTTCGACATTCACAGAACGTCGTCTTTGCCGCTCCGCACTGGTGTAAGGCGTAAGAAAGGAGTTGTCAGTATAGAAGATAAGTGGGGATATACAAGCATTTATTCGAAAGTACAGATTCCGTATGAGGCCAGAGTGCCTACAGGAGAAATTGTCCCTCTGATTGATTGAGAGGATAGAGTTACCTTACACGCTCCCATGGTCCCTGTAAGAGGAAGAGAGGCTCTTGAAGGAAAAGTGTAAAGGTTTGTTTGCCTGATGGAACGTCTAGCATATTACTCCCGGTGAATGCGATGATAAATGAGACGACACACACCGGACATACGAAGGATACGTAAAAGACATCATACAGAATTGAAGGAGCTCGCTGAGACCAGTGTTTCACACGAAATTTTAAATTGCCTTCTTAGCGCGCGACACAAAGGGGATAGTATTCTAGTGTACCAAGCACGTGGTCCCTGTAAGAGCAAATACAGTAGCTCTAGGGGAAAGGGTAGGCAACCGCTCTCTCCACCTCAGACACCTACTGCTCACTTTCAGACGGCATTGCTGGAGAACTTAGCGCATATTTGCGTTGCCCAGGCAGTAAAAATAGCAATGAGTATCTATGCTGCGACGTTTTCTAAAGTTTTAAAAACGGCTAAGAGTAAACCGAGGAAATCTTAATCCTTTGTTAGCCCCGTTGTCACGACGCCATGGCTTGTCAAAAGCAAGCAGTAACCCATGTCCACGAAGAGCCTTTATTATTCAATCGTTCAATAATAGCCTTTACTAAAATCGAATTTACTATTACTCTATAGCACACTACATGACGTAAGAAAATCGGTGTTAACTAACAGGCCGTGGACAAAATGAGAATGATTAGTCAAAAATAAAGATTAAGTTTGACGTACTTAATCTATACCAAACTGATGTGTTCAAGTGTCCAATGTGGTCCTGCCCTAACCACTTCAGGAGCCACCCTTATAATCACATAAACACACACACACACACACACACACACACACACACACACACACACACACACACACACACACACACACACACACACACACACACACACACACACACACACATATGTATATATATATATATATATATATATATATATATATATATATATATATATATATATATGCATGCCCCTTGTGGGTTTCTGGCAGCTCCAACATTTTAAACATCTGTTTAATGAGATACAATGGGTGCACGAATATCAAAATTTTAAACGAAATTGAATATTGTTAGCAGACAGTTAATTCCACATATTAAATAGACTGCCAATAATTTTCCGCTTCAAAAAAACAAAAACAAAAGTGCCAGAAGAGCAACAGGCTGAGAGAGCAGTCGGAGGAGAGCTTATTCACGCCACTCAATACGGCACACTTCAAGCCGTGCGCCAAAGTAAATCTGCTCAGTTCGGTAGCTTGCAGATATGAAACGAATAACAGCTGTTCATATAGGCAATGTCCGAGCATAGCAATGACAGTAGCTGCGCCTAGGAACTTCATTGAACCACTTACACGCGAAGTTATTTTTGTTATATTCGTTATTACAATATATATATATATATATATATATATATATATATATATATATATATATATATATATATATGATTCAAACGATGTCGCAAAGAAACAAACGGTATCTTCTGCCGGTCGCACTACATGGTGTCCAAATCCACGCCCTATACGGTGGTGCCCTCTGGATTTAAAATGCGGATCTCAAAGACTTCGCTTTTGCTGGCAAAATGGGGCGGAAACGGGTGCCACAAATTTCGGGGGCCGCAAAAATCCATCACAGACATCGGTTTTTGGACGCCACCTATTGCTCTCTTCTTCACAGTGGCGGTATCTTCAGCCGCTCTTGGCCCGAGCTATAGGCAGAGCATCTCAGCCGAACACTTTTCAGCGTTCCACAGCGTCGCGACAGCGCCGGGAACGAAGGCGCGACCGACTTCTGCCTTTGCGCGATGTTATAGTGCCGTCGTTGGCACATTTCAAGGTTTCACAAAAACCTGACGCTTAACACACGGACAAGGAGATCCATCAGGTCGTTTTTAGATTTGTGCGATAATTACCGTGACACGTATGTCACGGTAATTATCTGCCGTGCGCGGAACGATTGTGTATGACGCGAAGTCCACTCTTAGCGTATAGTCAAGGCGTACTATCACTCAATCAATCAAATCTTTATTTACAACGACAGTTGGGGGTCCCTTAATTAGGCGAAAAGCGGCAACAACGTCACTTGAAAAGGCCTAAAGGCCTTAGGCCTAACTACGCTGGAGAGTAGAAGTAAATTATTGAGGCATTGAAGGATTACGTATATGGAGCATTCCAAACGGCCAACGCATGATCAACGCTAAATGTTGTGGTGCCACCTGGTAGATTTAAATCGAAACACTTTCGCGGATCGGTAGCATCTTAGACCTATTGCGCCAAAACAAAGATCTGATCTCGATACCAACGGTAAAACGTCGACAATACACTTTGTCCTCACGGGAGATGAAACAATGTGATTACTAAATTTACCATTTATTTCTTGCTCTGTCACGACGGATAGCACCCATAGCTAAGGCGAATACGAATTGAAGCGGGCCGCCCATATACAGGATGCCGCAACTATCATACACTAAGACTTGAAGATATACAAATGCCACGTAGCTGGGCAGAACCAAGGTAATGTTGTTTGTCGTCGCTTGGAGGTACTCAGATTATTTTTTGCATTCCGCCTAATTACGCAATTCGTCATAACTGATTAATAAACTTCTCAAATATCACAATTAGATGAAAAGTGTCGATGAGAAAATTGTAGAACAATATGAAAAACTCCCGGTACAGCTTTCTGTTGCTCAATACGTGCTACATAAAATTGTTTTTCTGAGCGTGAAAGGAGCCCGCGAATACTCGCAAAATCGCCGAGTGACTGGCTGTTTGAGGCACTTGGCGTGTACTCGCGGGTTTCTTTCCCGTTTGGAGAAACTCTCTTATGTTGCACCTATTGCGCAACAGAGAGCTATATCGAAAGTTTATCATGTTGCTTCCTAATGTCCTCGTGGACACTTTTAATCTAATTATATTTGATAAGTTGATTAATTAATTAAGACTAATTACGTAATTAGGCGAACTGCAATAAATAATGAGTATCTCCAAGCGACGGCAAACAGCATCGCCTTGCTTCTGTCCAGCTACGTGGCATCTGCATATCTTTAAATCTTGGTGCAGGATAGTTGCGACACCCTTTATATTTATTTATTTATTTGAACATACTGCTAGCCTCACATTTGAGGCTGTTGCAGGAAAGGGGCAGGATACATATTCAAGAGAACACAGTTCAAGTAGGCGCGGACATGGATAAATTTAGATGAACACGGCAGTAGATATGCACTCTATATTCATTATACAAATTCTATAAAAGGAGCGAGGAAAAATAGTAGTAAACGTCATGTCGGAAGGTTTAGCACACAGAAGAACAACAAAGAATTAGGCGCTGCTATGTTGTTACGCAGTAATGATGGTCGCTGCATGCGGAAGCGGGCATTAAGTCATCATAGCTTGACCAAATCTGGGAGCCGACCCGACGGCACCGTCGGACCGCCTCCACGTATACTCTCAGGTGGAGCCGATCGCGTGAGTGGATCCAGCCGAACCCATTTAGAGCGCTCCTTCTCATCCAGCTGAATATGGGGCCACAGTTAGAGTGCTCGGGGGCGTTTCGGTTAACAAGAAGGCGAGGATACCACAAGAAAGCCAATGCTATTTCCTCGTAAATCGTGATCGCGAATTTTGCAGCTGCCGAAAAACGTGGTTTCCTTAACTGACTAATCATAATCTGGACAAAAAAGGAAAAAAAAGATTCGCAAGTTTCTTCAGTAGCCGGTGCCTCTGGGAAGCAAGAATTCTCCTTCCTGCACATGTGTCGTTCAGGAACGGCTGTGTATGTCCGACTGAATTGATTTCGTACATGAAACTAGCAGCCTCCAGCGGCGACAAGCGTCATTTATGTGGACTTTTCGCATCCAGTGACCGGAGCAATCGCGCATAGTCAGTGTTACCGCTGGTTTAAAAAGATTCGAATATCGATGGCAAAACAATCCGCATGCAACGCTTTGAACATGCACGCATCGCTACATGAAGTCGTGATTGAATTAAGATGCCTGTATCTCTTCGAATCGTGCGCACAAGGTCGCATACATTTGTTTTTACTGTGAACGACACTGGATGATTGTGCTGCGCAAAATGGAAGCGAAAGCAAAATAAGAAAGAAATTACGAGTAAAGGTCTCCATTTCCGAAACGATCTAGTACAAGAAATGCAACAAGCGGAAACAGGCCCTGTTATGTCTCATCACATGCATATGTACCATGGGGAGCTCTAAAGACTTCCGCCCTTGTCCTCTCGGTTAGGAAAGCGGAGCTCGAAAGCTAGGACGTACCATAAACACTTATAATTATTTAGCTTGCATTATTAAAGAAAGAGAAAGAGGAGTATGAAATAATATTAAATTTTATTCGCTCGTTGTATGAATTAAAAAAAGTATATCCAGATTCAGAGCACATTTTGGAATCGATGTGAAGCGAAGCTTTCTTGAAGCGGTTCATAAATTGCTACAAAACTGTTCATCTTCTGCAACGCGTTTTGCAGCGTAGAGACTACGTACGCCTGCACGGCTAATCTCCCACTTGATCCCCGCGACCACGGATTACACAGACCCCAGGATCAGCGTACTTTACATCTTCACTATCTGCAGGACAAGGCCCACCTTACGCGACAAGGAGCTGACCGAGAAGGCGCGCCAAACCCAGGAGATAAATGTTACAGAAAGCTTTGCTTTAATAAAGGATTTATCTGCCTTAAGCCGCATATTTGTTACGCTGAGGACATTTAGGCACTATTTGTTATTTCACATCGGAATTCCGGATATAACATAGCCGGCCATAGGCAATCTGTAGGTGTATAGTACTGATGGGGCTACCTATAAACAGATACATTGCATGAGCAGACTCCTGTACGTGACCTATTCCGCAAGACAGGTCAATCACTAAAATAAATAAAAATAGACATCACCAAAACAAGAGGATATGCATATGCATTCTGTGTGCACGACTATCTATCGTTCCCCGTAAAGCGGTACATCTAATCAAAAGGTTACTAAATACATATTTACGGGAAAACCAACCGCTACAAGAAGTCAAATATTTCGCCTGGGAGAGACAATGGGGAGTACTCCGTAAAAAATGGAGGCTTTATGGGTTCCGTATTTACACCAAACGAAAAATGCCCGAACTGTCCAGAAAAAGTAACAACTTGACAAACACTATTTGAATGCAGCTCAGACCACTCACTATATGGAATATGGTTCAATGAATATATAAAATAAACTCAGACATTAAATATTTCCGTAAACAAAGCTTTTTTGACCAATTACTTTTTCTAATCAGCATGTTTATCATATACAGCAGCAGTAAGTAAAAAGCCCAAATGAGCAGCTTTCCTCGCCATCAAAAAATTTAGACTTTTACTATGGGAGTTTCTGGCAAACAAGTTGGAGAAAGACGGGGAAGCATCCTTTCTATGACGTTGACACACAAGATTTTTCAAATCAAGGGAGGAAAAGTTGAAATGCCTGTGATATCACATAGAGCAAAACAGAAACACACACACGCAGAAAAAGAAAATGACAAGAATAAAAAAAAGAAATAAAAGAGAAATGCGATTTGAAAAGAGTGCGATACAAATCTTGCATAACTTTATAATGTTGTATACGAATGCATTTCGTAGAAGATATGTATTGACAAAAGGAAGCAATCTATGAACTGTTTGCTACGTAGTTATTATGTAGCAGATTCTGTTAGATTGTGTTATTATTTATGGCACTGATGAAACATCGGATAGAATTAAGATTATGTAGATTGTAAACAAGACACAAGACTCAAAAAACTCCTTTGAAACAGCAGTAGCAGCCACGGTCAGCAAGTCTGAGAGGGTTCGCGTAGAAAGATTCACTTTAATGATCATTAAAAAAAGCAGAAGTTTAGTATGATCAAGTTATCGAAAATACCAGCGGATAAAAAGCCGCCAAACGCCAACTTTTGACTAATTTGTAGAAGTAGTGTTATGGCACCATACTAAGAACAACTCGCACCACCTGTGTGCGAGTGTGCAGGTTAATGATGAATTAACCAGTATCAAACTTCAAGCAAGTAAAGTTGCCTCAATGATATGAAAGTCTGAATCTACAATCGGGGATATCAGATACTGCTGTTAGCCAAGCGTTCCCTAAAGTCACTGCATCTTTATAAATTACGCAGTACTCCCTCGCATTCATGCAATGAATCCGTAAAACTCTTACGAGCATGTTGCCATAAGATTTCTTTTTCTTCAGTGACCTATTATTTCTGCGTACGCTATTCATTTTTGAAATGTCGGAGGCGTGACTTCAGTAAAGAACTGGCGTTCTCCGCAGGGGGTGTAAGAAATATAGTTCTAGAAACTGATAACAGTCTGTTGAACTGCACTGAAATATTGTTTAGTACGTGTTTCAGTTTAAACATATACTGCAAGAACCAATAAGCCGCTTCTCCACTGCTTTGCTGCCATCTCGTGCGACTTCGCGACACCACTTGCATAACAGGTTGGCATGCGCCCCATAGAGGGCGCTACCAGCTCAGGCTGGACAAGTTTTCAAGTGAGGGAAGCTCACACCAAATTGATCAAGAAGACCGACTGAGGGGAATGTAGAAGAAAGTAAATGGGGCTTGCTGTGAGAGTGTTGATGTATCTGTACAGGAAAAACATTGACTCACAATGGAGGAAAAGAACTAGGAAGCTTACCAGCAAGCATGCGGCCTGTAGGGTGAGCAGCACAGCAACAAAGAACGCCAAGTGGAAAGTTAAAGAGGCTGAAATAATCTCATGGGTGGCGGCAACGGAAAGGAAACCTGCCATGAGTAACTACTTAAGAGAAGAAAACGAAATCGGGAAAGGAACAATTTGTGATAACTCAAAGGGAGGCGCATTACTTTTCGAAGCGATATCAGGATACCTTATAACACGCACATATAAAGAGAGATATAGGAAGGAATAAGAAGCATGTGCTTGCTGCGGTAAAGCTAGGGAAACGATGGAGCATGTTTTACTAGAATGTAAAGATATCTGTCCAGCGGTCGATTTAGGCACCACTGGCCTCCTTGAAGCCTTTTGGTTAAGAGAGAACAGGGGGAAAGTAAATATCTCCGCAATGGGGCTCTTGCATTGCCCAGGGGGCAGTGGCGTAGCCAGAAATTTCGTTCGGGGGGTGGGCGGGGGGTCACGTTGGAGCTTGGCCTCCTCACATAATTTGTCGAGGGATCAAATACATGAATAATAACTGCATTGCAATTGCCAAAAATGCTGCAAACAAATTCTTGAACGCTACACACTGTCAAGACAAATAAAATATGTATTTTTTCATAAAATACTGTATTCTTATGTCCAAAAATTAGTGCCAGAAATAACTGATATCAATGCTTCCATGCAAGTTGTTTGTCTATTTATTCAGAAAGAAAATATCACATGAACTTTAGAACAATATCAATGCGAAACATACAAAAGAGTGCATGCCACTGATATGATAAATGTAAAGCCCATGAAATGAACATGTTGAGGACAAATATGTTAATGATACTTTGTCATTCGAAAGCCTTGTTTACTTTTTTTGTACATATGCAACGGCCAGGGAAAAATCTCAGTGGCGCTGTCCTTCATTCCAATGTACTGCACAGGAGCAGCTGTCACTGGTTGCGTATTGTAATTGCACCGAAATCGTAGTCGCAACAGCGATCCCATATAAAAAGCAGCAGTTTTGCAAAACATACATTAGAAATTCGAAGTACAATGGAATACACAAATGCCAAGATAAAGATTGATAAAAAGCAAAAAACAGTTTCTCAGGAAACAAAGTTCACTGCATGTATCCACAAAACCTCGCAACAAGATATTTAAATATACGTTTAAGTAACCTATAAGTCTACGTATCTAAGGAAAAGTCACTTTATACAGGGTGTTTCAGGTAATTTTAGCCAGAGTTTAAAAATATGCCGATGCACTCTAAGACGACGCGACCAAGTGCATGTTGCTAACTTTTGTACGTGGTGTGTCACGCTATATTTTGTATTTTGCTTAATTAGATTTTTAGTCAAGATTGATAAACCAACTTCTGAAGTAACGAAGTTAGGAAAAATATTCCATTTAGAAAATTGCAGGGCGGTTTGCAAAGCGTCCGAATAAACAGTTTCTGTCTTTCTATATTAGGTATTAGTGTATTTCAGCTTACTGATGATGCCCGCGAGCTACAAAACTAGTGACATGCCCGCTTGCGCCTCGTGATTGCACTGCTCCCCAAAGTTCCGCGCATAAACAGCCATAGGCGCGCTACCACTTAAATGGCGACAGGGCAACCACGTAAGCGTCGGCTGTGCCGTTTACGCCAGCGATGTCCTCCCCTCGCGAAAGTTCGTCATAGCGATAAGCCGACGCAGCGGTTATCGCTTGTGCTGCCGGAAGCAACAGGTCCGTCATTTTCCGATAGTTGTAAGCAAATTGAACATCCCTAAATAAAAAAACTAAGTTTAAGTAAAATGGTGGAATAAGAGTATCATTAGTGACCAGATGCGGTATTTCACTGAATTTACGTTTATTTTCCATGCGCTTTCACAGCAAGCGCTCGAAGAGGTCACCTTCTGCAGCGATACAACACTGGGATCTTCTGAGAACGCTTGCTGTCGCTGCCTTGAGCAGCGTCGGTGAAATGCTGCGGCAGACTTCAATTATCTTCTCCTTTAAGGCTTCTGGAGTCGTCGTTTCCGTCGTGCATACGTGATCCTTAATATAGCCCCAGAAGAAAAAGTCAAGAGGGTTGAGGTCGGATGACATTGCCGGCCACAGCACAGGCCCGCTTCTCCCTATCAATTGCCCTGGAAAAGTAACATCAAGGCTTGCTCGTGCTTGACTGTCGTGCTTGACTGGCCCCGTCGTGCTGACACTACATGGCGTCAAGCTGGGCTAGTGGCATGTTGCAGCAGAAGTCTTCAACCTGCGCTTTAAGGAGCTGACATACCTCTTGCCGGTCAGAGTGTTGTTAAAAAAATTGGGCCAATGACTGTGCTGACATATATTCCGCACCAAACGTTAAAAGACCACTGATATTGGCAGCGGGATATTCCTAGCCAGTGGGGATTTTTCTCATTTCTATAGTGGGCGTTGTGGATATTTACTTGGCAATTTCAGGAAAAGTTCATCTCGTCAGTCCGGATACCTTGGTGAGAAAGTCAGAATCCTACTCCTCCAGAATCAAAATCCAATTCTCAAAGTTGAGTCTCTCTTGAAGATCCCTTGACTCCAGGCATTGATGCCACTGCAGGTGATAAGGGTGCAGTCCAGCTGTTTTCAAAATCATCCGGGCAGTTGAGTTGGAGGCACCGAGCTGTGCGCCACGCGACGCGTGCTAGCGTGTGGATTAGCCGCCGTGAAAGACAAAACGTTGGAGCGAACCTCATTATAAATAAATGAAGCTGTCTGCCTCTTTCTTGTGAAGCTGCCGGTTTGCTTCAGCAACTCATAGGTGTTGAATATTGTCATCGGGCTCAGTCGCGTACCCGGGTGCCAGCTTCGAAATAGTCTTGCAGCCTGCCGTCTCTGTCTGCTTGCAGCTACTAGGGCAAGGATCGTGTTTCTTTTTTCCTCGTTGGAAAAAGGCGTCACGAAATTGCTCGCGCTTTAGCGGCCGATGCACGATAGTCTGTTTATCGCTGTCTGGAATTACCAGCTACCACGACAACCACGTCCATCAGTCGCTTTACACAGCACAGGAGATGACGGTTGCTAGCTTAAATCGAACAACCAACGCTTGCGTCGCTGCTCTGTCGCTTTTTAAGTGGCAGCTTGTGCACCTATGGCTGTTTGTGCGCGGAAAGCTTGGGAGCAGTGAAATCACGACGGGCATGTCACGTTGTGTTTTGTGTATTTCGCGGGAATCCGCAGTGAGCTGAAAAACACTAATATTTAATGGATAGAAAGACAGAAACGGTTTACTCGGACGCTTTGCAAAACGCTCTGAAACTTTCTAATTCTAATTTTTTTTCTTAGCTTCGTTGCTTCAGAAGTTAGTAAATAATCTTGACTCATTTTCTAGTTAACCAAAATACAGAAATAGCTACACAGTGCATACAAAAGTGAGATACATGCATTTGGTCGCGTCGTCTTAGAGTGCATCGGCATATTTTTAAACTCTGGCTAAACTTTGCTAAAACACCCTGTATAATTCGTCAAACAAGGCAACTAAACATGTTGCGCGATCACAGATTCACAGATCACGGAATCCTAAGGCCCGCAACCTCCCCCCCCTCCCTCCACTCCCCCGATGCAGCGCGCGCGACGGGAGGCGGCGCACTTCCTTCCCGCTTTTCCCCGTTGCGTACACGAGACTGACTCACCATCGTCGGCTTCCCCCTCGACCCCCCCCCCCCTCCCGCTACTCTTTCACTCGCACATACAGCATGCGGCGCACGCTGACGATGTTATCGCCCTTGGACTTCATACGGAACACGGCGGCGACGGCAGGAATGCGCCTTGAGTGTCCACCTATTTGCTATCGCAACAATACAGTAAGAGTTTCCGGCAAGTGAAGAGTCCTATGGCCCATTACTTTTCGCAAAAGCAGTAACAAAATTGAACTTCCAGCATGCGACAATTTGCTGCGCGGCAACAATGTCTTTTGTGCGTGTGCGTGGGGGGGGGGGGGGAGGCAGCGAAATGAGGAAACGCAAAGGAAAGCATCTTGGCCACAATCGAATGCCTACTTGGGGCACCTAATGTAGCTGCCTAAGGAATATCCAAGAAAACGTGAGACGCTTGGTCCACAGAGAAGCATATGCATGCTGCTCGTTATCCTACACTGGCGAGATAAGACTTTCAGTAAACGTTGCGATAACATCGAAACGATGGTGATGCCCTCAAGCGAACGCGTTGCAATCTGTCGAGTCCCCACAATGGTGACGGCGAGCGACGATTGCTTCTTTTTCTCGTCTGCTAGCCAGAAAGCTTCCAAAACTCTCCGAGGCCAAAATCCGCTCGGCCGGAGAAAAACGAACGCGCACCGCAGTGCGCCGCGCGGTTCTCAGGGCAACACATGAAAACGCATAACCTCTGGCTGGCTCTCGTAGCCTGCGGGTAGCGAGAACAAAAAAATTGGAGAGGCTCAATGTGTCCTCGCGAATAAAATTCAAAGTAGAAATAAACAAATAAGAACGCAGTTACCTTTGCTGGCTTTAGTGTCTTGACATAGATGCTTTGGCGCAGGTGAAAAAGATGTTGATATTGTTTTCTGTGACATGATGCCAAATATGAACCATCAGAACGCTTCGTCTGGTCGGACCTCGCTGCTGCTTTGCCAACTTGTCTGATAGTGTAATGATTTGGCTCGTTTCGTTGTATGGTCCGGTGTACGACTTTAGAAAAGTAAACGCAGCTTTGGCATCAAATGTTAATAGAACATTAAACCCACAAAGATCCGGAATTGAAAATCTAAAGCACGACTTTGGAAATGTCAATGCACCTTTCGCATCAAAACATTATGTGATCTTTATATCTCTAAAGTTTCTTAATTGAAATCCAAGCGCTCCGTAGATTCTGCGGCCTCTGCGCGATGCCGCGGCGGGCCCGCTCGCCATGCCTCAATGCGCTGCCTCAATGTGCTGGCTTGAGGTCAAGGATGAGCACATTTAACTCTCTAACCTGTGCTCCTCGTAGTGGGGTAGTGAATTGTCACCGAATCAGCCTGACCATTTGTGGTTATTTGCACACACCTGGTCACTACACCACTTCGCACCAGTCGAATTGTTAATTTTCGCTGTGGCCGGGTCTCGAATCGTGAATCACCAGCCATGCATGCTGCTATGTCGGTCTGCCGTCGGGACTGTAGGTGCAAAAGACCGAATTTTAGAACGCAGATAATCAAGCAAGCTTCAAGACAGGTGAAGCAGTCAGCATGGCGCGAAGTTTCGCTTACCCAGCGCGACGAACTGCAGCTATCCAGCGCGCCCGACGCTCCGCTTCGTGAGGCCTTGAAGGAAAGCAGTGGAATCTGATGTTGAGATTCAGACCTTCTTGTTCATGGCAGCCCACGACGCAGAAGTAACGACGGTGACGCTTTTTCGAGGCTGAGCTAGGTCTCTCCGGATCGGCGTCACAAATTCCTTCTGCTTCCAGCATTACGTACCACGGAACACGGAGCGTCCGATTTCGTTAAACTATAGGCGGCGGCCAGCTCGCATCGTGGTCGGCGCGGTCTGTGAGAAGTGACGAGCCTTTTCGCACTCGCAACAGGGCAGAAAAAAGTGCTAATCGATGCAAAAATCGGGCTAGAAACGTGCTTCGCCACAGCCAGGGCTCAATACTACCCAAGTTGGTACTACCCAGATAACGTTTCGCGCCCCGCCACCAGGCGCCGCTACTATACCTCAAACTCCAGCGCAAGGCGCTCATAGAGGTTAGTAAGAGGTGATTGGAAGATTGGTGGAAGAAAAGTAGGGCAACGACAAAAAACGGAGACGCGCAAACGCAAAGTTCACAATAGGGGGTCAGAAAATTTGGTTGTGGGAGTCCATCATGCCTTTTTTTTTCTTTTTTTTTCTTCTTTTTTTAACCTAGGCAGTATAATAGCAAGAGCTTGGCAGCGCAACCAAAGGGGACGCTCATAACATCCATACATCCATCGAAACCGTTTTAGGAGCATCAGATGCATATTTGACAGCCTGTTTGTGACCCCGTAGTGTATGCAAATGGCGAAGACGAGAATGAGCCCTAACACTTAGCCTTTCCAGATATTACCGATGCGCACGACTCCATAGACAAGGAGATATTGTTAACCATCCTTAAATACGAGGAAATCTGAGAAGGCAATGGACTCAAGAGTTACGAAGAAAATATGCCGAAATAATAGTATGCGAGAGAGGAACACTAAAGTCTATGCAAATTATGTTATTTATGGTACCCACATTCCTTTATGTTATACAAGCGACGCAATAAAAGGCGGCTAGGGTCACATATCTCATAATTGCCGTGTTCGAATAGTGAAGCATCCGAATCGAATACGAATATCCGGGAAAACGACCTTTGTTAGGGTTGGCGTCTGACACCACGTGGCGACAGGTCATTCACCCTACCCTCTGAGCCGGAGCCCACCGGATACCTCATCCCCTTCACCTTCTCTTGGCCGTGGCACCGTGGGTGCTACCTCATCCCCTTCACCTCTCATGGTCGTGGCACCGTGGGTTCTACCTCATCCCCTTCACCTTCTCTTGGCCGGACCCCACGGCGCCGGAGAGGTCATTCACCCGACCTTCTCCCCGGATTCGTCGAAAAGAGGATCGACTTCTCCTCCCCGTGCACGGTATTGCAGGAGGAGGGGCCCTCTCTGCGTGCCTGTCACGTGTCATCGACGGAAGCAAGATCTTGCCCACACTTGTAGAGAGCCTATTTAAGGGGCTCCGAAATGTACCTTTGAGAGACTTCATACTTGAGATTTCATACTTCATGCTCTTCTTATTTTCTTTCAACTACCTTTGAATAAACAGTGCAAGTTTCGCACTAGCAAATCGTCTCGCCCCTGCTTGGTCGCCATGATCTACCGGATGCCTGCAGCCCGCCGACAACGCCACGCTACCCAATAAGTAATGTCGGTCGAGCTTCGATAGGCAGGTGCCGCTACTTCTCGGCAGCAGTACGGTACGCTACCCTGGAGTACGCAACACATCTAAATATCAAATTTAATAACGTATTTATAAACAAAGTGATATATAAGGCAAACGTGGTGTTCCTTGTGCAAAAAAAAGTAAGAGAAGAAAAGAAAATCACCGCCCAAGCACTCCGTACAGATGGTTAACCAGCTAAGCTGAAATGCGCGGCCCAGACGTTTGTCGCTGGGTCAATCCCGATGGCTCATTAAAGTGTTTCGCAGCCATTGCTTATGTCTTTGTGTTTCTTATGAGGTCACATACACGTTCGGCTGCGTCCAAGTGCCGGCCCAATGCTAGCATGTAAACATACTGCTCCAAGTATGTATTAAAGTTTTCACCGCCGCCACCTCCCCATTACGACGACAGAAGAATGAAAGCCTACGCTGGAATGACGAGCGGCAACGGGGACAGCTGTGAAGACGACGACGACGAACGCGGGAGCAGTGGCACGAGCGCGTTCACGCGGTTGCGCCGAGCATAGAGTTTCATACAATAACTACTGTAAGAAACTCTATGGCGCCGAGGGGCGCCAACGAGCTAGCTGTGGAAGACGCTGACGATGATAATTTTCTGCACCCAGAAATGATAGCGATATGATGAGATGATGATAGTTTTCTGTACACAGACGCGGACAGATGGATTTTCGTTTCACCTAGCCATATAAAATTTCGCGTTAAAGTGTCAGTTTCGCGCGAAGGCAAAGAACTCAAAACGGTAGCAATGTTTAGCGTTGCTGTGAAGGCGAGTAAGAAACCTATAGCGTTATGAGGAGCACCGCCAACAGTGTTGGCGGTGCTCATAACGCAAAAACACCTGCGGTACTTAGATT
The DNA here is from genome assembly GCF_050947875.1 of Dermacentor variabilis. Classification (NCBI taxonomy): domain Eukaryota; kingdom Metazoa; phylum Arthropoda; class Arachnida; order Ixodida; family Ixodidae; genus Dermacentor; species Dermacentor variabilis. The sequence continues at coordinate 56,846,658 of NC_134572.1, read as the reverse complement.
TATGTGCACCTTAAAGAACCCCAGGTGGTCGAAATTTTCGGAGTCCTCCACTACGGCGTGCCTCATGATCAGAAAGTGGTTTTGGCACGTAAAACCCCATAATTAATTAATTAACGCTATCGCGTTAAACGTGCGTGGTTTTTCAGCGTGGCGTTGTATGCTCATAGCTGCTGATAAGGAAAGCTAATGTGTGTGCGCAACGCGCATGCCAGCAGCGGACACTGCCCTGGCTCGGTAGAGCCGAGTGAGTGCAGCATGACGGTGCGTCCACTTCGCTTCGTCACTTTTGTAGCCAAACACTACTCGCCTCTGCAGGTCTTTTAACCCCCTTCAAGCGTGGGCTGCGCATGGGTATCGATACCGTGACAGCACGATGGCGGTGACGGCAAAAGTGCGAACGCGCCTCGAGCGGTCTTGTAATTGCCATTGAAATAAAGGAAAGAATTATTTATTTTGTATACGTTTGCGATTCGCAATTTGACGCCGGCCAGCGCTTGCAAACGAGGAACAATTGGTGTCATGTATATGGGAGCACCATGGCAATGAAAATAATGCAAAAGGGAACACATGCACATAAATCGCTGTGCTCGTTGAACGAATCAAGCCTAATACTACGGCACCACATTCACCTATATGAGGAGCCGCCCACATAATACATGGCCCACATACCCCTCCAACTGTTGTCTCGATTCAGACAAAGAAATGTATTATTTGGCTAGTTTCACCACGTTTTCATACATTTAAAGCAAACTTATATATAGGCTACCTAAAATAATTCACGAGCCATTCTACTCGGTGAAGGTGGATAAAGAGTGAAGCTGTTTAGCGCACGACACAGAAATGACACACAATTTTGAACAAAGGAACAAACATACTTATTGTCTTGATCTGTGGTCATCGTGACGATATAGGTACGCACACTCATTCACGTCTCACATCTTTTCTTAAATGTGTACTTCACGTAAGACAATGAATAGATCATACCCCCTGTTACGATTGACGTGTAACGCCCCGGGCATAAAGGATGCTCAAAGAAAGTGCCTAATCGAAACGGAGGATGGATCGCTAATTCACTATGGTTGTCTCGAGTAGTTGCCTGTCTGGCAGGTGCCCCGCGGTGAGTACAGGCCCCTTTGTGTGTGTGCGACTCTAGGGGAGAACCCTTTTTGCAAGCTGAGCGAGTCTAGGGGAGCACTCTTTCCGCCAACTGTCCGACTCTAGGAGAGACCCTTTCCGGGAACCAAACAGGACCCACGGGTTGCCGCCAGAGGAGGCAAGCATGTGCAACGTCGCCTAGAAGAAAGGATCAGCCACCCATCGCCGACCAGACTCAGTGGATGTCACGTGACGTTGACGTGAGCAAGATCCCGCCTACGATTTTAATGGCCCTATTTAAGGGTCCCCGCAATATGCTTTTTCAATTCATTAATTCTCTTCTTCTTTATCTTTCACCAACCATAGAATAAACAGTGCAAGTTTCGCACCAGAAATCGTCTCGCCCCTGCCTGGTCGCCATGGTCTACCGGACGCCTGCAGCCTGCCGACAACGCCACGCTACCCAATAGTAACGCCAGTCGAGGTTCGAGTAACCGGCGTCGCAACACCCCTTAAGCAATAGCTCATACCTACAAAACGTGACCTCCCCATTACTACGTGGGAATGATGCGGAACCACGAAGCCAGCTGTGCAAGACCACGACGACGAACGCATTAGCAGTGGCACAAGCGCGTTCGCGCTTTTGCGCCGAGGGGCGCCAACGAGCCAGCTGTGAAAGAGGATGACGACGATCGAGGCAATGCTGATGCTGATAGATTTTTGCACCATGGAGCCAGCTGTGGAAGAAGACGACGACGAAGAACGCGCGAGCAGTGGCACGAGCGCGTTCGCGCGATTGGCTCCGAAAAAATTTTAACGGTCCTTTTTGAAAAAGTTGAGCAACACATTTCTTCAAAGCCAACTGTTCTTACCTTTGTGCCTGGGACCCCTTTGGGTCCCCTGTGTGACAAGGGTAGTTCAAGGGCGCGTTACAGGACCCCAAAACCGCAAGACTGAGTTTGGACGCTTTCTTCAGTATGACCAGGATCGGCCCACTTGATGATCGTTCTGCAAGCAGACGCCACGAAACCCTGTGTCTGAGCCATATACAGATTTGCTGTAAGATGCGTCTATTCTTATTGAGTGACTGCAAATTATGCAGCAGACGTTATCAGCCCTGAACATTTGCTCAGGAACTGATGCCTCTGCAGAACGAATGCCCGCTCTCCTGCTCCAAAATCATTCGGAACAGTCATCACTTCCATCGGTCTCTCCCTCGGCAGTCCGAAGTATTCGGAGTCTCGACTATTAGAACAGAAACAAATATTCTAATAATTCTAATAGTGAATTCTCGAATGGGTTATGAATCGAATAGCAAGGACTGTTGATGAGTATTCAAATATCCACGGACACCTAAGCACCTCTTAGGAGTAGTGAATGTAAAAGCATTAATCTTCAAGTAAACGCCGCTGAGCGGTCCTTGGAGTTTTGAGCTGCGAGTAATGTAGCAGAGCGGCACAGGCTGCTCGAGCCACCAGGAAGCAACAGCCTGTGGAGCCGCATGCCCCCGACGCCCTGCGCAACGAGAGACCGAAGAGGCAGCAACAGCCACCGAGGCTGGCAGGCGATAGCGGTACGCGCTGCCTCAGTCAGCTAGCAGCAACAGCCTGCAGTGCTGGTTCAGGCACCGCGCGCTGGTTTCCCAGAGTAAGGGTGAAGGTGGCGTGTGTCGGACCGATGCATTCTCCCCTAACGCAGCACCTGGTGCGCTAGTGACCAGCAAGTTGTACCCTTTCGCCAGCTCTGCTCCATCGAGGCGCGCTTGTGACGTTGCGTCGCAGCCAATGGGGCTTTAGGTGCCGTTCGGATGCTACGGACTACACACGCCGGCTTTCTCAATCAATGGGCCATTTAGCATTCTCGCAACAAAATTTTGAACATTCACACAAAACTATAATCTCTCATGTGAATAAAATGTGGAGGTATGCAGCACAGATTTCATGTATAATGATGACATTGATTCTTTAGCGGGCAGTGCGACAGAGATTTAGCTTCTCGCAGATATATTTGGAGAGGCAGGTAAAGCTCTTGGGTTTTAATTTCGTATGAAATATTGTACTTCGTGGTGTAACAGTGATACAACTGATCAGTCACTCATAATGAAAGAAAAAGGGGTGCCAAGGTATAAGTGATGAGTACAGAAAAATAACTGTATAGATGTAATGAAGAAATAATGCATAAAAATACGCAAGAGGTGGGTAAAGCTAAATGCAAGAAGAACACGGCCATAATGAAACATAGAGGGCTATGGTGTACAACAAACCTGAAGTAGTTAGAGGTGTATAAAAAGAGGTAATGGTTTCTGCGCTTACATTTAGTAGCTCGGCACCATGGTTGAAATTTGAAATACAGTCGGGGAACAGAAGAATAATCATAGGGCTATTCGGCGTCTAGACCTGGGTACTGGCGAGAAAAACAAAAGCGAATATTACAGGAAGACACGGGCTGGGCGTCCATCAAAGTGCCAGGGGGTCAACGCTAAATATGCCTGTCACTCGTACGCCGAGAGCTCCGGTGCGTACAGTGCTAATTGTTCCTGAGACGGCTACGCACAACCTCAAGCGACTTAATAGAGAGATCATCTCTGTTTATCTCGAGGCTCTAGCTTCAAGCGAGGTAAAAAATGTCAGAATTAATAACCGCAGGAACATCCTCCTTATCCATGTTACTAACCGAAGCGCCTGGATCCGTTGATGAAAGTTGCGCAGGTAGGTGATATCAAAGTGCGCTGTCACATTCCACAGAGCTTGGAAACCACTGCAGGCGTGGTTTACAGCATCGATGTCTGAATCTGTGACAGTGATCTGCCTATTTTGATCAAAACAACAGACAGCATTTCCACAATGCAAACTCGCCGTATTGACAAATGAGCTTTCGTGAAGCTCCTCGTCAAAGGTGCTCTTCAAAGGCTCCTCTTCAAAGGTCGGCCATTTTCGTGCTACTGTACGACCTTTCGTACCCAAGCCCATTCATTGTCGGAATTGTCAGGGAATTGGACACGTGAGTGCTGTATGTAAGAAACCAGGCATGTGCCCACGGTGTTCCGTGTCACATAGCTCTGACATTTGTCGTGCAAAAGACCTCAAGCGCTCCAACTGCAAGGCTGCACACGATGCGACTTCGAAAGATTGCCCATTCCAGAAAAATGAACAGAGGATCTTGAGGCAGATTGTTAGAGGCAAAGACACACAACGAAGCCGCAACGAAAGTGAGACACCGACGTTCCCGGCACCGCAAGCCAAGAAAACACACTGATAGATCTTAGGAAGTGCACAATCTGGCAAATCTGGTCGTCAACCGCTGACTTCATGCATTACCAGCGCAGATGTGAGAGCGACGCATACCATCACTGATTCAAGTGAAGCATGGCCACCTCTACCGAAGACACGCCAACTGGCAGAACCACGAGACACGACTCGCCTACCAACTATGAATGATCCTACACTAGGCCCTACAGAAAGCCCTGTAGCAGGCCTTGTAGCAGTCCACTCAGAAGGCCAAGACAAGTGTATGCCATGCTGAGGTCACTTACAAACGTTATGCGTACATTACTGACGCTCGAGCTTGAACACCCCGAATGGTTGCAGCGCACTGCAGTTACTGCATGGACATGACAAATCCAGTACTTGCAAGTCTTGAATAGCAACATGGCACTTTCACCGCTGTCGTTCCGTAAAGATTTCGGGGGAGCATTACTTTTTCACTGGATTGCTCGACGCCTCAGATCAAGCATTTCGGATTTTCGACCTTTAATTTTTCTCGCAGAAATCGCCCACCATCGTCGTCTGCGGACTAAACCTTCAAACTACAAATCCCGCGGTCGGGCTATGAGGCTTTCTCATTCGTGACATGCAGTGTCCTCAGCAACGTCATCATTTACTTTCGGTGTGAACTCCCTCACGTGCTACATTCTCTTATGCCTCACGACGACGACGAATACATTAAAATGAAGAAACTTACATTGAGTCTTGTCGGTGCATATATTTCTCCAACCAGTTGTTTTGACACGCAACGAATTGATGCTTTGTTATCCGCAACATCTGGCCTTTGGACTCTTAGTGAAGATCTTAACGCACACCACCCGCTCTAGGGGAGCTTGAAGATGGACTCCAGGGGAAGAAAACTAGTCGCATTTTTCTCGTACCAAGAGCTTTCCCAAGAGCTTGCCCCATCCATGGGGAAACCGCGCTGCGGTAGCTCAATTGGTTAGAGCATCGCACGCGTAATGCGAAGACGTAGGATCGTTCCCCACCTGCGGCAAGTTGTTTTTTCATCCGCTTTCATTGCCATTATTTATCATTTCTTTAAGTCAATTAGTAAGTACAAGTAATTTCCGCTATGTTTTCCTTGGTGTCTTTGTTGACTTTTCATGATAAGACGGCCACCTGCTATTCCTGGATAATCAGATTCAAAATGCATTGCAAGAGCCTATGTTCATTTTTAGGCCTTCTACAAAGTATACAGAATACGAAGGTGAATTGGAAAGCCTGCGAGTGATTCGCCGACAAGCACAAAGGAGATAAAGGCCCACCAAATGTGTTCACGATCTGAGACAGACGAGACAGATCCAAAAGAAAATCCGGCACCGCATGAATACGTTGCAATCTGAAAGTGGAAGTCCTTTTGTGAGTCTCTGGATCCTTTTAAGCCTCTGTCTCATATATGGAGAACTTTGCGTGGGCTACAATTGTCTCCGCAGCAGCCTCACCCTTTTACCAAGGACGTTGAGAGCATGACGTTGCTGAGGACTTCTGCGAAATTTCTGGCTTACCGTCACTGCTTGTATCAATATCATGTGATGTTTCGGCATCCCAGGACTCCCCCATGGACCTCACGTTCTCTATGGAGGTGCTAGAAGCTGCACTGGCGACTTGTAGGAAGTCATCATTGCCTAAGCCCGATGAAGTCCCATACAAGGCACTTGGAAACCTTGGCCAAAAAGCCCGCAGTGTACTCTTGAACAGATACAACAAATCCTGGCGCGAGGAATTGATCCCTTGTGAGTGGAAGGTTAGCTGCCTAGTACCATTACTTAAGAGTTCTAAATCTTCGTTAGATTTGGCGTCGTACCATCCCATCGCTCTTGCCAGTTGCGTTGGGAAACTAATGGAAAGAATGGTGTTGACGCACCTTGAATGGTACTTAGAGCACAATGAGGTATATCCGAATGGAATAGCACGCTTCCAGCGCGGTCGGTCATCCATCGAGAACGTGCTTGGTTCGGCAGCATCTATTCAGTATCAAAAGAGCATGAATGTCTTTGATTAACGGTGATGATGCTCCTTGATGTCAAAGGCGCATATGATAATGTAGCACACCCAGCAATCCTCGAAGCTTTGATTGATATGGGCATTGGTGGCCGTGCACTGCGCTGGATTTACAGCTATTTGGAGGGCAGACCCTTCTTTTTGTTGGCAAAGGATGGCATAGGCTCATGGGACCTACACTGACGTCAGCGTGCCTCACTTGGGCACGTGTGTTCCATATACTGTGGAGACCTAGGAGCATGATAAGGCTGTATAGCCCAAGCTATAGCCCGTGCGCGCGCCAGTTTCCCTGTTTCTGGTGCGTCACGAACGGCAGCGTGCTGGCTGCAACGTCTTCTATGTTGGCCCACTTTCCCCAGTCCTTTTCTCGTAGCAGATCACGTTACAAAGATGCTGTGCAACGTAGTACCACCTTCGGGATCGCTCCACGTCGTGAAGGAATAGGACGCAAAGGAGCTCTACTGCAAGTCCCTCGTTATGAGTCACCCTGACTTTAAAGGCTGCGATGGCCTTCCAGTGAACGCTGTGGATAGGGTTGCTGAATTTCCAACTCCCCTCCCTCCCCTTCTGATAAAGGCATGCATAAAAAATTAATTACAGTATGTGCCTTACTAAACCAATGCCCTGCAAGTATTCAAAAATAAATAGACACTACAAAATTTGCTCGATAGTTTATGACCTATGCTGAGTAGCCCTTACACTTCAGAGCTGAATGTTTACACCCCTACATGCTTGAGCTCTAGCAGCCTCTGCATACCGACAACTTTCGTGGGTAAGCGCGCATGTGTATATCAAACAACACTGTGCGCACACTCTGCGTTAATACTTGAGCTTCCGTAAAGCCGGGTCAGCGGAGCGGCCTTGGCGAAGACCTCTCGCTTGTCGTAAACAAACTGGGAAAGCAACATGAAACAAAAAGACGCTGTTTATCCCCCACGGAAGGAATGCAGGAAATGCAGGAAGCGTCTCCGTCTATGTGCAGCTGCGGCCGTGGCATCAAAGTCTTGACGCCAGCTGTTGCGTCAGCTTTATTCAAACCTTGATACAGTGACAAGGATGTAATGTGCGTCAAGGTGCGTCTCTCGCATTCGGGATTTCGCAACGCGGCTGCATAACTAAATGCCTATTTGAAAGCTTCCGCTAAAAGGCGAATGCACCTACGCCCTACATATCGCCTTGACTGTTGTAATACGCAAGCTTAGCGCATAGAAAAGCGCATTATGCATTTTCACAGCCCCCTAAAATATTGGGGGACTGAGTAAGTGAACGCATGTAAGTGAATGCTCTGTTGGGTAACCGCCGCAGAAATTCCTCAAGAATGCGTCAAGATGTACAAAAAAGGAGCCGCATAGAACATGTCTGAATTGTAGGAGCAGGCACTTGACGCTTGGTCGCCCTCCGGGAGTGTCCTATAGTATTGTGTACATTGCTTTTTATTCATAATAATTGTACTGAAGGAGAGGTTGGTGCCCACTGGCGGTGCCGGATACTCTTTTTTCTGGTGTGTAACTGTGCTCGAAAGTATAGACAGAACTTAAAAAACAATTAGTAAGGATACAGTGACATCATTTCTTGATTTACCCGAAAATATTATTGTAAACTAGCCTTAGTACTTGCAGCTTGAATTACAGCCTTTCTTTATCGCACAGGATTGAAAGCTGCAATTAATAGGGATAATTTGCCATAACATTTTTGCGTAAAGCAAGAAATTGTGTGACTTAATAAAACTTGTTATCGGGCAAGTTGGCGCGACCTGGAAATTGTGGTTTTATGGCGCTAAAGAGACACAAAATGGAGAAATGAACACACGGAGACACACAAATAGACACTACATTTTTACGAATTGAAAGGAAACCCGTCTGGTCGAGAATATGCATGACAAGAGATATAAAAGCGGACACCGGCACGAAAGTTTATGAAAGGAAAGACGTTTCGGCTCCTGCGCTGGAGCCTTCTTCACAATGAAGCTGAAGGCGGAAATGTAAACTTATGTAAGCTTTAAGATGTGACGTAGGCAACATGCGTACACGTGGGGACAGTTGCCGTCGGTGAGCTAAGCCTGTGCTACGAGGGCTGGATTGTCAGGGATTCAAGAAAAAGCCGAGAAGTCCAGTTCTTTTCTTTTTCCATTATCATTGTGTGGTCCCAGCCTATTTCGTGGCGAGTTGTTTCTGCGTGTTCGGCGAGAGCATTCGAAGATACATTCTTATTTTTTACGTCGTACATGTGCTTCTTCAGTCTTTGCTGAACGTTACCGGTTTCGCCGACGTAACTTTGATCGCAGTCTGCGCATGGGATGAGGTAGATAACGCCTGGGAATTTTCCTTTTGGTAGCTTATCTTTAATGTTTACTAGTGAGTGTCTTAACTTTTTGTTGGCACATGCGCTACTTGCACACTGTAGGGACGTAGGTAGAACACGCGTCAAGTGCTCGCTAATGTCGCCAGGAAGATATGGCACAGGAGCACGACTCTTGGGACGCGCGGTGCCGGCGCGTGCAGGACGTGCTAGCTGACGTTCCACGGAACGCACAAACGAGTCAGGGTAGCCGCTTTCAGAGACATGCCGATACGCGTGCTGTATGAGATCCCACACGTTGTATGTCACCAGTGACGTCTGCCGAAAGAACAATTCCCAGGCGTTATCTACCGCATCCCATGCGCAGAGTGCGATCAAAGCGTTCATATATACGTTCAAAACCATCATACGTTCAAAACATGGCGGTTCTTCGGCGGTTTATGGGGCTTAGCGCCATCTGTATGTGGAGAAAACCTTTCCAGCGGAAGAAAAAACAATGTGACGCCATATCTGTTAAAAAAAAGCGACGTCATCTTGTTCTGAAAGGCGCGAAATGTGTTTCCGTGGCCTGCCATTAGAGCTGTGTATTCAAATACCCCGCCATTCGGCTTGATAGGCGTTTCGAGCTTGCAGCGCGGAAAGCGATGCAAGAAAAGGTAAGCCATACGGGTCTCGAAACGGCACCCCTGAACAAAAGATACTTTCTTTGTAGGCCGACGTAAGCTCTAGCTAGATGTAGAGTGGTGGTTCTATGATCGGACACCAAGCCCGCTGGCATGCCCAGTCGCACGAGAACCACCAAAGTAAGCAATTATCTGGCGGTCCTAACTCACTACTTTTGACTGAACAGGTTGAGAAACGATGAAGCTACCGGCGTCGCCAAATTCCGACAAACGTCGACAAGCGAAACAGCACAACGTGGGAGAGGTGCGTATCTCAACAGGTGAACTTTACGAGCACGCCCTCCTGCACACTTCAAGAGTTGCATTGCTTTCCAAGCGATAGCGGCCTCAACTTACGATGGGCTCTTACGATGTGCGTTGTGAAAAGGTAAAAAAGTGTTTATTGGCAATAATAAAATAAGATAGAGTTGTATTTTATTTACTCGTCACGCATGTATAAAATTGATTAGGAATTTTATGTTCCTTGAGTGAATCTAACTGTGTCTCGCTTTAATTAGAAAACGATTTTTTTCTTTCTCAATGTTTGTTCCCTCCAAACATAGTCGCACACTTCAATCGCTGCTCCCATAACCATCCTTGCTGTTGTCGGTGGTAATTTGTTCTGAACCGCTTTTCGCCCGAAGCTTCGCGACCTATTTGGATTGACCTTTGTGTACGCACGTTGCCTACGTCACATCCTAAAGCCTGCATAACCAGACCATTTTCGCCTTGAACTTCGTTGTGAAAAACGCTCCCGTGCGGGAGCCGAAACGTCTTTCCTTTTTTTAATCTTTCGGGATCGGTGCCCGCTTTTAACTATTGTGACATTGTATTTTACTAATAGTTCTCGAAGTCTTCAGACAAAGATCCTAATGAAGTTTCTGTGGTGAAGTACGAAGCACATTTTAAGCTGATCCCATCGCTTGTAGCTCGAATAAAACATTAAACATTCTATTTTACTGATCTGTATACGCAGTTGCTAAAATTTTATCCTGTAACCTAAATAAGGTAATACAAAAAGAATCTTCTAATCCTCACGTCTCGGATACCAATATCTTCAAATTAAAAAAAACTTAGCTATATGAACTGTAGAAAGCCTAACATCTTCAAGGGAGGACGGAAAATAAGTAATGGATAGGTGACGAAGTTTGGTTACAAGTGGAGTCTTCTTCTATAAACCAAGTACGTTTGACGCACTATCGTTAGGAATGCCAAACTGGAAAAAGTGCCTGTGTGTGAAGTGTGCGAAGCTGGTCAAGTGGTAGAGAGGATATGGGAGAACTTAGAAGAGTGTGTATGTGTTTATATATCTGCATAAACACACACACACACACAAACACGCACACACGCATATATATATATATATATATATATATATATATATATACACACACACACTCACATATATATATATATATATATATATATATATAGATACACACACACACACACACACACATATATATATATATATATATATATATATATATATATATATATATATATATATATGTGTGTGTGTGTGTGTGTGTGTGTGTGTATCTATATATATATATATATATATATATAGATACACACACACACACACACACACACACACATATATATATATATATATATATATATATATATATATATATATAGTGCCAGATCCAGTACGCGGCACGTAGAGGAAGACGAAGATCTCGCGCATTGCGGAAGAGCAGAAGAGGTACCTGCGTGATCGTTGGTACCTGCGTTCAGTTGGCCTGCAATTAAAGCGTCCTGCCCTTGTTTATCAGTTCCTGCCGCTTGTGAACCGTGACAGTGGTGGAGGTGCTGGGTAAATGTTTGGGACGCTTGTCAACAGCCCCACATCAAGCCCAGGACGTTTTCCGCGTGTGCGCCCATTCACCGCTCCAGGCATCGCCTACTAGCTAGACCTAAGCCCAGAATTTGGTCCCCTACCAGGAAGTCTGCCTGTTACCAAGAGTGCCCAAGCCATGGCAGACCCAGGCCCTGCACAGGTGACTCTTTTGACTCCTCGATCTCCCGTGAGCTTCCACGGTAATGCCTGCGAGGATGCAGAAGACTGGCTCGAGGAATACGAGCGCGTAGCCAAGTATAATGAGCGGCATGCTGGACAGAAGCTATCCCATGTATAATTCTCTCTTGAAGATGGAGCTCGCACGTGGTTCGTAAATCGCGAGGAAATCTGGCCAAGCTGGGATGAGTTCCGCCACCAGTTCTTCCATACGTTAGCGAGCACCGAAAGGCGCGACCACGCGCAGCGTCTCCTCGAATCACGGATTCAAAAGCCGAATGAAACTGTTGTCATGTTCGGTGCGGACATGGCTCGTCTTTGTCGTCGTGCAGACCCCGATATGTCCGAGGCAAAAAAACTCAGCAACCTCATGCGCGGCGTAAAGGAGCAGCTGTTTGCCGGTCATGTGCGGAACCCGCGGACGAGCGTCGATGAATTTATTAAAGAATCGACGGCCACAGAGTGCACGTTACACCTACGCAGCCACCAGTATGATCACCTGATCAGCACTGGACTAGCAAGCGCCACAGAAGTGGCGGTCACAGACGATGGTTTCTTGCGCCGGGTGATCCTCGAAATTGTTCATGAAGAAATTAAGAAGCTCACTGCCACGCCAAATGAATGCACAGCTGCGTCGGTGGCTGAAGTTGTGCGCCAAGAAATAAAGCTAACGTTTGCTGCTCCCGAGTCAAGTTCCCAGACGTGGCAGCCCAGCTACGCAGATGTTGTCCGTCGACCGCCACCTCCGATGCCGACGGTGCAGTATCACCAGCAGTCAGCACTGGCATCACCTTGGTACCATAGGGAACAACCGATGCGGGGGACAACCGCTTCGCAGATCAGGCATTTGGCGCAAAGCTGACTACAGGCCCTTGTGCTTCCACTGTGGGGAAGCGGGCCACATCTGACGTCATTGCTCTTATCGCATCGAAGCGTACCAAGCGTTTCCATCCACTGCTTGTCGTCGTGCTATTGACGGCAGCCGAGCGAACATCGACGCGAATTCGACGAGCTGGCAAGCCGATTCTCCCGGTTACCGGTCGTGCTCCCCTTCTCCGGGACATCGTTTTCCAGCTGCAAGACGCAGTTCGTGTCCTGAGGGCGATCTCCCAGCCCACGCCGGGGAAACTGAAGGCCGCGACCTCTGGGGGGAAGTTTGCCCTACGTCGAAGGGCCGAAAACCCCCCATTGCCGTCGAATGAGAAGCCGATACAGCCGGATGATTCGACGACACGCGAGATTGTTAGCGCCGATGTTACTGTATCAATTGACGGCCACGTCGTGACGGCGCTAGTAGACACTGGCGCGGACTTTTTGATTATAGCTGAAAAACTGGCGGACTGGCTTCGCAAAATGAAAATGGAATAGTCAGGGCCGCACATTCGAGGTGCTGGAGGCCAGCTACTGACACCGACTGGCAAGTGTACTACAAGGGTCAACGTAGGGGATGCGTCATTCGTTGCAAATTTTGTTATTCTCCTCGACTGCTGCAAAGATGTAATCTTAGGTATGGACCTCTTACGCGAGTACAGTGCCGTCACCAACATAGCAGAAAGAATACTAACTTTTTCTGGGGACGAAAGTGCAGAACTACAACGCAAGTGTTTGCGCATCATAGACGACGTAACTGTACCACCGTTATCTTGCCGTCTTGTTTCCGTCAGGTGCGACACAGAGCACGATGGGGAAGGTATTCCCGAGCAGATAATTACGCTTTTGCTCACTGAAGGTATTGCCACCGATTACCTGAGACGCTATGCAGAAACCAAAGCCCTTCCAAGTGGCACCGCAGTCGAAGCAGCGCGATTCTTTATTGTAAACGTGGTTTAGAGGCACGGTGCATTAGCGGTGATAATAACGGACAGACGGCTACACTTTTAAAGACAGGGCTTAGCCTCAGCGGCACGGCTCACCGAAAGACCACAGCCTATCACCCGCAAACGAACGGCCTAACATAACGCTTGAACAAGACTATCGCCGACATGCTGAGTATATACGTAGACGTGGAGCAGAAGAATTCGGATGACATTCTACCGTACATCACATTCGCTTACAACACGGCTCAACAGGAAACAACGCGAAAGACACCATTTAGCCTTCTTCATGGCCGTGAAGTGACGACGATGCTCGATGGTATGTTGACACATGAGTGCGGTGATACAGGCACGGACGCTGAAGCTTTCGCTCAACGTGCTGAAGAAGCGAGACAACTCGCCCACGTCAGAGTCACCCGACAACAGGACTCCGACGCTCGGCGCTACAATCTATGGCGCCGCTACATCGCATATCAGCCAGGCGTCAAAGTGTCGGTTTGGAGTCCCATCCCTCGGCGGGGGCTTTCAGAGATCTACTCAGGCGGTACTTTGGTCCGTACAAGGTTTTACGGCGCCTCAGCGACCTGAACTATGAGGTTATCCCAGAGAGACCTGCTTCCTCCAGGGCAACGCAGCGTCCACCAGAAGTTGTGCACATTGTGCGCATGAAGCCCTACTGTTCGGAATGAAGTGCCCACACCTCGTCTGACACATCTTCCTGCCGCTAGGTGAGCATCGGGACGATGCTTTCTCTGGAGGGAGGCAAATGCCGCGCCCAGTACGCGGCACGTAGAGAAGAACACGAACGTCTCGCGCATTGCGGAAGAGGTCCCTGCGCGAGATCGTTTTTCAGTTGGCCGGCCATTAAAGTGTCCTGCCTTTTTTTATCAGTTCCTGCTGCTTGTGAATCGTTACTATATATATATATATATATATATATATATATATATATATATATATATATATATATATATATATATATATATATATATATATTTGACGAAAAGAAGGGGCACATTTACGAAAATTGCATGTTTAATGCGGTCGGGGCGCGGCCCCGACCGCATTATGAGTATATGAGCCGGTCTACTCAAAGTGGCGGACACTACATGCACTAAAAGTTTGAAATGCAAAATTGGCTAATTAACAAGAATTCACTAATGAACTATTTTGCTAATTATCCTATGACCCATACCGTAATTTATAAATTCTAGCAGTGGACTTCGCAAGGCAGATCCACTTGAAACGAGTTTTCAGGACGACACCAGTTTCGCGATATAAATTCCCCAACTTTGCGGAGAAATACATTGCGCTTATGTTACTTGTGCACTTCAGTGCATGAAACGACGTTTTGCTGAGTTAAATGGAACGCCAACGCATTCTTTTTTATTTTTGTGAACTTGTGAATCAGTTGTTTCTAATCAACAACGACACACCTGTTTCAGTGTCGTCATGCGTGTGTCATCTGTACTTCTTCAGAAGTGGCGCCAATAGAAGTAGGTTGGGGCCTCTCGTATTAACCGCGCGTGCAGTTTCATTATACGCCGCAATGAATCAGACCTCACGACAAGGCCACGTACGTGCAAACGGCAATGCAAGCCGGGTCGTTACGGCGGGACTAGCAATGATCCTGATCAAGCTTCTGCCATTGAGCGGTACGCGACGACCAGGCTCAAACGCACATCCAGGACATGGAAACGTACGCTCAAAACATGAAGGTTACAAAGGAAGCCCAACGTATTTGCTCGATTTTCCCGTGTTCTCTATGTGTTGGCTGTCGGTACAAGCTTAGGCACCCTTGGTGCTTTGTTTTATGTTATAAAGCAACTGCAAGGACTAATGACTGTACAAAGACGACGTAGGGAAAGTAGATATAAAGCGTTAGATTTATAAAGCAGTGATGCTAACTTTTGTAAAAATTCTTTTTTTTACATAACCACAAAAATAATATTCGTCACTTCGTTTGCTTCAACATCGTAGCCCTTCGAAACTACAAAAAGACAAGAAAAATTTCACAAAATTCACAAAAAGAGAAGTTGAGTCAAGATGTTTTTAGCGGTTTTCCGTGAGGGCCCATGCAGGGCATTAGTTCAACGGTTGTTGGAGCCAGCTTGAAAAGCTTTCTTTTTTTCTTAAAGCGATTTCGCAGGTTCGTAAACCGTGGGAGAGGACCAAACGCAATTCTGTGGTGCTGCCGCAGGGAGCACACGAGGTACCGTATGTGTCCAGAAAGGTGTAATACGGCTTAAGGTATGTCTGGTGTTGGCCTTAGCCCTTGTGCGGGTGCTTTGGTTGTTTTCACTGACACATTTTCAGTGTGCTGTCTAAAATTTGCACAGCAAAACGCATGGCCAATGTAAGCGACTCACCGCGTGGCCTCAAGCTCGTCCCTGACGTTGTCATAGAAGGCTGCACTTTCTGGCAATGTGGTGTCAGTAGCCCCGGCAAATTCCTTGGTGTATGTGTCATGATGATGATAAGGACAGTTTCTTGTTTTCTAGGGCTTTACCTGCTACAAATGAAATCTGATCACAGGCACGCCGTAGTGTTGGGTTGCTGATTGAGTTAGGCCATTTGGGGTTCTTTAACGTGCACACAGTGTGCGGAACACGAGTGTTTGTTGCATTCTGCCTCTAGCGCAATGCGGCCGTCGAGGCTGGGATCGAACCCACGGCCTCAAACTCAACCACGTGGCTGTGGTTGTATCTGCCTTTTAAATGTTGCACCGATTTGAATGAGTTAAAGGGCAAGGAGGAGCACTTGATGGCTTGTTTGGTGATCGTGTAGCGCAGTGTTAGCCTGTGCTCACTGGATACACGTTGCAAGAAAAGTTTTCCAGCAGAAATGGATACGCAGGCACACTTCCACACTGTCGTAGATAGCAGGGAAGGGTGTGTAGGGTATTTTATATCTCTAAAAAAAAAACTTATTTTTCTCAACTAAGACTCCAGAATTTGTGCACTTTAGAGTTTAAATTGTCTCCGAGAGTACGAGCACAGCTGAAGCGAGCGTCGACAGCACAAACCACATATGCCTACACATGTGTGGAATCTTCCAATGTGTTCGTTTTCTTCCTTTCTTCATTCCTTGAGGCGCACATGCATAACGACGGCACGACACACAAAATGAATGTATTATATGGATAAGTGTTCCTCTCACAAATGTGATAAATTTAGTATACCAGGCTTTTCCGTGTTATTCACGTCGCTTATGAGGTCAACCTTTGACCAATAGGGGACACCATTGGCCCTCTAACGTAAGCATAATGACGGCAGATTTTGCACAGAATGGATCGTTGACGCGTTGCGGAAGCTTGCTCGCTTTCCGGGCTCCGGTTTCCCCAGCGCCTGCAAAGCGGCGTCGACTCGCCTGCCATCGGCCGGGGAACGTAACGGCAGCACTCGAGGCTGAGGTCTTTGCGAAACGCTGGCCGCGTACCCAGTGAGTGTGTAAACAGGGAAGGCCTCGCTAAAGCGCATTGGCGGTCACGAACCCGCCCTTGCGAATCAAGGTACGACCTCCGCCGATGGGATGCCGACTGGAGGGCACAACGTGGATGCTGATAAAGTTGTGCCTTCGGAATAATTGCTTCCCTCTTCACTGTTCTTGAACCTGGGCACTCTTGAGCGCATTTATTTAATGTCATCCATCGAATGCAAGATATCTCTTGTAATTAAATTACTCAGCATAACATTATGAGGACAGTTTCGTACTGCTTACAATATACCAAGGGAATGGATGCAGTGCCCCTCAGCGGGCTGAACGTATAATGACGGGCGAGGAAGGCAATAGTAAACAAGTACGAGGGCAACCTCGAAAAGCGTGTCATCTGGCAATGGAACAACGGCGTGTTCATGCTGCAGACCGACAGGGCGACAGCTGCCATGGGATAAAAGAATGCACTGTGTATTTACGAGAGTGTCAACTACATCGGTTCACAGAAGTTCACTACATGCAAAATTCACTGGACAGAACTTCACCATGAAAACGAGACAACAAATCTTCGTTGGGCAATCGCAATTAGGGCAAGTAAGAGGGCGGGGAAAATATATAGCAATTCTTCTGTTTTCAGTCTTCAGGCTTCGTCAATTATTCCTGCACCTTCCCACCGTCGTTGCTACCCAAATCAGTCAGTGCGTACTGCGTGGTGTAAAGGTGAAACAATCGCTCCAATACACCACGCAACTCGCCTAAATGATATTCATGAAAAAGAAAGTAATCTGATAGCCTATGCCGTTGTTCGTCTGAGTGGTTGGTTTCTGTCCAAGAAGACCAAAAGTCGGTTGTAAGAATTTCCGTAAAATAGGTGGTTACGGGCACACCTTGTCACCCGTTGCAAGCGCTGCCTTCTGCTTCTCACTGCACAGTTTGATGATAAAGCATCGTGCAAATACCAGCTTTCTGCGCGACCTCAGCGGACCTCACCTTCCCGCCCCCTTTCTTTCTAAATGCAGTTTGTGTTTTTTTGTTAATTATTTCTTAATTTACATATACTGTTTCCATTTGATCACTTAAGGGTGGTAACAGATTAAGATTAAATGCCCACGTAAGCTGCCGACAGATTACTGCTGATTCTAGAATATTAGGCTTGCAGAATCGATCCGATTAGCGACCGGGTAACATCCGTAACGATAGCATCGTGTATGCGACAAGCAGGGCAATGATGTCCTCTAAAATTCTGCAGTGAAATATACAGCATTTCTACAATTGCCGTTTACCATTCTTCGCACAAATCAGAATTTTCTTTGTTACTCTTCTCCTGTATTTCTCTGTCCTGATATTTCACTACTCTCTTCAAATCTTTCTCAACAAGAACCAGAAAATTATATCTGCGCATTCGATACTCATTTCGATGAGTCTGTCCGGACATTTATAAAGGGCTCGTAGTAATTGCGCCGTAAGTGTGGGAATAGTTCTGTCTCACTTAGCATTTATTAGGGAGCTTTAGTGTCAAGCACATAGGTTGACATAGCTAAACTTGACCGAAGGGCGAACCTCAATTAGAACGCTACGAATTTTGATTGTTAACTAAAACCATGATCGGATTATGAGGCACGTCTAGTGGGGCGCTCCGGATTAATTTTCACCACTGGAGTTCTTTAACGTGCACCTAATGCACGGTACACGAGAGTCTTTGCATTTCACCCCCATGAATATTTGGCCGCCGCGGTCGAGGTTTAATCCCGCGCCCTCAGGCGTACCAGAGCAAAGCCAAAGCCACTACACCACCACGGTGGGTAGTACGCAAGGAAGCCTGCTTGTTTTTCCACCTGAACATGAAAAACGTGAACATCTATATCCTGTAACAACAAAGACCGAAGCCCGAGCCCCGTTGGCCTTTGGAAGGTGCCTAGGAAGTGAGGTCAGTCGAGGACTCGCGCGACCTTCACAACTGCATGGCCGCGTGTGATTCTGCCGCCCTCGAAAATACGAAATCACTCGCCATCGCACTCGAAAGGAGAGAAGACCGCGTCAACTCATGAGTGTCGTCATCGCCACTGACACACGCTCTCGCTTGCTTCAGCTTCGCAGCCGCGCAGAGAAATAAAGAAAAAAAAGAAACCTAGGGAAAAGCTCAGTACGTAGAAAGCTCGACAGAATGTGCAACAATGAAGATAACAAGAGGGAAAAAAGCCGCGAAGAGCAAAACAAAAGGGAAAGGGATGGAGGAGGAGGCGACGGAAGCGCGCGAAAGTGTTGCCCATACGAAGGGGATCCCGAGAGGGGCGGGAACCGGAGAGGGGGACAAATCGGCGCGGGCATATGCTGCCGTGCGGAGGTGTGTGCCATGTTCCATTGCCGATATCGTAGAGAAAAAAATGGGTCAATGAAAACCTCTTTCCTCTCACGAGACCCCGAGCGCGGTGCGCGCGCGGTGAGCAACGTGCGTTGAACATTGGGCCAGTAGATACATCACACATTTGGAAGGACAACCGAGGAGACGTTGTATGGTGCCCATGCTTAAATACACCGCCGAATCCTGTCAAGACCAGTGCGCTGCGAGAAACTCAAAGGTGCCTTCGCCGTCAACGCACAGCTACGACCCCAGACACCCGTTACCGGAACCAAAACGCAAGTCCACATGCTGTCAGAAGTGCAAGTCTGTCTGCTCGGCGTCTTCGTCTCTGTGTTATGGCTGCTGGATGAGCCGCGAGGCACCGCTGCGATGGGTGAGCCCTCACACAAACCTGAAACTCAGCAGAACGACAGCTACCCGCCTCATTAGTTCCTCTCGCGGACGTTCTTCCTCGCTTCTGCCCCTATGCTCTTCCGGTATTTCCTGATCCAAGTTCCGATCCTTCCAAGCAGAAATGTTGGTGCCAGTGAGAGTTCGTGGCGGCAGTTGCTGCTGTGTGCTGAGCGAGCACTAATTCATGTACTCTCATTGCTTGTAATCCCAATAGCTTCATCATTCAAACATTTCCCACCGTGATATCTTGACCAACGTTCTAACAGAGTCACTGTGCCTATATATGTCAGAATTGGTGCGAACTTACAAGTAAAATTCTTGCGAATGACAGATTAGCTGAAGTTTCAAATGAGCTTTCAGATTCAGGCTTCCTTTTCTTTATCTATCAATACCGTTCTTTTTTGCGATGTATACCACCGTAAATTGCATAGAACTATATGAAACGAAAACAAAATTTCCTCGAAAGCCTTCGCATACCTCATAGTTAGAAGGAAGACAGGGAAAATTTCACGCAGAAGCTTCTTTCTACGAAGAAGGCCTCATTCCGGGTTGCCTTGACGATAGCGTCCGCTATCCTATACTCACGAAGTTACCACTCGAACGATCATTCCGGACAGAAATGCATGTGCGTAAGCTAGCGAGACATCACTTTTCAACTGATTAAAAAGTGAAATACGTGCAGTTCTCAAATGTAGAGCAATATACGCAATTTCGCCACACAAATTACGCAATATCACGCAACGCAAACTGCACTTTCTGTCGAGTATTGCGAGCTATTTGTTTGGCTCCATGCTTCAGGCTTAGATCAAGGGTTTTCAAGGTCACCGGTAGGCAATATCCAAACTGAGAGGATTGCTTCTTCTGGTCAAGGCCGTGTCTTTCAAGTACAAAAGCACGGCTATACGTGAGAGATGAGCTAGGCGTTTGTAGAGCATAATTAAAATTTAGTCAAATTTTGTCGATGATTTCTAAAATCGGAGCCTCTGATCTAAACTCGGCTACTCACATAACGCGTGAAAGGGAGCAAAGCGACGGCGCTATTACGGTGGTGCTGCTGTGGCATAACGCGCGCGCGCCTGCCGGCGAGAAGCCAGAGCAAAAGCGAGGAGGTTATAACGGCGCGCAATTTCCAAGCCACCCTTTGATGGCCCATTTGCCCAAGTCGCCGGATGCGTCGCGGAGGTGCGCCTGTGTGTACACGCCGCTCGGATGCCAAGAGCGCAATTAGCTTCGCTAGAACTGGGTCAATTGCATACGCTCCAGCGACATAACAATGAGCACGTGTTTTCTGCGCGTTTAATGGGTGAAACACTGTACTTTTCCATCTGAGTTTGCCACTAACAATGGCCATCTGGTAATTCTCGCGGCGGAACGTCGTTAATTCGCCTTTCAAGAGCATGGTTTCGCAAGCGCGGCTAATTCAGTGAAAGTCAAGGTGAAGCTTGTCTTCTAAGAATAAATATTGCGCGAAAAAAAGTTACGTCGTAGAAAAAAAGATACGGCATTGAAATTGGCCTTTACACAATAATTGCTTCATTTACAGTGCTCCTCAATGCAAGCTTTCACAAATCAAATGAACAAAGTAGCATTGTTGCATAAACTGATCATCATCGCCATGAGCATAATGACATCGCAATTTTACTGCAGTGCTCCCCGATTGGCCACATTTTCATTTAAATGCACTTACCATTTGCACGTATACTTTACGTTCTCGCCTCTTCATCTAGTCTTCTACCATCCCGATTTTGCTTCCCCTTTCCCAAAATATATTTATTAACACTCACTGACAACAGCGGTTGTTTATCGTCCACATCACGCAAATTTCTCAAGTCCACTTTGACCAAACAAAATTAATATATAAAACTAATATACGTAGGGACATTATGAAGTAAGTGCTGCCCCTGAAAAATCAGTTTTTTTTTGGGGGGGAGGGGGGATTCAGGTTGTTTTTACAAACACTTTTTTTCCCCTTTCAATGCAGGCCCCCATCGGACCTGCGGCCTTCGGACTGCAAGACGTGCTCGAGTGGTTGGGGGCCAAATGGCATATGACGGAGAATTCCCCTGGCTGGTGAGCAGGATACGCATAACCTTACGCCTCACTAATGCATCTCGTTTGTGATGCACACGTACGTAGTATTTAAAGCGGAGAGAGACGCTCAGGTAGACGAGTTGCCGCCAACTCTGCCAGGCTAACCCTGCCTGTAGCAACATCATCACCACGACCACTACCAGTACTTATACAATAACAGCGGTGAAACAAGAACAATAATGTCTTTTTATTATGCATAACCCTGGAAAACGGATGGATAAAGTCTTAAAAAACGTGTCCCCTATACGTTTTCCAAGTCAATACCTGATAACTCGACACGGTGTGCTGCAGCGCAAAATAATGTATTCATTGCACTGCAACGGAGACGCCCTTAACTTTACGTTCAAACATGGAGGTCATCGAGATTTTAGAACATACCTCCATGTTTTGCAAATCTCGCTGCTTCCGACAAATGATACTTGCTTCGACAGAATATACGTATAGCACATACTATGTACCATAGAAACCGCCACGTCGACTAATATTGTTCTTGTTTTTCATTTTCTTTGCTGTATGGACTGCCTTTAAAGCAATTTTATAAGAGTCGTGCGCGAAGGCAGGGTAGCCGCTCTATTACCCGACTATCTGCATATGAGTGTTTTTACTCCATTGTACGGCATATAAGGGTGCTGCACTCAGTTTTATCTCCTTTTTTTATAGAATATAGATAATATTAAAGTTTTACCTCCGACTACCGGCGATATCTACAGCTGCGGCGTACCCAGTTGTCTTTCAAATGTGTACCCTTCAATAAGTTGGGACATTTTTAAATGTCACTTTTCTTCCAGCAAAATTACGGTATACTCAGTTAACACCCAGGAGAATTAGTTCTAAATACTGATGTTGCAATTTAGCAGCTCTGAATCATCGCAAATACCTCAAATGGCACCTCAATATAGCTTATGTACTTTTTGTAGGTTTCCATACAGTTTGTACCGTCAATGGGCGAAAATAAGTGTGGCGGCACTATCCTGAATGAACGGTGGATTCTCACAGCGGCTCACTGCTTTTACGGGTAAGTAATGGCTGCTTAACAGAGAGATTATACGAGTAAGAGTTAATGTGGTAGATTCGGGAAAATATCTTGTTCTAATTTATACATTTTATGACCTGTGTTTTCTTAAGCAGTTTCTTCCAAAATTGTATTGCGAAAGGTCTCGGTTAGAAAGATAACACTTGCCTTGCTACAATCAATTATACAGGACCCGACCGCATGCTTCGAATACTAATTTAAAGTACAGAAGAATAAGAAAATCGAAAAGAGGGCTCGTTCGCATGCGGTCATGCTAACTTGCTAAATATCTCACAATAGCGAACTAAGGGACTGAAGGGCACACAAAAAACGACGGCATAGCACAAGCTACTGTCTTTTTCTTAAGACATTGCGCATGTAAGGAGAGACCACCTGATTACCTGAAAATTAAAATTACGACGACATCTAAACAGAGAAACAGCGGGAAAACCTTAATAAAACAACACAGCGATAAACTACAGCAAACCTTCTTGGCCTGGCGCCAGTTTCCAGAAAGTCCTAACACAGAGGTTATTGTAGCCGAGATAAGACAAAATTATAAAAGGCTGAAGCCTAATAGACAACTCATACATTGGAGAACATTGCAGAAAGACCTGGCGTTCGGGTACATTTTCGTCTCCACGCAGGCTTAATAGAAAGTTTAACAACTCAATTCGAAAGAAAAGAAAAAGTGCAACACATGTTTGCGGCGCCGAGCGCATCCATTAGCCCGCAACTTTCACAGGTACCCTTCGACCATTCCCTCTGAGGTCAAGACAGCGCTAGCAAAGAAGTGCTTTAGTGTGAGATCCAAAGCAAAAGTAAACAACCTGTAAAAGACATTTCGTCGTGTTGTTTTGTTAACATTTTCCTTAATATGTCTTAAGATGTGATTGTGAACTTCCATTCTTTTTCGTCACTCGGTATTCAAACATGATAAGGGCATTACAGTGACCGAAGAAGGGGCACGTCAGTCTCCAGCCTAAGTCCAGTGTTCTAGAACGTTCCGCCGCTCAACAATCCACCTCGACCGAAGGACACGAATAGCAGCACCGCCCTCGACAGAATTCGTCACCGCTTGTCATTGGCACTGTCCGGCAGTTCTTGGGAAGCATAGTGTTGTCTTTTGTGGAAGGCCGGCGCTGTGCTCAACTTCGTCAAGCGTGCTCCGATTGACAAAGTGGAGCACAGCGCATCCTTCGTCTTCGGGTTCAAGATTGTTTGAGAATACGGGTGCAAGGCATTCTCAGGCTTTTCGGGAAGCTTCCTGCAGCCCGATGCTTCCAAAGAACCAAAACTCGGGCAAACTGGAATGCATTCATCTTGGAGACCCAAACACCAACGTTCTTCATTCGTCTCTCGTCTGCTGATGTTAGGTGCTCAAGATGAATACCTAAGGCTTCACTTTTAGAGCGCAACTCTTAGGCGCCCGTTCCTGTGGCGAGCGTCGGCGTCGGTGAACAAACACAGCGAAGGATGAACGTGCGAACGCGGAGTGCAGCGAGGGATGAAACACAGGCCGTAGCGAAGAGAGCGCGAGGAGGAAAGTGGAGGAGGAAGGGGCAGCGGAACCATGAGGTGGAAAGCAGGGGAGGAGGGTATGGCGAAGAGCATGAAAAGAAAAGCGTAGTCCTCACAAGACGGGCTTTGTGGCGAGGATGGCTACGAGATGGCTCCAGAGGAGCGCGCATCGTCTGTTTGCCTATGACGCCATCGATACCATATATAGAAACAAAGCGCTGCATAAGGGGGATCTGTCGGCGGCGATTGATGTGAATAGCGCCCACGCGTCACCCACGCGCTGCCTCTAGGGATCTCTTGATTAACGAGGCAGTCGCGCCACACATTGCTCCGTTTGCAATGTGCCGCATGACATAGATCGTCCGCGCCAGCCAATATATCTCAATATGAAAGTCCTATAGAACTGCCTTCAAATTTTGCATTAGGGAGTATAGCAATCGTCGGTGAAGGTTTCGCTCACTGTCGATAACTCTAAGAGGAAGCTTTAGCTCGGGGCCAACTCCGACGCGGCCTATTCAAATACATGCAAAACGTAAAAACGCTTTTCTGAGGTAACCCATGGACGATTTTAATGAAATTTCTTGCATTTGAGAGAGAAAGTTAAAATACAGTGTCTCTAATAAGGGGATTTACGATTTACGGCGTGAATTTTGTGGAAAATATTTTCAAAATTCGTAAGTTCGAAAAAATTGAACCACGAAGTTTACAAATTAATAGCGCTTCATCAAGAACTGATATTTCGATTCTGCAAACAACATCCATTAGATCATTCAAAGCGGGCAAATTCAGTTCGTCAATTTATATATTAGGTGAATTTTTTGCGTTGTGCACAAGGGTTGCGCGAAAACTGTATTCCCCCCCCCCCCATATTACAATTCTTCCGACATTCATGTAGAACATACCAATTTTGTGCGCTTTAGATGTACTATTATATGCAACTGACAGAACTGTGATATCATTTTTTATTGCTGAGTTACAGAGGTGTACACTCAATTGTTTTGTTTGCTGAAAATGTGAGATTTTTGCCAATTTTTAGTAAAAAACTGACAACCTAAATCGAACATTCGAAACAAACAGTCGCTAGATGTTACGCTTTTCTTTTAAATGCAATAAACCTTGTCAAGTATGCTGCAGTAGTGTTGCCGAGGAAAACGAATTCTCCTTTTATATATATTTAGATAAGAACACTCGAACTTAACCTTCCTCTTAAGTCCACGTCTTGCAATCCTTAGTCTTGTTTGGCATTACACATGCGTTTTCTCGCGAAAACTAAGATGTTTGGTAGACTGCCGTCAATAATCATGTGTAGTGTGCATCATTCAGTACCGTTATTTGGTAATGGGGAATACTTGGCACATATACACAAACATGGGAAATGGTTTCTGCAGTAAATTCTTTGCCAGCTGTGAGGATCGTGGTTTAGAGAAACGTCGCACAAGTAGTGTTCTGTTTGCAAAAAAGAAACCTTATGTTCCAATTTTCTCACTTCCTATAATTACTTTTGTCGCTTACAGATACCACAAGTCTAACTTCGTAGTCCGTGTGGCGGAGTATAACCTTCGTACAAAGGAGCCCCGAACACCCGCCGTGACGTACACCATCGACAAGTTAATCATGCATCCGGACTACCGCAAGGTCAAGAAATACGACAACGACATCGCGCTGGTTCGGCTGAGCCTTAAGATCCGCTACAGCGAGTACGCGCAGCCTGCTTGCCTTCCAAGTCTCACACTGGCCGACACAACTGGCATCAACGTTACTGTCGTTGGATGGGGCCAAGTGTCCGAGGATGTCCCTAAGACGCCAGGTCAGTCACCTCCGCATAGTAAGGTGCTCTAGTGTGTACGATCACTATTCCATGGGATTGTGTGTGCTCGCAAGTTCACTTAATGTGACAAGGAGTGAAAAATTATTTTTCTTTGTGCAACACGATGTCAGGTAACCGTCCTTATAGCTTCAATTGAAAATTAAAATAAAATAAATTTATATTTCAGGGCTATGACCTGTGTGCTCTTGACCTTTTCAGTAATTAAAAATGAATACATTGAATTGCTTGCGACCACTCGCACGCATTAGCATAGCGACTTTTCACTGAACATGACATCTGTAATTATGTCACTCGGAATATAAAATAAGGTCCCACATCACTCTCTGTACCTATGTAACTATCCTGTTATATATAATCTAATCCACAGCTCCCTTCCTAATTGAAGTAAGATAAAGGGTAAAGTTCACCACCCTATCGTTGTGTCGATTGGTAATGTTAACGTAGATAATTAGAGGAAGTTTAAAGCAAAAGGTTTTACTTTGCTTCTAGCTTAGGCTTCGATGGGAAATCATAACGTTATGCTGGCCTTAAAAGTTCAAGTCAACAGTATTTATTTTTCTTGCCTGTTAAAATCAGTATATTTATTTTACTCTTTTGAACTCTGCAATGCAGCTGTCCCACTGAAAGCGGTCCTGACCGTCTTTGACAACCACATCTGCAACACCTGGCTCCATAATCACTCCATGCGAGTCCTTGACAACCACATGTGCGCGGGTCTTGAAGAAGGTGGAAAGGACGCTTGCCATGTGAGCGCTTCATGCTTATTAAAAAATTTACGCCAGAACACTTCTTAATTTGGAGAAAATATAAGGTAAAGCGGCATTGCAATATGAACTTAATAAAGCAGTTTTCCACCCGAAAATAAATTTTCCGATACGACATGATTGCCTAGCTCGAGTGCAATATAGTGACTCTGGCACTTGCCTGATCGTTTAGGTATACGCAGTAGCGAAAACCTATGATCAAGAAATGTCAGCGCAGGATGTAAATATCAACAGTGACATTCTTATGTCTCCGAAGAGTTATCGTGTTTGATTTTATCCGCTGCCTTAGCAGGTGCTTACGCCATTAGAATATTTTAACTGGAATAGACAGAACTCAATACGGCACTGTCACAACCTTCTAGAACAGCTGTGGGTAGTTCGACAAGGAGTGAAGCTCAGAAACGCTTTGGCGTAAGCACGTTGTGGAACTTGGAGGACTATATCCTCACCATATTCAGTAATTATCGTCATCAAGCATATCATTTTTGTAGATATATGTACAAATAAGCTAGTACCCTAATTAAGAAGCTGCCGAGGAAATAGCTCAGAAATAAGGATATGCTTTCCGCATATTTTTTTATAAAGCTTCTACACCACTATCGGGCTGCTATGCACTCCGTAAAAGATTTCTGTAACAATAAGTGGAAGTTTTTCGCGGAATGTAGCAACATCTAGTCGCCTATACAACCTTATACCGCGTAACGTTTACGAGATACTATTATCCGATTTCGAGCTCTAAAGTTCAGTAGCAGTAGCGAAAGAAAGACTGTCACTGGAGTCACCCTTCTGAAATGGCGGTCAGCCTTCGTCAGGACCTAAAGAAGACAGATCCCCTTGCAGAAACGTTAGCTGCAAAAACATCCCTTGTTCGATGAGTGTTGACCACTTGAAGCCTTGACTTTATTGTGACTTTATTGTGAACTTTTTTCTTGCTTGGATCCCATAGATGGTGAAGGTTCCGGAGCAGTTTCTTTTTTTGTGTGTTTTTTATCGAGACTGATGGTGTTTTATCAAATTTCCTAACAGCACTTCCTATTTGTGAACCATGCACAGGGTGACTCTGGAGGACCCCTCCTTGCGGTGAACGACCGTCGCTACGTGGTTGTGGGCGTGGTGGCAGCAGGGGACGGCTGTGCCCTGCCTAGGACACCTGGCATCTATACGCGGGTAACAGCGTTTCTGCCCTGGATAATGGACCACATCTCTCCGGACAGCAGCGACACTGTCAACATCGCTAGGTTTTGATGCGACAGCCTCTATGCTTGCAGGCAGTAGATGTGAATATTGGCACGGTAGGCATTGTAGATATCTAGGCGGCATTGCTTGCCAGCTTGAAACACACTGGTTGATTTTTGGTAGTGTCCATGCAATTTCCAAAGCTTATAACAGTATGGACTGAAACACAATGACTGCATTTAATATTGGCTCTGAAGAAATAGTTCAGATTCAAATGTTATTTAAAAGGTCGCATTTCTATTTGGAAACTTGGCAGCTCAGACAATTCTAACAAAACGTTATTGCTCTTATCTGGTCAATTTACATCTAGACTGCGTAGCCTCTTGATGAACAGCTGGTTTGCGGACAGCTTGCGGACAGCTGGTTTGGTTCGTATAAACCTCGTGGAAAGTCTTCCAGCCATAAAAGTTACAATATGTTGCTGCTAAATCTCTTGCGTAGCAGCTAACCCGCACTGCTCCAGCAATAGCTGTTTGTAACAGTTAATTATTGTAGGTGTTTAGGGGTACTTTGAGTGGCATTAGGGATTGGTCTAGCCAATATTTTAGCTAAGGGTAATAATGCAGTCAATTTTTTACGTGGGAAGATTGACCTTCGCTCTCAAACAGCAACAAATATGTCCCTGACGCATTACAGCTGCGACGGCAGCTGTGCCACTAAAATCCTGACTTACTGCTTCCGCTGCTCTAGCAACATGATTTAATTACGGAAGCCGCTAAAGCGCAGCTCCTCTACTGTCGCGCTCTCTATTTACTACTTGGCCGACCCTGTTCTGCATTACTATGAAGTAATGACGCAGAAAAGTCCGAATTTGTGGTAGTAACATGTGGTCTGTACTTAAGGATGCATTTTGTTAAAGCAACCTCTGTATTGTAATCGGTATAATGCTGGAATGCATGAGTTTCCGCTCTTCTTTCTGCCAAATGATGATCCTTGGGCAGCAACATCTGTCTCGTAATAGAACAGGATCGAAAACCGTGATGATGCAAAAATTTACTTCATGCTTTGAAGCTCGAACAAATTAGTAGCACGACGCTGTACTGCCCATTAACCACACAGCCTTGCTACCGTCCTAATGTAAGCTGCTGCAAACATTCAGTTTCGAGTAATGCGTACACCAGCTTCCAAGTGCCTTGTTAGTTTGTCTTACTACAGTGATATTTTTATTGTTGCGAGAAAATGATATTTTGAAAATTATGCTTACATGTTTCATTGAGGCACAATCATTTAACCTTTCATACTTGAACATGAGTTTACTTGCAAATGTGGTCCTTGTACACTAGGTGTGGGAATACAGGGTGTTTCAGAAAGAGAGTTAAAAAAAAAAAGCATCACACACATAGTACAGAAGCATGATTATCAAGGGTATGACTTATTTTCGATATTACTTACAAAAGCGCATAGTGAATATATTATTTTAGTGCCTCCTCGTACCGGTACCTTCAAGCTAAGAGATTCCAAGAAGGAACAAAGGCAAATGCTATGACGCCAGCCGGTATGTACGCTTAACTTAGAGTTCTAGAAGTGCTCTGGCGTACGATGTGTTCCTTGCGTTTGTTGCTAGATGTACACACACTTGTTGCCCTTATATACCACTATATACATCATTTTTACTAGATATCAAAGGTGTTGATTATAACATTCAGCATATATTATTTATTTCTGTACAGAGTAGAATTTACCACGCATTTCAATGTTCCTGTAAATAAAGTCATGCTTAGGGCATTTTGCATTTCTCGTCATACTTGCACTGTTATAAAATATGTCATCACAGCATCAGGTCATTGTGACCGTCTGGATAAACGTGTGCCTTTAATATTTCACTTCATGCAATATTGCTGTACTTGTGACGTACACTGTTAAGCTTGAGAACATTGAGGAAACTATGTTCCTAATTGCTGGAAGTACACAAGCATGCTCACAAGAGTTCAATTTGTGTCCATGTTCAATGTAGTTTTGTCTGTCACACTTACCATACAGGCTACAAATTTATGCACAATGCAGCTTCTGTACAAATGCAAGCGCTATTCACGTTACAACAATGACATCATTTCAAATGTTTGATCGAAGTGCTTGAGGTTGACAGCCCAAGTCTTCTATTGAGTGCTCCTAGTCAATGCGTCGTTTCATGTTGCTTTTTATCCCCACCATGAACGTTCCTCTCTTCTCGGTTCACTGCTATTGCATTTAATATTACACCTGTTTTACACACGCACAATGTTCCCATTACAAATGTAGAGAACATTATTGTTTTATTTTGCATTTATAACGTTTATTACATTGTTAGTAATTCAACAGTATTTAGTTTTTTTCTTTTCTGTTGCAGTTTACTATCGGTATACTAATAATGCAAAACCGGACGAAGACATACATAGCACACGAAAACGTAGTGAACGCGCTAAGCACAAAAACGCATGCAGTTGACTGTGGTAAGAACACATCCTACGATACAGAAATAACGGTTATATTGCTGAGTTATGCGATGCAATATCTGCAGTGCACTGTAGCATACTAGTAAAAAAAACATTGGAGCTCAGTACTACATTCATCCTATGCAAGCTGTCTGCCCCAAGAAAAAACACTTATCCCATGCAAAGGAAGAACATAATCTATGACAGTCAGCGTCTGCAATAGATAACACCAAATTAAAAAGGTTATCACTGGAGGCAAGCTGCAATCATAAATGCATTTTTTCAGCTCTCTTCCATGCAGAATATTCGCTTTTATTGTTTCAGAACGCGTCGAAGCTAAACATGCACAAAATATGACATATAGAGGTTATGTATTTTCTTGTATATATTTTTACACACAGTACAACAGGTCAGCATGATCTAGTTTTTTTTTCTTAATAGGGGTTACGAAGTGCAATGCCAATCATGAACACGGTTGTGAAAGTAGATGTTCCTGTCATTATTGTTGTGTTCTGTCATGGCTTCCTTCTCAATAAAAAGAGCACTGTATTATTCTTTCGTTGAAGTTGCTGGCAACCTGTTTTATGCATCAAATAAATTTTACGTGTGCAATTATTTATGGCCTCACAATTATTGAGTTGTTTTTCTTGCAACCATGCAACAAATATGCACATTAGATCAAGGAGAACCAAACATTAGGATAATAGCAGTGGTAAGCGTTGTGTGCATGTCGCGAGACTATAATAGTCTCAATACACTTAAAAACACATTGAACACTTTTCAAAACTAGAAGTTTAGTCGAATAAGCGAAGGTCCAGTCATAGACAATAAGTTATTCAATATGTGACCAAATCTCAAAATAAACTGGGAAACAAAACCGAAATGACCATTATCTAAAATGGCAACGCCATTTTCGGTACGCATGCGCCTAATGATAAAACGTACCTACATTTAATGGACATGTATTTCACTTTCACTTTTTATCTGAAACACATTACATTTCCTTAATTAACCACCTTCAGTGCTCAAGAAATTTATGCGTACATTCAAATGAGGAATCAACACCAGGCAGTTTGTTGTTAACTGCCATTTCTCACACTTGTTTCCGTCAATTACTTGCAACAGTTTGCTTTCTTTGGCCGCATATTTTCACGCTGTTAAAGCTATCAACATGTCTCAACAGTTATGGCTGTTGGCTTCAAGTATTGTACATCATCTGCAAACTACACCCTCTGCAAACTGAGATTGCCATAGGGTATACTTTGAAACAAAGACATTCTGCAAGAACAATGCGCTAGTAACACAAAACAATTTATGTCTTCATATTCTTTATTGTTGTGGACAATCTGCAACCATTCCTTGCACGGCCGCTTGTAAATATTCTCTGAGTAACAATAAAGTGGGACACATTGTTTTGTCCTTTGCGTCCCATGAGCTTTTGCGTGGTACCAAGCATATGGATTTAAACTGTGGTATTCTCATCGCGATAGCACTTAAACAAGTTGCGTCAGAAACAGGTGTGCACCACATTTGGTAGGGTAAAAAGGCAAGACAAAATTAAGTGAACCGGTGATGATGGTTTTATGTACACAAATCATTCCACAGTAAGACACGCAAGTAATAAATAAATGCTGTGCTTGCCTAGTGGCTTTGGCATTACGCTGCTAAGCACGAGGTCGTGGCATCAAATCCTGTATGCAGCGGCAACATTTCAATGGGAGCGGAATGGAAAAATGTCTGGGTACTGTGCATTCAATGCACTTTAAAGGTCCCTAGGGGGTCAAAATTATTCCGTAATCCACTACTACGGTGTGCCTCATAATCAGATCGTGGTTTTGGCATGTAGACTCCCCAAAAATGATCAGATATTGAAATATCACTACAATTTTGAGGCATAATTAACTGCATCGAAGCAAAACACTCCACCAAGTCTTTGAAGTTGAGAATTCAAGTATGCATAACGCATGCGAATGTGGACGACATCTGAAAAAGGCGAGTCCACAAATCCACTTGAAAAAGACAAGAACACTCTTCTAAACGTTGGCTCTCGCTTTTCCCTTGTTCTTCTTTTGCTCATCACCTCTTAACATTGTCACTTGTTCTAGTGTTTCAACTTCGCGTGGTTGTCACTCGTCATCTCTTCATTCAAAAACATTTTTTCTTTCGTCTGCCTAAACCACTTCCATATTTGTCGCACTCATTGTCTCCTCGCTCCCAAGTTCTCTATTTTCTTAGGTAAGAAATACCTAATGTAAATAAAATATGCGAATACTACTATACCATCGTACTCAAATATGAGCGAAGCTGCCTATCATAATTTGTGTTCAAGGAGATGTTGGCGCCTAAGATGATCGCTGGATACTTCGGTTGTATGATTTCGCTGATGCGTACAAAATAATGAAAATTGTAAAATATACGACATAAAATATGGTGACATTTGTTGCAAAGTTCCCGAACATACACACCTATACACAAGCACAAATGTTCTTAGACAGTTCACAACAGACGAAGGTCCTTATTGAAGTACAAATGAGATATTTCGTGAGTTCCGCATGCCAAACACAATACTTGCGAACACGCATGCAAAAGCCACAGATACAAAAGGAAACAGGAATACAAGAACAAACAAAAATAACTCACAAATATACAGATACTGCGGATCACCATCAAACTAATCCCCGTATTCAGAACTGCATCTGAACTTGAAGCCCGTGCTTGACTTGATCTGAATGACACCTGTCGTGAACGCGCCGTAGGAAACGCCGTGAGAGTCCAGGGCACGTTCACGCCAGGCTTCTTTAAGATCAAGGCAAACACAGGATTCAAGTTAAGATGCACTTCTGAATACGGGGGTTAGTACTGCCTAGATATTGTCGGTTACTCGAGAACACTTGAATAAGGTATCATGCCCACACACTTGGGACGTAGTGTCACGAGGGCACCTTTACTTGATAAGTATTGCAGCGTCCCTTACGAAATACAACGAGAGCACGCTTCGCGGAGGACATGTACGCTGCGGCGCCGACAAGTATTCCTCAAAGAGAAAGCAGTCATCTACGTGAAAGTAGCACTATCTCAAAAGAAAAGTCTGAACCAAGACGAAGGTTTCATCAAGTGCTTGGAACTGTTCTGCGAAACCTCATTTGGGCTTCTTGAATAGCTTGGTGCTACTTTTGGGTAGATGTCAATTTTGTCCCTTTAAAATTTAATTTCTGTTGGCGGATTTCAGCAAAGCTCACTTGCTTATTCAATGTTCCCGTGCTTAGGTTTGTGGATTAATTCGCCGTCTTCTACTGCCAGTTGCGAGCTTTCTGAGTAGCTCTGTCGACAACTCCAAGATAGGGGTGCTGTAGGGTTCGATCCTTAGACTTGAGCGAATGTTTCTTCAACAGCTAAGCTTGATACTTCAGGAACTCGTTTGCTCTATCGTTGTGCTACTTTCGTGCTACGCTCGAGTCGACGACTGCCTTTCATTTCATAAAGCTTTCGTCACACTTCGGATTTCCACAAAAATGATTCCACAAGCGGTTCTGTTAGAGGACACCTAAGAATAACTAATGCTCGTTGTGATCTTTGGCCAAAACAGTGTGTCGTGCTCTAAGGGAAGCAGATGAAAAGAAGATCAACTGACGTTCAGGGCAGTTTCTCCTCGTTGGTCGTACATCAGGAGAGACAGCTAGCGGCTGCTCCTCAGGTGACTCATTATCCACGACATGTAGGATGTGATACGGGTGTAGAGTCCCGGGAGCAGCGGCCGAGCGCACCCAATGCCACCGGATACGACGCCGATCGCAACGTACGTGTTATTTGCCAGGACCATCAGAGGCCCGCCGGAGTCTCCCTGCGGTATTCAGAGTACAAA
Source organism: Dermacentor variabilis (assembly GCF_050947875.1). NCBI lineage: Eukaryota > Metazoa > Arthropoda > Arachnida > Ixodida > Ixodidae > Dermacentor > Dermacentor variabilis. Next base: position 56,812,584 of record NC_134572.1, on the reverse strand, counting down.
GGTAAAACCATGCGCCTGAGCCACTAGCCCTCGGGTTTAACTTCTGCACAGGTGTTCAAACGTGTTTTTACCCTGAACGGCACTTAGTAAGTGTGCAAATACATCGATAATGCTGACTTTCGGCGGCATTTCGACATCTTGGAATGCACGGAGGACTTCATTTGTCATTTGGAATTAGGATGAAAATAGCTTATATATAGGGTGTTTTTTTAGCTGCACCAAATTTTATAAAATTGCCTGTAGAAGATAGAATTCCAGCCCCTGATCTAAATTACTTGATGAGGCGCCAATTATTTCTACGACAAATCGGAATGCTTAATTGTATAATTTGCGTAATTATGTAAATTAGCTTTTTAATTATTTATTCGTGGTACATATTTCAATCTACGAAATATAGCCGGTGAGTTTGCAAGGCGTATCCACTAAAAACAAATTCTAAGGACTACACCAGTTTCGAGATAATTATCAAAATGTATTACGAAATGCATTGGCGTATCAGTTACCTTTCTTATGATACTGCTATATGTTCTTTTACTTTGTTTTCCACTGAAGCACAAAAGTAACTGGAACACCGATGCATTTCGTCGGACTCATTGAAAATGATAAGTCGCGTTTACATGAATGCGACAGTGTCGCATCGCATCGCATTTCTAGCGCATCACATTCATGTAAACAGCAGTAATGCGCTAGGAAGGCGCATTGCATTAATGCGCCAGGCGAGGGTAGATTTACGGGCGCGAGTCGACTCTCGCGGAGCATGTAAACGCAGGATGGTCGCATTAGGAATGATGGGAAGGAATTAGCCATCAACATGGCGGCGGTCCCGGCTGCCCGCTTCGAATTGAATTTGGCGTTGCTTTTGTAAAATGCACTTTGTTTGCAGCAAGTATTTGTGTAAACGGCTTTCGCTTAGTCTCAGGCCGCTTCGACGACAGAGTATTGTGGATACCCTTGTGGTGTTTTCGAGATCGCTTCTCGTTTCGAACGAGTCGAAGCCTAACGAAAGAAACATTCGAGATGTCAGCGCTACCTATCGCTAGAGTCAGAAAATAGCCGCAACGACGGCATATGGCTTCTGAGATCCGAAAATCTCGCTGGCCTACTAAAACTGCAAAACACGTGCGCGGCTTTGCGTCCGCTACACTATAGCGTATAGCGTACGCTATAAGTTGTGTACGCTAAACTAAAGCTGTCTATTTCTCGGCACTCAACCACCAACGTGCACTCGGCCTACTGCCGGAAACCAGTTACACCGGAAGTCGGTTGCACTTCCCTTATACGACACCATGTGGCGCTACGTTCTCGCGAGAGTTAAGGCGCTACATGTAAACGGCGTCGCATCGCCTTTCCCAAATGCGCTTGGAAATGCGATGCGCCACTGTCGCATTCATGTAAACGGGGCTATAGTCTTGAAACAAGTGCTGTCAGAGAATTCGTTCCAAGTGGATTTTCAAAATCACTAGCTACAATTCGTAGACTAACATATGTACAGTATAATAATTAATTAAAAAGTTATTTAGCATCATTATATTCTAGCAGCCGTCGTTATCTTCCTCGGCCGCCTTTTATAAATGGTGCTTTCCGGCGCGCGTATGTCGTACCTCGGTATGCGAGATTAGAAGGAAATGTAAGGAGAATAAAAATATGAGCTTCTTCGGCTCCTGCGCTCAATCCGAATGGTTCTCAGGTCTTTCGCTCGCTGACTCACATATTGTTTTAGTGGACCTAACCTCGGTCCCTATACTCTTCCCTGTCAACGCTCCAAGACGACACGACACACGAAGTCGCCAATTCACTCCTTTCGTATACCTGACGCCCGGTTCGATCATAATCTCATCGACATCGCTGGCCCGCTGCCACCATACCGAGGTGCTCGCTCCCCTGTGTAGACCGCTATACCCGCTAGCCTTAAGCATTTGTTCTCACTGACATAATGACATTTACTGTGGCTTCCGCGTTTGTCAGTGGCTGGATCTCGCGCTTCGCAGTTGCCCCAGTGTTGTTACTACCGATTGTGGCCGACAGTACGAATGTGATCTCTTTCGCGAACTCACATGCCTGCTTGGCGCCCGCCATATCTATACTACCACGTATCACCGATCGGAAAATGGAGTGGTTGAACGCCTTCGCCATCAACTTAAACCCGCCTTGATGGCCCGCCAGGCCCGCTCTTCTTGGGCTGAAGACCTTCTTCTCGTCATGCTAGTCGTGCGCTCCTCTTTCAAGGAAGACATCGGCTGCATGGCTGGGGAGATAGTCTATGGCACAACGTCGTGGTTGCCCGGTGAATTTTTCGCACCAGCTACTGTTGACACGCCCGATCCAGACAGCTATGTTCAGCAGCTCCGCTTCCTGTTTGCACGTTTGCGTCCTTGCCCTAGTAGGGTTGCATCATCAAGGTATGTTTTTGTCGGCAAAGACATGCCTACAGCGAGCCACGTTTTCGTACGGTGTCAAGGCATCCGACCATCTCTTATGCCTCCCTGAGACGGCTCTTTCAAGGCACTCAAGTGGATAGAACTGTTGCCATCAACATCAACGGACGTGAATAGCGAAGTCGTGGTGATAGACAGGGTCAAATTAGCCTACCTAGCGACCTCTCCCTCATTATCCCCATTCAACGACTTTACAACGGCCGAAACGGCGGATCTACCCGATCACTCGGCATCGAAGGATGTTTCTTGGGCACCGCCGCACTACCGCTCTTCTCCTAAGAGGCAGAGGGGGGGGGGGACCCTCTAGAAGCCATCGTCATCTTCATCGGCCGCTTTTTATATATGGCGCACTCCGAAGCATGTGTCTCGTGCCTCGCGCTGCAATATTAGAAGGAAAGGGAAGAAGAATAAAGATCTTCGGCTCCTGCCATCGGTCCGAACACTTCTCAGGTCTTTCACTCGCTGACTCACACTTTGTTGTAGTGAATCTTACTTCGGTCCATATAACATTATTTATTCAATTAAACACTTCGATTTCTCGTAGAAGTAATGGCCGCCTTGTCAAGCAATTTAGGTTGATGGTTAGAATTGTGCCACCTGCCACAGGCAATTTATAAATATTTGGTGCAGCTAAAAAACACTCTGTATATTATAGACAAGAGTGACCTCACATGCATGTAATCATGAAGTAAATCCTCGTGTACCCCACGACCATCCATATCGCTAATATTCCAATAACGTGGTGCGAAACAGGAGGCAGTGGTAGTCATAGTGCGGCCAAATGCACAACACATGATCGACCGACTTCTCAGTTCTGCAACAGTGACCTGAAGGATCATCGCCCATACCATTGAATAAGGAGTAAGATATGTAAACGTCACTCTCAGCAAAAGGCGACACAGCGTCATTTCATCGGAATGGGAGAAGTCTCCCGGCATCGAACTCAAGCGTGCTTTCCTAAATGGATATCATGGTATATTTTCACTGTTTCTGATGCAGCAGAAAATGCCATGAGTCCTATTGAAGTTCGTCAAACCGGCTGGCCTCAGTGACCACTTAGAGTGTGCCATTCAGACCCGCGTGTGGGTGTTATGAATGCTTTGAATCCGCCTATGCCATTTTCGTAGTGTATATTGTAAAAAACCCAACTCACTCGCATTTTCATTTTTTCCTCACTTTTTTTCTTATGCCAATTTAAAAGGCAGATTGATGCAAATTTCGAAGTGTCAGACTGGTCAAATCTAGTGGCAATTACAGGGAAAAATCCAGTATGGTTGCCGACTCGTATACGGCCGACATTAAAGCGGTGCTGAACAACCTACGAAGAAGGTCGCTGTGAACGTGTAATAAGAAAAAAATATGTGATTAAATGTTTGAGTAATGTTGGCAAGAAGTGAAGATAGTATCGCTACAAGAATGGTAACTTCAATTTAATTCATTTCCATCATTATTTATTTTGCCTTGTCATTCTACAAAAAGGATAACTTATCCTACTCTTGGGTATAATGCTACTGTAACCACAGCGTGGCACTGTTCTCGTGTTTGATATGATTCCTATGTGATCCGAACTTTTGTGGGCAACAAGGGGTCAATAAATGCCGCGTAAGTTTCTTTGAAATATCGAATTATCTTAATCGAATATATCGTACGGGGTGCGTCACAACACCAGGAAACAACGCACCCATGCCAGTACGGCGCTATCAGGATCTTCCCTACGCCATTAGACCATTTGACAATCATATGTTAAAGAGAACATGTTCAATGTCTCAACTGAAACTGAGATGGAGAAAGATAATGCGGATATGATTTGAATTTGTAAAACAGAATTAGAAATTAAGCGAACATTGCTTACAAGCACAAGAATAAGGTTACCAGCAATGAACGCGTGGTACGACGATGTTTTAGTAATTTGTTCAGAGGTGACTTAGACAAAGAAGACGCAACAGGAAGTTCATTGTTCAAGCACCATCTGAAGATGGTCACTGAGGAAAATTGACATTATGTTTGAAAGGTGTGCTCCTTGCTGTCAGTTTGGAACCATGTAAACGTCATCAGAAGAGTGACTGGACGACAGCCACGTGCCTGGTGAAATTTAGGGGTGTGCAAACACCATAGTGTGAGAGAAATGCTTCTGTTTATTCGTCACAAAGTCAGCCTTTCTGTAGTGCAACAGCACGGCGATTTACAATGAAAAACTATTATGGTATGATTCCAAGCTGTGGGCGGCAGGGTTGAATTCGATCAACGTTCTAGAGCTGTTTAACATCTTCATTGCACCACAATGGGCAGCGCAAATGGCAGTGGGAAACTAAAGGATATGGCTGGCTCCAGTCTTAAAGAATTCATGTTCCATGCACTCTCGCGAAAGGTGCGACCTCCATTAAAACTTGACAAACATCAAGCATTATCAGCGATAAAAAATTATCGGCTTCCGCTATGTTGCCTTAAAACATCACTCTTAGTATGATGCGCGTACACATGTCATGGTGTTGGGGCGCCCCAAAATTTGAGGCGCTCACCAAGAGCGTGCTAGACGGTGAGCCCTGGTCCTCAGTGTCAGTGTGGGCAGCAACAAAATTTTACATATACGTTGCTCTCATTATGACACATCTGTGTCCAACCCAAAGTTCTCCAAAATCCAAAATTCAGTTTCACATCACAGCACCATCATTACCCGCCGTGGTAGCTTGCTATAAGCACGACGTCGCAGGATAGAATCCCGGTCGCGACGGCCACATTTCGATGGGGGGGGGGGGTAAAATGCAAAGACGCCCGGGTACCATGCATTGGGTGCACCTTAGAGAACCCCAGGTAGTCGAAATTAATCTGTAGTCTCACACTACGGCGTGCTTCCTTATATGATCATGGTTTTTTCACGTAAAATCCCTGAATTTATTTAATTTCCACAGCAACCTCCTTTACCGCACTGTGTGAGTTGGATCAGATTACTATGACCTTCCCCTGACAGGGACATAATTCTCCGATACCGTCTTCAGCGCTGCCACCATCTGCTTTATTTATACGCTCAGAAATGTAAAAAGGCCAGCTCTCTACGGCAAGAAATTTTCATTTCCGCGGGTGAACCTTTACAATACTTACGCTTCTTTTTCTTTCTTTTTGTTTGTATTATTAGCATTTGTGTTGTTTTTAATTTTCGCAGCTGCTCACCGTGCATGCATCTTTTTTGCCTTCTTTATGCCCAGCGCAGAGTTGCTCCCTGCTCACGCGAATGGACTTTTTCGCCTCGCTGTAGAGCCCATTGCACTGTCCGTTGCTCATTAGCTGCACCTCCACCTTCTGGAGGACGTCCGTCATATATGCACTGAGGCTCTCGTCCTTGAAAGAGTCTGCAATATAACAATACATTCATATCGGTCACTTAATGTAGCAAGGATATTAATTTTTTTCAACACATTTCATGAGAACGAAAGTTCGCGTTTAAGGCTGCATGTTTCACAGACGGCGGACGAAATGTTCTCAGCAACTAGAGGAGAAATTAATTTTGTTGATGAAGGTAAAAGCGTAATAGTTGCAATATATCTTAGTTCTGTTGACTTTATTTCAATAAACAGGTATTAAGCCGCGAGGTTTTGAACTCTCCTTGAAAAATATGCTTGATGTTGAGGATGAAGATGAATGAGGATTTATGGCGCATGGGACCGTTGTGGCCCGTATAGGCTTATAAACACTCGCTTACTAGCTAAATTAACAAGCAAGGTGTCACGCGGGCCCGAGCAAGCATGAACACACCTTATGCAATGACCGCGCACACTCGTTGTCCAAAAACCTGGAGGGAGAAAGCATGGCAGTAGCAGCGGACCAATTGACCTTCGTTCTGCCTCTCGCTTCAACGCGAACTAAGCGGTGAGAAAAGAGCGCAGTCGAAGGACACAACCCCATGGTGCATCTAGACTGTACTCATTGCAGATCACTTTCAAGATAGGGCCCTGGCGGCCTCCGGAGTAGAACGATCCCCTCTCCCTGTTGCCTTGCGCGCGACGAAAGACGGCACGCTTCCTCTCCGCTTTCCTTCCTTGTGCGCGCGAGATTGAACCGCCATCGTCGGCTCACCCTCCCAAACTTTCACTTGCACATAGGCACTCCTTCACGGCGCGCGGCGACGATGTTATCGCCCTTGGACTTTATACGGAACACCATGGCGACGGTGACGGCAGAAATGCGGCGGGAATGTCCATATAATTGCTTTCGCAATAAAATATAAAAGAAGGCAGCGCGTGCGGTGGCGGGCTTCTAACGTGGCTGCTTCGGTGTAGCAGCCGGACGCTCTATCCATTTGGCAACAGCAGAAAGCACGAAAGACACTCTTTCAAAACAGTGACGGCCTCGTCGGTTGAGCGAGAACCCAACGCGCACGGAAGGGTGCCGTCATCTGGCACTGGGTTTGCGAGGCTTCTGCGTTGCTTGGTTTCCGTCACTTGGCGCTGTCCAAAAACACGCAAGCACGAAAGGTGCTCATTACACACACTGGAATTTTTCATTATTCAGCAGAAACTCAACGCGCATGGAATGGTGGCGTCACGGGATGATGGAGTTAAGAGGCTTCTGAATCACATGGATGGCGTCAATTGGCGGCAGATGAAAAACACAAATGCAAAAGGCCGTGGCCTGTAAGGTTATAAATCACGCGTGATCTCGGAAGCCTTGGAAAGGCGCTGGCGGCACATGACGTCATGTCGGCATTTCGTACGTTGAGCGAAAACGCAACGCACCCTGAAGGGTGGCGTATTTATTAGAAGAGGGGCGTAACCTGATAGCTTAACCTGGTGGTGAAGCTAAGTAGCTTCTGCATCACCTGGTTGACGTCACATGGCGGCGGGCATAAAACGGTTCTGTGACTGAGGCCTAAGAGACACATTGAGGCACCTGTGTTTAGTAAAGCTTTCTTTGTAACGTCAGAAAGTTAGGTGCTTTTTTGGTGATGGCACTGTATTTGGCTCTGCTAGGTTCACCGTCATCTCTGAGAAGGGCTATGGGACGCGTTCATTGTCTAAACCCGCCAGACATCCAGTATAACGAAGCGCCATTTCGTCTTACCGAGTCAGCGAAGCTTCGCTTCCATTGATTCGCACAGTGCGTTTTATCTGAATGAGCTTTTTCTTCTGATTCAGCGCTGCCGCATGAGCGAGCTGAATAAAGATAGTGGATAATTATCCTCTTTGACGGCACAAAATATCCGGCTGTCTCATCCAATGCAACCCCGTGCACGAGCGGTTGTTAACATATGAGATCTCTTTCAGCATTGCTGCCACCACATCCGCGCGAAAGACACGTGACCTAATCCTGCTTTAACCGGTTCTAACCGGTTCAATCTCGAGTCGCAAGGGTGTGAAGTGAGCTCTTCCTACAAGCAGAGGTTCCGGATTACGACATAAAGAAGAAAAAAACAATCTGCACGCCGTTCATTACAGGCGCGGTCGTTAGCGCATATAGAATGCCGGATGCAATGGAATTGGAGCTTGACCTTCCTGATAAGATCGCTTTGGGACTAAAAGGCGCAGACTAAACCATGTGCGGATGCTTTTCCCAGGGTAAGGACGAACATGCGTCTGCTATAGAGAAGGACATAGTCAAGCTTCCTTTCCATACTTGCTGTCACACATTTAGGTTCAGCCCTTGTATTTCTCACAAAAGAAAATTGATGAGCAGTAACCAGGTTTACTAGTTATAGTCATGCGCAGCTAGAACTAACAAGAGCAGTATTAAAAATCATATTTCACTGTTTCCCAAATACTGCATCTCCGTCGCTGGACATCCGGCTCAGTGATTTTCTTTTCGGAACACATTGTACAGGAACATTTTATTTCTGTGGTTATTGATCATGGGCTACACGATTCACATTAATTGAAGCGAGCCACATAAAGCGAATATAGATCACGAAGCACAATTATTAACGCTGTTTTTACAGAAATCTGTAACATGAAGTAAAAGTATCTTCCCACTCTTAAATTATGAGCCAACTCTTACGACTCATTCCATCCTACACCGGCAATACCTTTTTTAGGCATAAGGGACTTGTTTCAACCATGACACTAGATGCTCTGCGGGTGTGCCCAGTTACAGGAGGCTGGACGTGGTGTCACACGCGGAACAAAAATCAATACCAGCACGGCCACTCACCCCACACCAACGATAAAGAACATTTAAGCGCGGCATTTGTGGCCAAAACGATTAAGCATTTCATCAGCGCCGCCGAGCTGGAACAAATTCTAGGCTTGTAGGCATGAAACCACCGACCTTGAGCTCGTGCTGGGGCCACCATCACAAAACTAAGCGTTCCGGGGAATCACCCCAAGGATAAATCCTTGCACAAGTGTGGCGGCTACAGCGGCTGGGAAAACCAGGAAGCGCGCGCTCGCGCTCGAACCTACAGCTGAAAGCGTGGGATTCCCCGCCCTCACGAGCAGCAACAGAGCTGGATGCTCACCGAGCCGCAGTTCCCGGACGTATCCCCAGCCGGCAACTGTGCCGTTCTTGCCGGCGGCGTAGAGGCTCCTGTCGGAGGGCGACGGCAGGCAGGCCGGCACCGCGAATGCGCCCAGAGGAATGTCCGAGGCGAGCCGCAGCAGGCCGATGTCGTTGCTGAGCCTCTTGGGCTGGCCGAACAGCGGATGCAGCAGCAGCTTCTCCGGCACCAGGTCCAGTGATGAGTGGCCCAGCTCCGCCTGGTACAAGTGGTACTCGCCCACGCGGACCCGCAAGTTCCGCAGGGTGGCCCTGCGATCGCACCAAACACCGTCGTAGAACGTACCGTCTCCCTGATGCGCTTCGGGGTCTTGGACAAACAACAGACATGGTGAGAATGAATATATGCATCCCATACAAAGGAAAGTCAAAAACTAAACTAAGAATTCAAACCGCACAGAACGCGGCCTCTCGAGAACGTTGCAATCGGCATCGCGGTATTTACATCTTTCATTGAACAAAAGTTACAGCGCGCACCTTTTTGGTTATGAATGCAGCTCATTTTAGTTCACAGCATGTTTATGTGGTCCCGTCGCAACGTGTAAAGAAAAAAAGGGCGTTCGCTCCTGAATTTGCTGTGCGAGACATTTCTCTGTCGTCAATGCGGAACATGAAGCAAACGATTTTAGATTCACAGTCAGTTCATACACACATATATACGCATGAAAACTACTGGGTCGTTTGAAGCTTTGGTTGTTAATCACGTCTGCCATCTCTATTGACCAGAGCTTGTTCTTTCTAATTAGTTACATGCCAGAATGAATCTGAATCCAAGTTAGCCCTAAGAACATAAGCGACCGGTCGGAGTCACGTGCTTTGGCTCCTGAAGAGGCTTTGCTAGAAATATATGTGAGCACGGGTGATCCTCTTGAGTGTCTGCATCATGCAGAAAGAAATCCGCGGTCGAACTTTTAGCTAAGTTGAAGGCGCTGACAAGTGCACCGCCGTCCAGTTGAAACGAAGCAAACCGTTGGCCATATGTCCATGCTTTGTCCTTCTGTTGTTGCTTCGCGCTTCATCTACATGGAGGAACCACGGATGCAGCGACAGTGATGATTGCTGAACGCTAAAAATTCTGTTTGCGAATCATGACTAACAAGCCTAACACTCATACACATCAGCGAAATGTGTAGCAATGTAGGGTTGTTCCCTCACAATATTAATGAGTCTTTTTATCTTACGTTATGGTAATTACATATTAAAATGCGTATACCTTTAAAATTTTGTATTCTTCTCTGATTGCCGACACGTCAGTCAGCCCATGGAAGCCACGTATGAAAACGTTTATAGCAGCTTGGAATGCACAATGCTCAATGTAGATTAGAATATGCTATAGCTCATTAAAATATGTTATACCTGGTCTGCTAAGTACACGCAAACAAGTTCTCTTGGCTCGCTAGTGCGGGAACGGGCTGCATGAAAACCATCAAGCTGCGTAACTTTTTTGTCCTCACGCAGGCCTCCGTGCAGCGAAGCCAGGACTTGTGTTTTTCGCATGTAGGAACAGTATTATAGCCTCAAAGAGGACACGTTCCTATGTTTGTTTTTCGCAAGCACTTCATTCCCTGTTTCTGCTTTTGATAAGCTTCACGGTAATCCTGGGAATGCATCCGCCTGCCATAACGGCTGAACGCATATATTGCTTTCAGCTTTTCAGTACGAGGTGGTCATTCCTAGGCGCGGCATCCAGCCGCGTTTCGAGGTGGGAGGTAGGCAATAAACAATCGTGTACCGTTCTTTGGGTGCACGTTACACGCTGCGGTGCACGTTTAAAAAAGAAAGCTCCAGGTGGCCAAAATAACTTCGGACTTTTCTAATATGACGTCTCTCATAGCTCTTCAGTTGCGTCGGCCTCTGTGTTGCTGTGTTGTTTTGGGGCATAAATGAACAATGACAAGGATATCTAAAGACAAGAAAAAAAAAAGAACGAACGATACTGTATCGCGTATATATATATACACGCGGTATAGTATCCTTTCTTTCTTTAATTAGTCTCAAGGCAACATCATTGACTTCTACTGCCACTTCCTGCGTGCGAGATGGTGGTGTAGTTTAGGAGCACTGTGCATTGTTTGCCAATAGCTCTGTGTTTTTTTTTAATGCAGACTAAAGACAATTACAGTAGTACACTAGTATATTCGATTTCTTTGAAAACTGCTAAGCACTTATCTTTGTGACGGTAGTGGATATGAAATTTTTTTTGTAGGTCACGCTTTACTTCTTCACTTTATATAACGCAAGAAAAAAATGCAAAAAGATGTTCCATACTACATGCCGTCATTTGATTATTTCATAGACCAACCGCGCATCACTTGTTTTACAGCATAAAACAGCATAAACACAACAGCATACATCGTAAGCATAAGCAGTAGCTGCATACGCGCCATCGTTGACGAGGAGGCGGCGCTTGAAAACAGTACCCGTCCGCTTGGAGAGAGAACGTGATAAATGGTAAAAAAAAAAAAAGTCGGCTGATTGCACGATGTGTTTCGTGACAAGATCCCCATCAAAGCCGCAGTCGCAATCGGCGTCGGAACCATTAGAGAAATCGAGGAGAAGTCCGACGGCGTTTCACAACCCGGATTTGGCAGTTTCAGCGAAAACGGATACTGGCGCCATTGCAAGAACATTAAAGGTTTGCCATATATATATATATATATATATATATATATATATATATATATATATATATATATATATATATATATATATATATATATATATAGCGGTTTAATTTAAGATAATCTTTAAAGTCGCCTGCTGCACATAGCACAGCTGTACTTATTGAACTACATTACTGGTAGAGGCAGGCATTACTTCCACGATAATTGCATCATCTACCAACTATGAAAACGCTACTAATTATTTTTACTGTTTATTACAAGGCACATATTGCAATTTACCAATGGGAGCTGGTCATTTCGCACGACACACACACTTGAAACGAACTCGGAGGGTCACTTCTGGCATATGCGTTCCCAGATTTTACACAAAGATTTTACACACAGAGTTCTAAAAGAAAATGCTGTTTTATAAAAGTAAAGCTCATGGACGGTCTATTGTTCTTCGGATTTTTTTTCCTCTTCTAATGCAACACAAATTTAGAATTGTTATAAACACTACGCTGACTTGGAGGTTATCGTTCGCGCCGGGAAGCATGTTCAGCTAGACGAGGTTCCCAATTCTTTATTTTTCTTTTTCGGTTTAGATTCCAGATATCTTCCTGCTATTAGGTATAGAGCATATCTATTGTTTTAGACATCTATAGTATATTTCTCTAGCATGACGTAACGTTTTTAATTTGGTACCGCAATAAAGACCGTTCTCCTCGTGAACCACCAATACAACGATAATACACTCGATTTGAACATCTCATTTTGGTGTGATTGCCTTAGTTAAATTATTCTGACATATCGTTTCTTGTTTGAGAAATATTAATGGAGTGCTCTAAATAAAAAATTAACCAAGTTGAGTTTTTTTATTACTTTCTAGGGCATTACACAACCAGGCGAAAATTCGGTGGGTGCATAGTGTACATTTCATATGAGTGCATTTTTTCTGGTCACCTGAAATTACCGTTGAAGAAAGCTTTCATGAAGATAACTTACCTTTGCAGACAATGCGCGGCTGTAAGTATCCATCGCTTTCCAATAATTGTGCCACCGCATTCATGTTGCCCATTTATTCTGAGCGATACCTGCAAAACACGTAATCACTCAATTAACCGGGGAGCAAGTCAGTAAACCACAGTCATAGCGATGTCGAGAACACGAAAACTACATGTGATTAAATAACGAAGGGCATTTTTGCACTTGCTTCATGCACTCTTTGTTTGTTTTTTCTATCTTTTTTTTTTACAGCAAGGCATAAGGTCTGGGTAACAGCAGTCTTAAAAGAACAATCGCAACAAGATAACAAACGAGAAAATGGACTCAACTCATAAATTATCTAATGCCAACGCCCAGTTGTAGCTACCGAAGGTTTCGCATAAAATAAGTGAATATACTGTACGCCTAAAACTGTGTTTCAAGACGTCAGCATCATTTATCGTAGTTTCAAGTACTGAACAATGACAAGAAAGAAAGCAACTGGTACGAGTCGCATATAACGTCGATGTATGCTAGAATTAATGCGATTGATAGAGCAGGTACTACAGGAGACTACATCATATAATAAGAAGGTAAATCGACAGGATGCTATTTCAAGAATATGCATGTGCTTCATTTAGTGCGTTTGGAGGGTACCTTGAGAAAGACTCAAAGAATTTCTTGTAGAGCACGTAAAGGAACTACGAAAAGAATGCCGCTTGCGACAGTACTTTAATGTAATACGATTTTTCTTAATTTTATATTCCTTTTGTTCTGAGTAATAGGCCTGTACAAAGCCCGCACTTCGCTGTAGCCGACATTAGCCACTCGGAGAGACAAATGACAAGAAAAAAATGTATAATCGGGCGAAAAGAACCCTTACAAAGTAAGGCACGCGGTTCCATCTCGGGAGCGGTAGCGCCTTGCATGTGCGTATCAGACGAAATATGTAGAGGGAGAGAGAGAGAGACAAGTTTTTTAATTGCTCCTTACCAGACAACATAGCAAATTTCGGTCATACGCTGGAAATTGTTACGTGTCCTCTAGGGAGCATTCTATTGTAATAATTTTTTAAATTGGTTCATTATTACCAGAAATAGAAATATTTGATATGTGGCGTAACCGGGATTTCAAGAGGCAAGCTTCACTGCAAACGTAGACACGCTCGCACTTGCTCCCTTCTAACCTCCGCAAGCAAAATTCCTTCCCTGCGTTCTCTTCTACCAGGGCAGGAGGATCGCGTTGCGTGCACATCATTTTCTCTGCCATTTTTCTTTCTTATTGCGTTTTTGCTGCACAGCGCACTTCCGGTGACGGTCTCGCGCGCGATCCCGCGAGCTGCTGCGTTTGTTTGGTTTCCTTCTATCCACCATATTGCAAGTTTCGCACGAGAACATCTGTGTTGTTTTTTGGCTGCTTCGGCGAAATGAATTCCTCAGTGCGCGCACGTTTGGAGAAGCTTGCCTGACTCATGGATTTTTTACCGCGATACACCATGTCGTTGTACCGCAGGTACAAGACATGCGGTATGATAAGTCAGTGCCACATGAGCACTTAGGTTAGACGCGAGCAGATCACAGGGAATTATCGAGCGTGGGAATATTGTAGATAATAGGTTCGTTGTCTGCGCGCGCGACTGCACAACGTGTGGACACGCAGACAAAAATGAAGTATACGTCTATTTCGCTAAGGTACGAAGTAAAACAGGCACACAGACGGTGTACGTTTTAGTGTTTACCTAAACTTTAATTCATCTGTCGAGGCAACAGACAAAACAAACAATTGCTGTTAGGACAACATTCATTTGGGCTAGATGGTGCGCTTGTCTTGTGTCGTTCTCCCCACTTATGATCGTCTTAGTTGGCGCTGTTCCTTCCTAATTCAAAATTGCTGTTACTTCGAATATTTCTCAAAGCCACGTGTTTCTGACGCGACTGCGAATTACGTAGGGGTACTTGTGCGACTGACGTCGACTCTTCAGCTGGGAGCACGGTGTCCGCGAAAAGGGCTAACGGCGTTTGATTCGAAATCTAAGCTCTTTCCGTGGCACAGACAGGATATTTAGTGTGCATTGTATGAACTGCGCTTGTCAACTCAAAATGGCCCGACATGGGCAGGGGCCCGTCAAAGAAAAGCTGAGACGCTTGCCAGGTTGGCGGCACTGAATGCAACTCCAGGCGTTGGGTGAGAAAGGTGGTAAACACATTCACTGATCAAAAGCACACAGACGACACATGCAGTCGAGTGCAATAGTTTCAGGACCAGAGTTGCCGCTAAATTTCCTTTTTTCTTCTCAGCCTAGACATAAAGGCTGAAATCAAGTGTACTGCCCACGAGCTTGACCAGTGCTATGCTTTTACACAATTTCACGCTGCGCGGCTGCACTAGATATCTTCTTCTTCTTTTTTTTTTTTGCATATGCCATGGTCTCCACTTTTGCACTCGACTGTACGCCCATGGACACACATACGCACACTCATTAAGTACTGTAGTTTTCAAAAACATTGGAAGCGCTTTTGGTGGAAACAGAGAACGCAAGGACAAATCTTGTGAGCAACTCAGGCTAGCTCAGCGCACGTCTTTCAGAGCGAAGAACAGAGCACCCCCATCAATCAATGTGCGGGCACTATTGGAAGGTCGACGTGGATAGCCTTTATATATTATATATATTATATATATATATATATATATATATATATATATATATATATATATATATATATATATATACAGGCTTATCTTATCTTATCTTATATCTTATATCTTATCTTATATCTTATAAAGGATTATCTCTGAAGTACGGAATACATAACCACCATGAACATATTATGTATAGATGTAGATATATGTAGACAGAGAAACGCCTATCTTCAAGACTACGTTTGAAATATTTACATATTCAAGCGACTAGACATGCGATTAGCCGTACACGGGGTAATCTCCTCGAGATATACATGCGCACTCTGCGGCACATAAGATATAAATAATCACCCCTTCTTGGGCTCATCTTCATTGTGAAGAAGGGACCCGTAGCGGTCTCAAAACATCATTATATGTTTTATTTTCTTTGGTGAGTGTGAGTTTATTTGACAATGTAGATATATCAGTCACTTCTTTCCTGCAAGGACGTTGAGATACTGTAGTTATGCTGGCTTCACTACTCGTTAGATGTTTCCTCCAACAGTGGCCGAATACTGTACAACACATAGCGTACATTGTTGCTGCGTAAATTTCTGATTGAACATTGGATCGGAAGTAGGCTTAAATCTCTTTTCTGCCACAAAGGTTCGTTTTGAAACACGAAGGACAAAGATTTATTGCAAAATATCTAGACAATACGTGATACGCAAGGAAATGGTGGGGGAAAAAATTAAATACTGCGAAACACAACTTCCGTGTCCCCATGTTGCGATTTTCCTATATTCTGAGAACTGAGTTTCGTACGCTAACGTACACAAAAAAGGTGTTGTTCTTTGTGAATTCCATTAGATCAAGATTGGAGTGCCAAAAATTTCGATTTGTTGAGGACTTTCCCGAAAGAAAATGTGTCAAACTATGAGGTCTGCTGCACTGCATAATGCTGCCTCGAACCGGCGTGTTCCTGAATACACGTTCGAACTCTATCTGAAGCGATTTGAGTTGAAGCATAGATCACGGAGCGCACGACGCATTACTTTGTCTTTTTCACGTTTGATCGCCTTCGGCAGATGTAATCCTCTAAATCTTCTCGTGCCTGGTACCCGTGTTTGCGCCATGACATAGAAGACGTCACGAGTGCAGAAGCGGTGAACGGGCAATGCAGCGGCTGCACTGCGCCATTTCGCGCTAGTGCGGTATTTTCCTCGGCGATAGCGTATACGGGTATAATCCCTAAAGCTTCACTGCGTGTTATCGTGTATTATGGACTTATCTGTTGAAAGGCACTGCTGCTATGGTTGCAACCATGAGAAGCATGTGAGTGAAGTTCATTTCAAAAATCATCACACGCGCTGATGCACGATTCGGAGCATTTCACGAAAAGTATACTAACGGGCGCCGCCGCCACAGTTACGGCAAACTGAATAAGGCTATACGCATTTCGCGGACGTTAGGGCGCAATTCGCTGATCATTAGCATAAACTCGAGCAAAGTTTCATTAGTAAAGCGATGTGCTTCAGCATATACTGCAGTTCCTATGGCCTTCGTGCCAATCGCTCAATTATATTGTAAGCCGCAATTTAATTACAGTTCGTCGCAGTATCTGTATACGCCGAAATCAAAGCAATTTCTTTAAGAGAACGCGATCCAGCGTTGCTGGAGGATTTTGTTTGTACAGAGTGGCGTGATTCTGTTCGTAAAACCCGGCCACGCACACAGAGTTTTGATGTAGTACATGACCGCGACCTTTTCTCCGAGGCAAGCTCCGTGCTCTGTTGGCGGTAGTGATGATGTTGTTGCTACAGGAGGGAATATTTTGGCTGACCGGGCAAGCAACTGCTCGGCCTGAGCGTCTCTCTCTCCCCGCAAAATATGCGAACATCACGCCAGACCAGTCTCTCGTAGAAATGTGAGAAGAATGCGCGACACTTCCTCGCAAATTGCTACTCCGGAACGAGAGGCGGCTTCGGGAGTGCACGAAAAGGAGAAGGTTTCCTCGTGAAAGCGCAGAGCCTTTTGTTTTTGCGGAAGCTCTGTGTTCTGTAATTCATGGTTTTTGCTACTAATGACGCCGTCTGTGCTTACTTCGACATGCCGCTTTTTCTTAGCGTTTGCCTCGTGCTGCAGCTGACAGCCTCCTGTACATATTGCCCACGTACAACTGCAGTGAACGAATTATTTGCTCCGCACAAAACCACAAATGTCGAGAAGCGCGGTTTAGGCAGATGGCACCGCCTAGTTTCAGTTGTACGAACTGTTCGCAGCAAATCATGCCCTCCGAGATAATGCGGCGCATGCCGCGAGATCTCAAAAGCGGTACGCAAAGTGTCTATCATAATCGGCCTACTTTTACGTCTGCTACTCAATACATAGGACATTCCCAGCGAACATCTATTACCCAAGTCTTGCGCTAGCTGATTCCAACTTGCAGCGGCAAAAGTTTCTTAAGAACACGCTAAAGACATATATTTGCAGCATGGGAATGGCGCTGCAGCGATTCGGGTCAGAAAACAAGCATTGAACAAAATAATACAGACGACATTGTCGCAATAGGGTGAGCAGCGCCGCACTTTCCCTGCCAACTATATATATACATGCGCGTACATGTGGACAAGGGTGAGTGGTCAACGGTGCGCACCTTCAGTTATGCTTCGGGAAGAAGCTGCACTTTTGGCATTTCACTTGACAGTGATAGTGCATTTGATATTCAGAATGTTATCTTGACTCATTTAGAGAACATCTAAGATAGGAGCGTAATCAACCAGGCTGAACACTTATTTTCTGCCATTTTTTTTCAGCAAGCGATGCCTTATTGAGAAGGCAAAGTCGGTTCAAATGGGTCACGAAGCTTCGGGCGAAAAGAGGTCCAGACCTAATTGTCAGTGACATCAGCAGTAACAATTACTGCAGCTGCCACTGAAACGCGACTTGGTAAGGAGGGAACAAACACTGTTAAAGAAAAACCTTTTTTTTAGTTGAAAACAAGTTAAACTATCTCATTCAAACAAAATAAAATTCCTAAGCAGTTTTTTTAGGTTTCGCAATGAAAGAAAAGAGAACTTTCTCTCTCACGTTGTTAAGAATAAAAACCTCCTTTCAGCACCCGCTAAAAAAAAAAAAAAGCTTTTAAGATTGCCACCAGTTGTTACGGGCTGGTACCGGTTGTTATGGGATGGGGTTTCGGTGACCTTCAACAGCGTCTCCTTACAGCTCGAAGCGGGTTAACCGTCGGACGGCGCTGGGCAGCTAAGACTAGGTGATGTAAAAACAATAACAGAAGTCCAATATCTCATTACAGGTGAGCCGTGCGCTGCAAGGCAAAAATACAGAAACGTTAGGCGTGCATTCTCCTGCACGCAAAGGCAGAGCCGTCCACGTGGCGTCTCGCTGGCCTTCTTATACGCTACACCATCCGGACCAACGTAGTATCCAGTAGCGATGATCCGGACAACCTCATTCTGTCTTGCTGCCTGGTAGAGGGCTTTGTCAGCACACTGGCCAGCCCACACAGAGGAATTCGGGTAGAAACCACTCCCTGGCGTACAGGTGGTGGGCGTAGGCCACGTCGGGTCAACACACTGGTCAACCCACACAGAGGAATGATGAGAGAAACCACTCCCTGGCGTAGAGGGGTTGAATGTTGGACAAAGGAGAATAGGATTTGCGCTGGTGCATAATCGCGTCGCACACACCTGACGGACAAGTCTTTTCATGTTGACGAGCTTGACGATTAGGCACGTCCAGTCTCAGGCGCTTGGCATCCGTTTCATTCATCGCCGCGGCGAACACAGTGAAGCCTAACATCAGACAGATGCGCTCGTAAAGTTTGCTACTATACGCCACCCTCACACGCTGTGTAGTTTCGACTGTCTATCGTTTGTCTGAATTCTGGTGGCGTGGTATTTTCGAGTGCGTTTCATGGTGGATCAACGTGCTCAATCAAAGGTAGTTTACGGCACCACATAATAGAGAGTTTTACGTTAGGGGACGCCAACCATCTGGCCTACAAGAGTACCCAAAGCGAGCACAGAAGACCCACAATGGAGTTTGCGTCCCCCATCACTTGGGTGTGGCTCGTCCCCTATGCTACAACTCTCTAACAGACGATGAGCAAAACGAGAACAAGGTGAAAGCAGGAGTTCCTGCTTTCACATTGTTCTCGTTTCGCTCAATGTCTTGAATTTCCATCTCCCACATTCCCCGTGTTTTCCCTGGAACTCTCTAACAGAAAATTTTAGATTGGGGTCCACCAGCCGCACCCAAGTGTTGAAGGCCGCCAACTCTGCTGCGGGCCATTCGTGCTCTTTTGTGCTCGCCTTGGGTTTTTTCGTACACCAGGGGTTTTCCTCCAGCGTTTGGGTGCGACTTGTTGGCCATAATCTCAAACTCTTAATTATTCACTTCAGCTGCTTTTGTGCGGTTGCGCTGGCCGACTAGATTGGAGTCTGGTAATAAGCCAGCGCTCGACACCCCACTGCTGTCTTCGCCCCTCAAATAAATGATGTTGAATAGACGGGCTCGACTGCAACATCCGCACGGCTGTCGGTTTAGAGCAGTGCCTTCCGGGCTAAAAGCTCGAAACCCCCATCAAGTTGAGCTGAGAGACAATAATGGCAGGCCAACAAAATAAATTTGGCACCGTCAACAAAAATTGCGCAACTGCTTTTTAACGGATATGCCGTAACAATTTCTTGTTCCGTCGGACGTGTGCCCTCATGACACAGATGGCGCTAAGCTAGGGAAATGACTAGAGTTACTGTATAGGTTCCCTTTCTCTAAACGGAGCCCAATAACTCTAGAGATCACACGACTTTCGACAGTTTGTCTTTACGCACCACTTCCCCATTACCGTGATTGGCGAGCCCTACCTGTCAGCTCCCATCAGTGTGTCCGGGTAGGAGTGATTTATGTCCTCTACCCACGCAGAGTGCAGCAAGGTTGTTGTGTTTATACGCCGTGGCTTGACCTGACTTGACTTATCACCCAGTGCCTCATGACGAGGTAAATCGATGCGCTTGCGTATAAGGGAAGAAGAAAAAGGCCACGTTCACAATTCCTGTATCCTACTCACCTCCAACAAGCTGTCTAGATTGTGAGCGCTTACTGGGAATTTTGACATCGACTCCCCAGCCGTGGGTGATCACTGGCAACTTTAATGCCCACCATTACCTATGGGGAAGCTCCAAAGTGAACTATAGAGGCGGAACGTTGGTGTCCTTTGCCTATGAACGCGAATTTTGCCTGTCAAATGATGGAAGCCCTACTTATCTGCGTGGATCAGTGTACAGTAGCTGCTTGCACCTTACCTTTGTTTCAGGTTCGCTTTCGAGAAGAATGCACTGGTTTTCGGATTTAGAAACGCGAGGTAGTGACCACATCCCAACCTATTTGAACATCGAAGGTTTGACTAGCTCCATAATCTTATGGGCATCATTAGGGAGTGCGCAATATAAGTCGGTGGTGACTCCGTTAGACAGGAGACCAGTAAGTATACCGCAGGAGACGAAAGATCTGATCAAGAAACGCCAATGTATGAAAGCCTCTAACCCTACAGCTAGAATAGAACTGGCAGAATTTTTCAAGTTAATCAACAAGCGTAAGACAGCTGACATAAGGAACTATCATATGGATAGAATTGAACATGCTCTCAGGTACGGAGGAAGCCCAAAACCAGCGAAGAAGAAACTAGGAATAGGGAAGAATCAGATGTATGCGTTAAGAGACAAAGCCGGCAATATCGTTACTAATATGGATGAGATAATTCAAGTGGCTGAGGAGTTCTATAGAGATTTATACAGTACCAGTAACACCCACGACGATCACGTGAGAGAGAATAGTCTAGAGGAACCTGAAATCCCACAAGTAACGCCGGAAGAAGTAAAGAACGCCTTGGGGAGCTATGCAAAGGGGGAAGGCAGCTGGGGAGGAACCGGTAACAGCATATTTGTTGAAGGATGGTGGGAACATTGTCCTAGAAAGACTGGCCACCCTATATACACAATGCCTCATGACCTCGAACGTACCAGAATCTTGGAAGAACGCTCACATAATCCTAATCCATAAGAAAGTGGACGCCAAAGACTTCAAAAATTATAGACCGATCAGCTTACTGTCCGTTGCCTACAAAGTATTTACGAAGGTAATCGCAAATAGAATCAGGAACACCTTAGACTTCTGTCAACCAAAATACCAGGCAGGATTCCGTAAAGGCTACTCAACAATAGACCATATTCACGCTATCAATCAGGTGATAGAGAAATGTGCGGAATATAGCCAACCTTTATATAGAGATTTCATTGATTACGAAAAAGTCTGATTCAGTCGAAACCTCAGCAGTCATGGAGGCATTACGGAATCAGGGTGTAGATGAGCCATATGTAAAAATACTGGAAGATATCTATAGCGGCTCCACAGCCACCGTATTCCTCCATAAAGAAAGCAACAAAATCTGAATAAAGAAAGGCGTCAGGCAGGAAGATGCGATCTCTCCAATGCTATTCACAGCGTGCTTACAGGAGGTATTCAGAGACCTGGAGTGGGAAGAATTGGGAATAAATGTTGATGGAGAATACCTTAGCAGCTTGCGATTCGCTGATGATATCGCCTTGCTTAGTAACTCAGGAGACCAATTACGATGCATGCTCACTGACCTGGAGAGGCAAAGCAGGAGGGTTGGTCTGAAAGTTAATCTGCAGAAAACTAAAGTAATGTTTAACAGTCTCGGAAGAGAACAGCAGTTTACGATAGATAGCGAGGCACTGGAAGTGGTAAGGGAATACATCTACTTAGGGCAGGTAGTGACCACGGATCCGGATCATGAGACTGAAATAACCAGAAGAATAAGAATGGGCTGGGGTGCGTTTGGCAGGCATTCTCAAATAATGAAGTCATGAGGCATTGCGTATACAGGGTGGCCAGTTTCTCTAGAACAATCTGTCCACCATCCTTCAACAAATCTGCTGTTACCTGTTCCTCCCCAGCTGCCTTCCCTCTTTGCATAGCTCCCAAGGCTTTCTTTACTTCTTTCGGCGTTACCTGTGGGATTTCGAATTCCTCTAGGCTATTCTCTCTTCCACTATCGTCGTGGGTGCCACTGGTACTGTATAAATCTCTACAGAACTCCTCGGCCACTTGAACTATCTCATCCATATTAGTAATGATATTGTCGGCTTTGTCTCTTAACGCATACATCTGATTCTTGCCATTTCCTAGTTTCTTCTTCACTGCTTTTAGGCTTCCTCCGTTCCTTAGAGCATGTTCAATTTTATCCATATTATACTTCCTTATGTCAGCTGTCTAACGCTTGTTGATTAACTTCGAAAGTTCTGCCAGTTATATTCTAGCTGTACGGTTAGAGGCTTTCATACATTGGCGTTTCTTGATCAGATCTTTCGTCTCCTGCGATATATCTTACTGGTATCCTGTCTAACAGAGTTACCACCGACTTCTATTGTACACTCCTTAATGATGCCCACAGGATTGTCGTTCATTGCTTCAACACTAAGGTCCTCTTCCTGAGTTAAAGCCGAAGACCTGTTCTGTAGCTTGATCCGGAATTCCTATATTTTCCCTCTTACCGCTAACTCATTGATCGGCTTCTTACGTACCAGTTTCTTCCTTTCCCTCCTCTTGTCTAGGCTAATTCGAGTTCTTACCATCCTATGGTCACTGCAGCGCACCTTGCTGAGCACGTCCACGTCTTGTATGATGCCAGAGTTAGCACAGAGTACGAAGTCTTTTTCATTTCTAGTCTCGCCGTTCGGGCTCCTCCACGTCCACTTTCGGCTATCCCGCTTGCGGAAGAAGGCATTCATTATCCGCATATTATTCTGTTCCGCAAACTCTACTAATAACTCTCCCCTGCTATTCCTAGTGCCTATGCCATATTCCCCCACTGCGTTGTCTCCAGCCTGCTTCTTGCCTACCTTGGCATTGAAGTCGCCCATCAGTATAGTGTAGTATAGTGTAGTATAGTGTAGTGTAAAGATCCTCCCTATCCCGAGCGCCTCCCAGGTGCCGAGGCAAACGCGTAAAAGCCTGCCAATATCTCTATTGACGTTCTGGTTTCATTGGTATACTCTACTTATTCAATTTTCCAAAAAATAGAAAAAGAAAGTATTTAGTTCTTGCTTTCAGGCTTGACTACAAAATGGCTTAGTAAACTCTAGACGTAGCGCAAAACGTGTCGAGCCACGTCACGACAATCCGTAGTAAATTTAATATAGGGACCCGCTTGTTTGGCTGACCCTTCTCCTGCTCACCGCACCATGCAGGCACTCTGCTGGCCATTTCATTCGCTTTGCAGTATGTTGTTCGCGCTATGACGATGGGATCAAGGTGCACCGCATTACTTTACACTCGCAGACACGAGCATATCTTCTTGCGGTTTCTAGCACAGCTTCTGTCGTCACATCCGATAAATCGTCAACACAAGATATCTGTCACCTTTAATACATTATTTATATGTAGAAAACCATATAGATGTACGTACACTTCTGACGATTCGCGCGTCATTTGGGAGGACCCTGACGAAATGTTTGTGTAGTCGACTTGCAGAGCTGTCGCACCACTTTGCGCAGACGTAGGCATGGTAAAAATCCCCACGCCCGCACAAAGCTGATTGAATTGCACCATGCGGGTTTTTTCAATGCTGCGTTACGGAAACCGTCAAACCAGAGGTACAGTGATAAAGCGAATCGTTTACGCCGTCACTCACGCTCTTTTCCTCTGTTTGTTTTGCCGCTTTCGATATCAAAGTGCATCGCTTCATCCCCGCCGCACATGGGCTCACTCTGAAATGGCCGCCGGCGCCAACGCTTAATACCCAAAACTATTATGTGCACAACTCTCTCTATATATATTAGAAGTTGGCAAGCAAGATTAAAACAAAAAAGTAATTATAGCGTTACAAAAAAAAATAAAGAAAGGCATACAGCAAATAGGTTTGAGCTTGCTTCTGGAGAGGCCCTGCAGTCGTTCTATCCGGTCGCCGTCTTAAGGCGTTGTCGCGAAACTCGGCTTTTGTTATCGTACATAGCTAAGCCCCATCAACAGCTGGTAAAGCGTCATTTTTTGAAGGTATATGCTTCTATGTAAGATTCGATACCACGTATACATTTACCTTGGAGACAGTGGCCGCAACAATCACGATGACATGCCACAGATAAGTGCCCACAGCTCGTGAGCGCAAAGTATTCAATTCCATTCTAGGCGATCGCAACTGCATTTCCGATTGGGGCGTAATGCAAAGACACCCAAGCATTTAGTTGTATAACCGCGGAGGGGGGGGGGGGGACCAGAGTTTACGCGGAGCCGTTGATCCATTAAGGCATCTGTATACAGCACAATGCCCCTCTCGAGTGCCAAATACGATAAGCTTTTCTTCTTACTGCCACACACCGACTCCCGTAGCCCTACACGAATATTGAACGATCACTTCTACAAAGGCCCAAGGTGTACTCACGATCCAGGGAAACTCGCCGTCGTAGGCGTCCCTTCCTCCGACGATGCGACTGCGGCGCACCAGCTGCCGGCCGCAGCGACAGCTCCTCCTGAACGCTGCGACAGGACACGAAAAGACTAACGGACGGGACACGGGTGCAGCTTGCCGTCGGCGCCGGGTGAAAGAAGTGCAGCGCTACAAGTCAGCTCGAAGCGCGCGCTCAACTCGTTTCGCGCACCCCTCTGGCCTAGCTGCGGCCGGATCGCGTGGTGGCACACTTTGCTCGATTGTCACTTGCCCTCGACGATGCGTTCACGCGGCCGTGACGGGCCTCCGTGCCCGCAGCTTCTTTTTCCTGGAGCGATAGTTCCACGTGCACCGGCTAGCTCGAAAAGGCGACGCGTAATCGTTCGGTAATCAGCCCGGCGCCTTTGGGCCGAGTGTTTTAACACGTGAATGCGAGTTCGACAGGAGCAAGACGCGGTTGAGTCGGTGGGGTTTTCAACGTAACGCTGTGCATCGCCTGCCCGGGATACGTGGTGGTTTGCTTTTTCTTCTTCTTCTTTGCTTCTTTTTCTTTTCTTTTTTTGCTAATGATCTTCCGTTCTCGTTTCACTGCTACGGCGAACGCGTCGGGGCGTTCCCGAAATGCTGTCTACACGGCGTCCCGGCGGGGATTTGACTAAAACACGGTGCGGCCGGTAGCATGCACGAAGAGTCTTGGTAAACTCAACTCATACTTACTTTTGCTAGACTGAACGATTAAAGCTTTAATGTCCTGTTCACGTGGCCTTCCTTTCTGTATGTATTTGCGCACTGCCCTGCTTATATCTACATAATGAACCATTAAGGCTCCGAGAAAAAA